>NC_072389.2:85978246-86286266 GCF_028885625.2 Pongo pygmaeus | reverse complement strand
AGTTCTAGCCATTAGGAAGGGGTGGGCCCTGTTTCTGGGAGGTGCCCTGGAGTAGGTGGCAGCATCTGGAGGGAAACAGAAGTGCCTAGGGGAGCCCGGCCTTATCATGGGACTCCTGGGTCTTCCACAGTGCTTGTGCTCAAGCAGGATATGGAAGCTGCCAACCAATGTTTCTAGAGACACCACACATGATGGGGCAAAGGCTTTGTTGAGATTCTTCTCCAATGCCTGGGTTTTTCATTAGACCCTGGGAGTCACTGCACAACTCTGGGTGGGGAGTAACCTAAGAATAAATAAGCTTAAATTTTCCTTCAGTTTGGGAAGCTGAGATCTGAAGTTGAATTCAGTTCATTTAAAATATATAAAGAAGGTGGTTTTTTGAACAGGTGGTTTTATGCACAGATTCACACCTACATATACATATCATTCATTTATCCACTCAGTCAACAAAGGCTTAATAAATAATAGCTATATGTCAGAACCTATACCAGATAATGTTGATACAGAAATGATGAAGCAGAGGTTCCTGAAAGTCAAGTGAGGGAAACAGCCAAGTTAACAAGTATATCAGGTATCTTTTGCTATGTAACCAATGACCCGGAAATACAGTGGCTTGAAACAACAACCGTTTAATGAGCTCATGATCATGTAACTTGGCATTCTGGAGTTCTGTTCTAGGCCAGGCTCTGCAGCTCCAGATGGACTTGCTCATGCGTCTGCAGTCAGCTGCCAGATCGGCTGGGGGTCGGGTCAGCTGAGGGCTGGCTGCTCAAAAAATACTCAGCTGCAACAGCTGGATGCTGTCTCTACATGGTCTCTTATCAACCAGGGGGCTGCCCTGGGCTTGTTCGCATGGATTCTCAGGGTATGAAGAGCATCATTGCAACCCCGTGCATAAACTCCTTTCAAGTCTTTGCTTGCATCAGGCTTGCTACTGTCCCGGTGATGAAGGCAATCATAAGGTCAGCCTCAACCCAAGGAGGGAGAAAGACTCCTACTCTTCAAAGAACAGCAGAGTCACATTACAAGGGTGTGGATACAGAAAGAGGAAGAACGTGTGGCCATTGTTGCATCCACCACAATTAGTAAATGCAACCCAGTGTGTTCAAAGCTATGGCGTAGGGTTGTAGTAGGTAAAGAAGAGTGCATGTCACAGGGTGGGAAGCTCCATCAGGGATGGGTCAGAGACAGTTTTAGCCTGAAAATGATACTTGAGCCAGATTTGGAAATACAAAATTGTGGAAGGAAGAAATGATCTGATATATCCAGGAAACCAGAAGAGTTCTCCGGAGGGCACAGTGCAGGTGAGGGGTGCCTTGGGAGGGAAGAGCCTGAGGAGAAGGAGGGGCCACTGGGGCATTTCTCTACATTTCTAACTAAGCCCAGATCTTCCCTGTTCTGTTGTGATTCCAACCACTTGTCCCTGTCCTGCCTTCTGGAGTCACATGAATCACGCCCCTCTCTTCCCTGGAGAGAGCATGTATTTTCCTCTATATATTCTGCTTCTCCCTCCCACCACCTCAACATCATAAATCTTTTCTCAAAGGGTTTCCACACTTTGCTGCTTCCTGTTCTAAATGGCCTCCAAAACAGAAGCAGAGTCTGACTCAAGCAGAGCTCAGTGGGCTTTCCCCAAGTGTCTTCCTAACCCCTAAGACAGGTTGAGAACAAGGGTGCTGAGCCCCAGTACTTGGTTGTGAGGCCATGATGCCATCACTGTCTCAGCAGCCCCAAGGAGTTCATCGCAAATAGACCTGTCCTACAACAAATGCTAACAGGAGTCCTCCATGTTGAAATGAAAAGCATGGGCATGCTCATTGGAGCTTCACATTGATCCTTCTTAAGGGTTCAGGGATGGGGCTGGGGAAGTACGGAGAGCAGTGGCACTGGGTCCACACTTGAGGGATGGCAACTCAGGCATCTGATCAAACAGTCCTGTTTTGCACCAATGCCCGTAAGGGCAGGTCTTATGTGTGATTGTTATTCATTCACTTACAAACCAAAAAAGTCCCAGTATGTATGATAATGTTTTCAGTGTAGCTCGTTATAAGGCACTGCTACCTACCACTTGTACCACTGTGCACAGAAACTCTGTCTCCCACAGTGGTTCCCCAAAGTATTTGCAGGCCAATGATAGATGTCTGGAAAGATGAAAGATGTCATGGGATTTCAAAAGAAGACAGAGAAGAATAGGGATGGAGAAGTCCCCAGGATCCCTGAGACCAGATAGGGATCCCTGGGCTCACAGACAAGGATGCAGGGCCAGCGAGTTCATGTGCACTACTTCTATTCTCAGAGGCCTCCACCCCAGGGCACAGGGCCATGCAGCCTTCAACATCTGAATCCAAAAGCCCAGGTTTGCATTTTCCAGATGATAAGGAAGGAAATTTTATGATTCTTAGAGGCACCGAAGTTGAAGAGATCTGGCATCTCCAGGGTGAGCACAAGCTGGGGTTTTCCAACTGTCCAAAGTGATTTGGCCAAAATCTTTTTCCTTAAAACCTGCATCTTTCCAGTTAATGTCCTCCAAATGCAGTCCTGGAAAGTAGCCTTGGATGCACCAGGTTGGGTTTTCCTTTACACCAGTCAGGAGAGGAAGGTGGGACTGGCACATCAGAGAATCTTCTAGAATCTCCTAGTGGTTACATAGTGAGTTGCACATCGTGTCCAGCCTTCTTCCTTCTAAGTAGACAGGTACACTCCAGAGTTGTTTGGAAAATAATGCATTAACCTTTACATAATTCTTTTGGTCATTTATAGGTATAGAGGCCAGAAGAGGTCATTGTCTCCGAATAGCAAGCAAGACCTCTCCGAGGCTGACTTTGTGCAGTCTGTAGGTGTGTTCATCCCATGGCTCAAATCTTTAAATCCAACTTTAAAGATACTTTTATCCTTATTCAAAAAATACATCCAAAATTAAATATATATATATCTGTGCTTTTTTTTAAACTTAGAAAAGTCTTATATCCCTATTTAAACATGTGCAAAGTACAAAACTTTATAAAGACAAAGTTATAATCCGAACTGTCCCTCAAATGTAAATTGCACCTCTCCTTGAAGGTACCAGTGTGAAAAAGCACTTGTATATCCTTCTATATATTTCTCTTTGCTCAGACACACACGTATATATAGTCACAGGCACACACGTACAGCTGTTTGCTGTGCTCTTTTGGAAACTGGGTCACACTCTACCCACATTGCTCTGCACATTTTTTCAATTGACTACCATGCTTTCCTGTTAAGTCAGTAGATATAGTGCTAACACTGTGTTTTTTGTTCTAATTTAATTAACATAAATTAATTTCATCTATAACAAAAATATAGTATCCCTTATATACACTTACATAAACTACAGAATGAAAATACATATCTAACTCTCCACTTTAGGTCCCTGTCCCACAAATGAATCACAATAATCTGGTAAGTAATACCAATAATCTGGTAAGCAGTCTATCTTATTATCCTTGCTTGAACAATCATACACACACACAAACCTGTGTATCTACTCTTTTATGCACACATAAATACATATAGGTATTCAAATATATTCAAGTATTTGTTACTTTTACTCAAATGGGCACATTTTATATATACTAGTCTGCATCTTGATTTTTTCCTTAAATATTACTTCAAGGAGATTTCTGTTGCTCAATTGCTGTAACTCTATTTCATTCTAGTGACTACCAAATACTATGGAATGATGTGGCTGTGCTATGAATCATTTTCTTTCTTTTTTTTTTTTTTTTTTTGAGACAGAGTCTCGCTGTGTCACCCAGGCTGGAGTGCAGTGGCGCATCTCCACTCACTGCAAGCTCCACCTCTCAGGTTCACGCCATTCTCCCGCCTCAGCCTCCCAATTAGCTGGGACTATAGGCGCCCGTCACCACGCCTGGCTAATTTTTTTTTAATTTAATATTGTAATTTGTTTCATAAATTATGCTGACTCAACTGATTATTATTCTGGAAAAAATACCACTGTACCATATATATTTACAGAATTAAAGAAAAAACAATAACAATTTTAATAGAAAATTAGAAGGGAAATGTAGGAATATTTTCTTAACCTGGGTAGGAAACCAAGAAACTATAAGAGAAAAGACAGATGTAATTGACCATAAAACATTTAAGCAACTGGGAAAAAAAAAAGCTTGGAAAACAATGTAGTACACAAACAATAGAATTGGAAGATTATTTTATATGTAGATGACAACAACATAACTTTCTATTTCATACGAAAGGGGCAAAATTGGGCACTTGAAAAATAAACAAATGAAGCTAATCATTGGGAGCAAATCCAAATGCCCAGTAAACATAATCAGCATTGTTCAAAAAACTGGTAGTAAAGAAACTATCTATCAAAGTGCCAGTGAAACTAGCAAAATTAAAAATCAGTGACCCCTGATGCTAGCTGGGCTGTGGAGGAGATGGATCCTGTCAGACATAGTTGGAAATGGGCATTATTATAGAGCTTTAAGGGAAGCAACTTGGCAATGGCTATACAATTTTCAAGCATTCTTTGAGCGGGAAATCTTACTCCTTGGAATATTTCCTACAGAAATAAATGCTATCATATACAAAGGATGTTTAGTACTATTTTTAAAATAATAGCAAGAGATAATAAAATGACTGCCCATTGATGGTAGAATAAGAAAATAATCATAGCTTTGGGAGGCCAAGGCGGGCAGATCACGAGGTCAGGAGATCGAGACCATTCTCACTGTTCTGGTAAAAGGAGTGCCTTCAGGACCTCCAAAGAAATGATCTTATAGACAAGATCCATTCCACATACCCACCTACTGAGACTTTTAATTCCTCTTCCTCTGTCGACCATAACAGTTCTAGCATCTCCACTTAAGAAATGTAGTCCCTTCCCTGCCAAGAATCCAAGCAGCATAGTAGGATTGTTTCTAGAGTCTTTGCCATGGACACAAACACTGTGTTACAAGAGATTTCTCCTGTGGTGACAGATCTCCCATTCCCAACTTTATATTCAGCCCTCTCCCGAATCAGTGAGTTCAGGATCCATTCCTAAGCATACTCTCCTGTCTTGCTGGCCACATTAACCAGGTCCTGCAGCTCCTTCACTGTAGAGTCCTCTTTGCTCTTAGTAGAACCAGTATTTTATCAGCTGTGCTATCTGATATTTACCCAAATTATGCCTGGAGACCAGAACAGGAGATATGGGGAAATACCGATGCAGTTTTTACCATAAACTTGGTGGCTTAAAACAAGAAAAATGTATTCCCTCACAGTTCTATAGGCTAGGAACCTAAGATTAAGGTGTTGGCTGAGCCATGTTCCCTTTGAAGATTCTAGGGGAGACTGCTTCCTTGCCTCTCTCCTAGTTTCTGGAGGCTTCTAGCAATCCTTGGCATTTCTAAACTTGGAGCTGCATCACTCCACTCTCTCCCTCCACTTCACATGATGATAGCAGAATGAAGATGACAGACGAAAAGTTAACTGAACTCGAAGCTAGTTCAATAGAAATTGTCCATTCTAAACAACAGAAAGCAAAAATGATTTTTAAAAATGAACAGGACCTAAATGGCCTAAGCACCAGTATAAAAAGTCTAACATTCATTCAATAGAGTCCCACAGGAGAGGAGAAAATGCAGTGGTATTTAAAAATGTTTTGAAGAAAATTTCCTAAATTTGGTAAAAGACAAGCTTACAGATTTCAGAAGCTCAGCCACTTCCAAAGAGAATACACTCAAAGAAACCCATGTCTAAACACATCCTAACCATCTATCAAATACTAAATAAAAGAAAAATGCCATGAGAAACCCCAAAGAAACAGGATACATTTCTCTCTCATAGGGAAACAACAATTCAAATGACAGCAGATTTATCATTAGAAGCCACGGCTGCCAGAGGCAGCAAAACCATGTTTCTTAAATACTGAAAGAAAAAAAAAAAAAAAAACCTGTTAACTCAGAATTCTATACCTAGACAAAATATCCCACAGAAATAATCAGAAAAGGATATTCTCAGATGAAAAAAAAAATGAAGAGAATCCATCACCACCAGACTTACTCTTTCAGAATGCTGAAGGAAGTTATTCAGGCAGAAGGGAAATGATAACTGGGGAAACTAAGAATTAAAGAGACATAGAAATTGTAACTACTGGGGTGAATAGAATAGATTTACATTCTTCTAAGTTTTTAAAGGTATGAATTATGGTTGAAAGCAAAGATGATAACATTGTGAAGTGGGATTTTCAGTGTAAGTAGATGTAATATACATGACAGCTACAACATTCAGGGTGTGAGTAAAGAGACCGACATGATGGTCAGGTTTCTAATCAGAGCGCAATGTGAAAAGTTAAGCATGACTCTTTATATTGGGTGGAATAAGAAGATCCTGGTCCTTAGGCAGACTCCAGGAGTTTTAACATCCCATCTAAGAATCCAAGTGCTGCTGTAGCAGGCGATGGTCTTAAGGAGACCCCTCCCATTCTGGCTCCAAGCCACTCACTTTGCATTCTCTCCTTAGCTCCCTGTCCTCCAATTGTTTTTAGCTTTATGTGGAAAATCCACCAAATGATCTCGTTTTTGTTTACCACTCAACCTCAGCTTTTGGTGCATCCCTGGTTTGAGGTCCCCTCCCCTGCCTCTTCCCCTTCATGGTCCTCTGCCCCCACAGACCTCTATCACCTCATCATGTTGCCCTGTCCCCTTCTTGGTGTCCCAGGCCCATTTTCTACCATAAAGCCCTTCTCCCAGGACTCTTTCTCTCAGTTCTCTGTTCTTCTCTCTCCTGACGCTTTCAGGTCCTCTTCCATAACAGTACTTTGACCTCACATGCACACGCTGAACTCACACACAAACACAATTTTTCCTTGGATTCACTTTGTAGTACAAAGCCTTAAATTCCAAGGCTTATCCTCAGTAAGTAAAGAACATGTCAAGTTTCAATGGCCATGGACTATGCTTGTCAGGCGACAGACTGTTTGTGGACAGCCAGCTACTTAATCTCCCCAGGTAAGTATTGGTACCTAAGTAGCTGTGCTGGAAAGCTCCACGTTGATGCCAACAAAGCCCTCACTGCACAGCACTGTGCTGACTCTGCCCTTTGGGAAGCTTTTCTAGCCTATGGGCAATATTTTGGAATACGCTCTCAATGGCAACTCATTATTAGAGAATGGAACTGATTTTGGAAAATATCTGAGAGATGTGTGAATTTAGGCAAATAAACTAGAGAATAACATTTTAGGCCCCAAATGAGAGTGCTTCCAAAAAAAAAAAGAAAATGAAGCTGAATCCCATACAGCCCATAAGCCAGCTCTAAAGGCCATTTCCAGAGAAGCCTCTCAGGCACATCTAAGCCATAGCATTACGAGATTTGTGAATAAACTTCCCATGGGCCTTCTCAGAAGGGTAACCTGCCACTTAAGTACAAGATTAGTGCTTTATATAGTCAAACGGCATAGTCTTGATGAGAATTAGAATGCTTCCTTGAGTGGAGTGTATTTTCATCAGTAGAGTGCCTCAAGGACAAAGTTCAATTGAAAAGCAAAGCAATTCCCATCAGCTCCTTATCTGAGACAGCTTTTGTGATGATTTCATGACACGCATGAAAAAGGATACAGAAAATTCTGCCTTCTTTTTAACTCTCCATAAGAAGCAGGAACTGATCCAGAAGTCAGGCCCCATTGCCCCCAAACTCCACTTCTTGTCCAGTTTCTCAGTTAGATAATAAAATCAGGAACTGGCAGCCAGCTGTGAGAAGACAAACCCAGGAGATGTTTGCAACGGGAACACCTTTCATGTGCAGTGAAATCCAAGTCCTAAGATCAGCCAGGGAGCTGAAATCCCTGATACTCCATCCTGCAGGAAGAATGGGGTGAGGACTGGCACCCATCATCCACCTGAGAGGCTTTGGAGGCTCCCTCCTATCATGAGTCAAATGGCACTTTTAACCCAGTCAAATAAGTTCGGGACAAAGACTTTCTCCTTTAGAATGAGAAAGGGGCCAGGACCCACAAGTTTAAGGAGCTTCCACTTAGTCCAACTTTGCAGGTTCAGGTCACACTGGTCCCTGGCTGCATTCACACCTTGCCTTTCCACCTTATCCACTCACCCTCCTCCCCGGCATTCCTCTGGCACTGTGTTCCTGATGGCTTCCAGTTATACAGGTGTGGTTTACACAGCTCTTTGACTATTTGAGATGTGGCACAGGGCACAACCCCACAGTGCCTATTACATATTCCTAACAGAGAACCTGCTAAGAAGGGGAGAAGAACCACAACACTCATCCTGAGGCCCTGATGTGAAGACATCCAAGAGGAGGGCTGTGATGGGGACGTCTTTGGCTTCCAGAAGTTTCAGAGCCCTCAAGGGCTCATAGTCACCAGAGTTAACCCCAACTGCTGGGAAACTGAAGAGACTCTGATACTCTGTGCAGTGAATGTGCAGTCTGGAAGCTCAGAAGACCCCTGAAGGACTTTTCCCACCCTCCCCTCATCCAGCAGTGGAGAAAGTCCTCAGCAGGGGAAGGCAACAGTATTCCTGGGAATCTTTATCCCAAGCAACTAAAAGGAGCATACGCATTACTGGGAGGTGTTTCATGAGAAAGCTGGAGGCCAAGGAGGCTGGCAGAAAAAAAGGAAGCGAATTTCAGTTTCACTTCCTATAAGTCTTGTTTAGGGCTTTGTTTAGGGCCCCTAAGCAACTAAGCCTCCAAACAGGCATTTATTGCTAATGTTGAAATTCCCTTTGTCAATGCATAACCCATATGTCAAATTTGGAGAGTCTGTTTTGAACTTATTTTGACAAGCTCCTCTTTCCTCTGATGGTCTATTGACACCTGGAGATGACAGTGGAAGAAACTGAAACTCCTTAGGCCAGACCAGGCTTTGCTGCAGGAATCCTCGCAGTTTAATTCCACCTTCCTCCTAAGTCCCCGTGGACTATACACAGTAGGGGAGCACCGTGGAAGACCTGCTCACAAGCACTCCTGAAAATTAGGGCGTCTCCTACTTTATCAGCATCAGAGTTCCCTGCAGTCTTCTAAGAAGTGCAGGTCCACAGAACCCCCAGCTCCAAGGTCCTGGGCAGCTATTGGCACATAGGCCAGTTTCTAGCATCTTCCATGGGCCTCTTCCAGGCTGAGCATCCAGAGCAGTCATGTGAGAGCGGGGACAAAGGAGAACCCATGGATTCCACCTGAAGAAATAACATGGGGTGAGGAAAATAAGGCAACGGAGCAGAAGCAAGATCTAGGATGCTATGTCATTGGAAAGGATAGGTGAAAGGCTAACTGTGGCTGTCAGTGCTGGGAAGAGCTGTCCTGGACAGGCACTGGCAAAAACAGCTGGCGGTACACGCTTCCAGAACCTGTTCTCCCTGGAGTGGCCATTGCCAGAATGCTAGGCTGATCATAAAACATTCAAAAAAGTCCAGCTTGGCTAAATGAGCCACTTACAGCAAGAATTGCGGCAAGCAGATGGCCAGGCCCATCTCCACACTGTCCCCTTAGACATGCAGCAGCTCTGGGAGCCTCCAGATCACTGCTGCCCGGTCGTAGTGTCCCCAACGACGGATGAGCGCAGGGAAGGACCGTGCAGGCAGTCTGGAGGCAGTGGTCCACACTGCGGTGTGGCCTCTGTGGATTTGCCTTCTACCCCGGACATACAATCCGAGGGCTTCTTGCATGGGCTGATTCAGGACACGTGTGCCACGGAGCCACCCTCACCCTTCCTGGGTGATACCCGACGCCTGACGACTCTCCACTGTCTGCCGCACCTCTCAGCGCCTACGTTGCCGGCTGGGCAACTACAACTTGAAACACCTGGAATCTGAGTCCCCGGCCTTGCCCCCTGCAGCTGCCAGCTTCTTCTGCCCTGTTGGTCCCCGCAGGAACTGGTTGGGGAGAGGACGGGGCGGTGGTACTGGAGGGCTGGGCCAGTCGCAAGCGGTGCTAGAGGATGAGTTCCAGTCCTGCCCCGCACCAGGCTGGCACTGGGGACAGGGGCAGGCTTTGGACCCCGCGAGGACCCCACTGTCCAAACCGCCCCAGCCGTCGCCCTCCCTGAGTGTTCACTCAGGTAGTGCATTTTCTTCAAATGTACAAATGCAACTGTTCACCTTTTCCACAGCATGTGGAAGATTAATTCCAGCTGGACTAAAGACCTAAATCTGAAAAGCAAAATTTGAAACAGCAAAGGAGAAAACATAAAAATATAATTTAAAAAGTAAAAAATAAATTGGAAAAAAAATCAAAATATATCTTTCCTACATTCTGAACTCACGGAGGTTTGTAGACACAAAACTGCTCTGATATCCTGTATTCATTACTTCCCAATGAATAAGTCTGAAATAATTGACTTGGTACCAGGAGTGGTTACCAACCTCTGATTGATTGGTTAATTAGTGTGGATAGGGCTAACAGTAACAACCCACAAAATATCTGAAGATGGGATATAGCAGGCTAAAGTCAGCAAGACAACCTTCTTAATTATTACCAGAAGAGTCCTTCAACCATTCAACAAAATGGAGCAACAGTTAAAAATCTGCTACAACAAAAAGAACAGGCCAATACCATTCTCTGACAGTTTTCACCAAACATGCATAGAATAAATTATTTTAATCTTATACAAAGTTCATCAAAGAATAGAAATTAGAGAAAATGGTCCCCAATTTGTACTATAAGGCTAACCATGTTTGGCAAGGTTAGTATTATCTACTGGTGCATTAGTTAATAGGTAAGTAGATAAATTAGTTATCTGCTGGTACATAACAAATTAGCCCAAAATTTAGGAGGTATGGGGCCAATTGCAAAGTATTCAACATTTTAAAATAAAATTTGGAACTAGATAAACATGTGGTTACGTTTATCTCTCAACATAATCTTCATGAATTAATAAGCCAGAAAATTTGCATACCAAGTGTTAAGCATTAAGAGATTTTTTGAAAAGTTTAATGATTATATAATGGCATACTTAGAAAACTAAAATGAAAATTTGAGTAATGTGGCTAGATACAAGAGAAATATACCAAATCAATGGATTCCCTCTAACCTACAACTAAGCACTCAAAAATGGAAATGGGGTAAGAGATATAGATTATCCCTTTTGCTCTGCCATTTTATTGTACCAAATAACTTAAAAATCTATAATTTTTATAAGAGAAAATCCAGAAACTATGAGAAAACAGAATTATCTATAAAACATTTAAACTGTTGAAGAGGAAATGAAAAAAGCTTGTAAAATGTGATATACACAATAGATTTGGCAAATTATTTGTAATGGAGATGACAAAGGATTAATAATCATTTCTATTTTATATGAAGAAGACAAACATTAAGCACTTGAAAAATGAGCAAGGAATTTAAGCAGACAATTCAAAGCAAATCCAAATGCCCAAGAAGCATAATCAAAGTTGTTTGAACACAGTAGTCAAGAAAATATTCAGCAACAGTATCCATGAAATTGCCAAAATTTAAAAATTAATTACATCTATTGTTAGCTGGATTGTGGGGAAGAGGATATCCTTAGAAATAGTTAGAAATGGGCATTATTATAGCCTTTTAAGGTAAGCAACTTGAAATAGCTCTAAAATTTTAAAACACTCTTTTAACTGAAAATCTCACTGCTGGGAAACAATCTCACAGAAATAAATGCTATAATATACACAAGGATGTTTACTGTTGTATTGTTAATGTGACAAAAAAAGGAAAAATAAAATGAGTGCCTTTTGATGGTCATACTAATAGGAATAATCTACAGTACAGCCACATCATGTAATAAAAGTTGGTAGTCATTAGAAATAAATAGGGATACAGAAGTTGAGTAAGAGAACCCCCATAAAGTATTTATTATTGAAGGATAAAATCAAGATGCAGAGTATATAAAATGAGTAAATCTGGGTGAAAATAATAACAAAACCTGAAGTTATTTGAATATATGTATATGTACTATGTATGCATAAATGAGATGTGTCTATTTATATATGTGTTTGATTTTTAAGTAAGGATAAAAAAGATACAATCCACAAGGGTTCTCTTTTCTTCCCATCCACACCAACACTTGTTATTTTCATCTTTTTAATAATAGCCAATCAAACAAATGTGAGGTGATATCTCATTGGGTTTTGATTTGCATTTCTCTGATGATTAGAGATGTTGAGCATTTCTTCACATACCTGTTCGTTATTTTATAGTGTCTTCTTATCAGAAATGTTTATTCAGGTCTTTTGCTCATTTTTAAATAGAGTTTTTTATTGAATTGTTTGAGTTTCTTGTATATTTTGGATATTAGCCCTTTATCCATTTTTTTCTCCTAATTTGTGGGTTGTCTCTTTGCTCTTTTTTTTTTACTTTATTTTTTCTAAACTCCTCTTGCTCTCATTCCCAAACAATCTGTTGATTGCTTGCTTGACTGTGCACACATATGCTTTTAGTTTGGTGCAATCCCACTTATCTCTTTTTGCTTTCATTGCCTATGCTTTTGGGGTCATATCCAAGAAATCACTACCCAGACCAATGCCATGGAGATTTTCCCCTATGTTTTCTTCTAATCAGCACTCATCAGCACCCTGCCGCCCAGGAAGTCTGGGACCCCTAAGAGTCCTCTCCCTGCTACCTCCCCACATCATACAATGGGGAGGACTCCACCCACCTCACAGGGTTGTAAGAGGCTGCATCAGTGGACCCATGGAAAGCATCTAGGACAGTGGCTGCTACAGGATGCATCCATGAGAACACTCACTGTTGTTAACCCTGAAGGTCACAGCTTGCTGAGGGTGCCCAGATGCGGTGATGTCCCTTGCCCTATGGATTCAGAGCCTGATAAGTGGTTGTGATGTCACTCAAGGGTCACTGGGGAGGCTTCTTTACAAACCTGTCCCTTCCTCTTAAAGGACTGGAATGAACTTTGGGGCAGAGATCAGGTCTGCTTCATGCCTTAGTCCCAGACAGTACAGCAATGCCTAACACAGAGCAGGTATCAGTGTGCATTTGTTGAATAAGTGAAAGAATAGCAATCCCACGCAAGACCTGCCCTTATGGGCATTGGTGGAGAAAGGGACTGTGTGATCAGCTACCTGAGTTGCTGTTCCTTAAGGATGGATCCAGGGCCACTGTCCCTCCACCTCCCCATCCCCATCCCTGAACCCCAGGAAGGGTCACTGTGAAGCTCCAATGAGCACGCCCATGCTTTTCCTTGGGGCCACTGGGACATTGATGGCACCACGGCCTCACAACAAAGTACTGGGGCTCAGCACCCCTGTTCTTGACCTGTCCTAGGGGTTAGGAAGACACTTGGGGAAAGCCCACTGAGCTCTGATTGAGTCAGATCTGCTTCTGTTTTGGAGGCCATTTAGAGCAGGAAGCAGCAAAAACAGGAACAGGGAACCCTTTGAGGAAGGGTTTATAATGTTGAGGTGGTGGGAGGGAGAGGCTGAATACATAGAGGAAAATGCATACTCTCTCCAGGGAAGAGAGGGGTGTGATTCATGTGACTCCAGAAGGCAGGACAGGGACAAGTGGTTGGAATCACAACAGAACCAGGAAGATCTGGGCTTGGTCAGAAATGCAGAGATGCCCCAGCGGCCCCTCCTTCTCCTCGGGCTTTTCCCCTTATGGCACCCCTCACCTTGCACTGCACCGTCAGGAGAACTCTTGGCACTTCCTGAATGCACCAGGCCATTTCCCTCTCCTTGTCATCCACCTGCATTTCCAAATCTGGGCCAAGCAACACTTCCTGGTGGAAGCCCTTCTTGAACCTACTCCAGGTAGAATTTTCTATCTACTACTCTGTACTCCCTTATACTAAAATAACACTTTGCTGTATCTCAGAACATCTTTGATTTCATTCACTTCTTGTGATTGTTTGCAAGAATGGCCACACAGTCTTCTTGCCCTGTTTCCTCTTCCTTCTAATATCCCTGTTCAACTCTTTTCAAGAGCAGGACTCTTTCTCTCCTTCGTGAGTTGCGGTCGACCTCGTGATTGCTTTGGCTACTGGGACAGTATAGTAAGTCTTAGGCAAGCAGAGATTAGAAATGAGTTTGTTGGCCGGGAGCAGTGGCTCACGCCTGTAATCCCGGCACTTTGGGAGGCTGAGGCGGGCAGATCACAAGGTCAGGAGATGGAGACCATCCTGGCTAACACAGTGAAACCCCGTCTCTACTAAAAATACAAGAAAAAAATTAGCCAGGCGTGGTGGTGGGTGCCTGCAGTCCCAGCTACTCTGGGGGCTGAGGCAGGAGAATGGCGTGAACCCAGGAGGCGGAGTTTGCAGTGAGCCGAGATCGCGCCACTGCACTCCAGCCTGGGTGACAAAGCAAGACTCCATCTCAAAAAAAAAAAAAAAAAAAAAAAAGAGAGAGAAATGAGTGTGTCCATTTGGATTGCCTCTACTGTTCTTCAAACTTGGAGAATCAAGCCCAGAGCAGCCCTCCTGTTGATGAGGAAACATGTAGGAACAAGATCCAGTGGTTGGAGCTGAGTTATTTTTTGAACAGCCAATTCCTAGCTGGCCCCATCCCCACCTGCCCTGGTAGCTGACTGCAGACACATAAGCAAGTCCAGCTGATAGCAACTGAGCACGACACAGACCTAAAGAACCCCAAAATATCAACCTCCAAAACTGTGAGCTCTAAATGGTTATTGTTTAAAACCACTACATTTTGGTGTCATTTGTTACACAGCATTGGATAACTGATACACTTGTTAATTTGGCTGTTTCTCACAATAAGAAACCTTCTTAGTCATTTCTGAATCAAGGACATCTGTTGTAGAGGCTGGTATGTAGCCATTATAGAGTAACGCTATCCTATGTGAATGGATGACTGAATGATATGAATATGCAAATGAGAATTCATGCATAAAATCAGTAGTGCAAAAAGTATCTTTTTATGATATTAAATAAATAATTCCATTTTAGATCTTCTTGCTTCCCTAGTAGGAAATTTAAGTCCATTATTCTTAGGATACCCCCCTAGTGTTGTGCAATGATTGCCAGGGTCTGACAAATAACCCAGGCATTAGAGAAGGGCCTTAACACAGCCATTGCCCAAGCCCATGGTGCCTCCAGAGGTGCTGGTCCTGCAGCTTCCATTTCCTGCTTGGGCACAAGCACAGTGGCAGGGGCCAGAGCACTCTCACAGGGTTTGGCCCACCTGAGTGCTGCCATTGCACTATGAGGTGCTGCCACCTATGCCAGGGTACTGCCCAGATACAGGGCCCACCCCTTCCCAATGTCTAGAACTCTCCTCCCTCTCCCAACTCCCCCATGCCCCTCAGCCTCCCATTCACTCTGTAAGATCATGTCAGTGAGCTGAGACTTTTGCAACAGACACCCTGAGAGCCATGCACTTAGGCAGCTTCTGCCTTGCTGGCCCAACTACCTTCCTGAAATCAAATTGGGCACAAAGAAAACACAGGAAGATTTTATGTGCAATTTTAATGTTTCAATAAATTATCTTGCCATACACGTTCAAAGTGCCCTGTAGAAGAGTCCCCTCAGGCCACTTACAAGTTGCAAGAGGATAGAAACAGAATTTTTAATTGTGTCACAATCTATGGGGAAGAATCCAAAGAACAGAGGCAGCTCCACATGAAGCTCCTGGAATAGCTCCCCATCCATCCCTCCTGGCATCTTCCCTAACACATTTTACTCCCTTGGAAGCCACTGGAAATATTAGTTAGTCCCTCACCCTTCCGCAAAGAGCATTTTTCAGATTCCTTCAAACAGTAGTTGCTTTGCATTCACTGCCAGCTGCATCAGCTGCATAATTATATTTTTTAAAAGCCAGAGAAATCTGACAAGGGGCTAGGTAAAATCAATAAACTAAAACTGAAATGAAATTTCTTTTTCCTGTTTTTGAGTCTACAGAGTCCGTTTAAAATACCTTATTCAGGTTCACAGTGAAGAGAGGACTCTTGGTGAGGGAGAGACAGCTTGGGACACCTCTAAAACAATATGTGTCCTTCCCTGATGTTATATTATCTGTTTGCTGTTTTCCTTGGGTAGCATCCACCTCCTTCACATAAATGGAAGGTCCATGAGGACAGGAAGTTGTCTGATCTGTTTCTCAGTGTATTTCCTGATATGTGGAACAGTGCCTGGCTTCCAGGTAGGAAATGCTCAAAACTATTTGTTGAATGAATGAATGTTGGTAGGTTTGTTAACTTTGCGCTGCTCTTTATTCACATTCATAAAAACAGAGATAAGGAAAGGGGGACAAAAATTCATGTAATTCAGGATTCAATACAGTAAGAAAAGGGCCTGTATAATGCAGAGGTAGAAAAAATTAAGATTTTCTGTCTGCGTTAATTGACAGCCACTCTTTGCTTTGCTTTGCTTTGCTTTGAAGGGAGACACACTGCTTCTTAGACTCACATTGTAGGATGTTTGAGCACTAGGGTCTCTTAGCTTGGTTGTATGTATAAATACACAAAGTCACTCAATCAAAAAAAAAAAAAATCCTTCTCCAGCTCACGCATTGGCCCTAAGAAGTTTTTTAAATGGATAAACAAAGAATATCTGAGAGCAGTATAAACTCTACATATTCTAACTTCCAGTTTTGGAAAAGAAGAGAGCCCAAGAGGCAGTTTTAGCATTATGAAGAATGAGCAGATCTGTAAATTGTGAAAGAGAGGGCAGAAGTGATTTTCTGCTGTCATTAACTGCATGCCTATGACCACAACCACGGTGCTGCACGACTCCAAGGGTTATTTTCTCACAGTCTGTGCAAATGACACTTCCAGGGCACAGCCTTCACTGTACATGGCATGGCCTTACCTACAATGTGTCAGACAAAGTCTTATCTGTGTCTATTCAATCTTATTCTCTGACTTTCTTGTAAGTCTCTAATTTTCTCTTCAGTTGTGTCTAGTCCACTGTTAAACCCACCCATGGAGGTAGAATTTAATTTTTTTTTTCTATTTCACAGTTTCAAGTTCTCTGCAGATTTTCTCCATCTTGGTCTTTTTTCTCCTTGGACATAACAAGCATAGGTATTTTAAAACCATCTCTGATAATACCAGTAAGGAAACTTCTGAGTCTGTCTCCATTGTCTATTGTTTCTGTGGTGTTTTGTTCATGTTGCTGTATCTCCCTCCTGGCCTGCTTATTAGTTATCGGTGCCAATGGTTGTCTTTGTGAAATTGTTTATGGAAATCATTTGGGGTCTAAAGGGTTCTTATCTTCCTCTAGAGAGGATTTGTTTGCTTCTGCCAGCTCCTTAGGATTAATATCAATTCAATATCCCTTCAGACAGGCATAAGCACTGACATGATTTGGAGATGAGCTCAGTTCTAATGAGAGCCTGTCTGCTGCCAGCACTCACTTCCGTCTCACAGTCCTTGAAGGCCCAATCCCAAATAAGGAGTGCTTACCAGGGTTTCATCCTCCCCAGATCACGGCCCAGAAATTCTTTATCTTCTTAGCAATCTGAAGCCTTAAGTTGACGTTTTTGTTTTGATTTTACTATTTTGTGCAGCTTTTATAGTTCTCAACAAGAATATTGATCAGAATCTCCTAGCTCACCATTAGCAGGGTCTTAGCTATGCATTTTTCAAAGTTGTTTTGTTCTCTTTTTTTTTTTTTTTTTTTTGAGATGGAGTCTCGCTCTGTCACCCAGGCTGGAGTGCAGTGGCGCGATCTCGGCTCACTGCAAGCTCCGCCTCCTGGGTTCACGCCATTCTCCTGCCTCAGCCTCCAGAGTAGCTGGGACTGCAGGCACCCACCACCACGCCAGGCTAATTTTTTGTATTTGTTTTAGTAGAGACGGGGTTTCACCATGTTAGCCAGGATGGTCTCGATCTCTTGACCTCGTGATCCGCCCACCTCGGCCTCCCAAAGTGCTGGGATTACAGGCATGAGCCACTGCGCCCAGCCTTTTTGTTCTCTTTTATCCACCATTTGTATGTCATTGTAACAGGAGGAATATCTCCATGTCTGCTCAACCTGATGTGTTGCCAAAACCCTGCTTTCCAAATTCTCTGCAATGAATATATATTATTTAAAGTCAGTAAATAGTTATTTGTAAAAATTGAGATCAAATTACTTTACAAATAATCTCATAATCCCTAAGATGAGAGCTAAAGAACTATTTTTTTCATAGTAACTGCAAAGGACTATATATAGCTCATTTGCATTATATGTAACATTTATTAATTGCCATGTGCCCAGTGCACAGTGGCTTACATGCATTAAAATATTTATCCTCTCCTAAACCCTGTAAGATAGACACTGTTATTAAATGTGTTTTAAAGCTGAGGAAAGTGAGGTGAGACAATTATTAGTAACAGAACTCGAATTTTGACAGGCAATCTGATTTCAAAGCCCACACTCTTAATGCAACTCCCATACTCACACTCACTAAATCTGTGGTGCTGGTTTGCAAAAAAGAAACTCTTCAAATTAAAATAGGACCCTTTTGAGCCTCACTGAATTAAAAATAAAAGAGGACTGTGTGCATTTGACAACATTAGTTGGTAAGATATTCTATATACACCAAGAAATATACATTGCTGTAATTTATTCCATGAATGTTGGCAGGGATATGGAGAAACTAGAACTCTCATACTCTGCTGGTAGGAAAGTAAAATGGTGCAACCACTTTAGAAAATGGAGTTTGACAGTTTAGTAAAAAGTTAAACCTGTTCCCACCATACAATCCACCCATCCCACTGTTAAATATTTACCCAAAAGAAATGAAAGCATATGTCCACCAAACACTTGTATATGAATGTTAATGGCAGTTCTGTTTATTTATAGCTGAAAACTGGAAACAACCCAAATGTTCAACAGGCAAATACCTAAATAAATTTTGGAATATTCTTACTATAGACTGAGCAATAAAATAGGAACAAAGCTATTGATACACACACTAGCACAGTTGTATCTCAAAATAATTATGCTGGTGAAATAAGCCAGACAATAACAACAAAATATTAGGTTGGTGCAGAAGTAATTGCCGGTTTTGCCATTAAAAGTAATACATATGGAATAATTCCTAGAAAATTCTGGAAAATGCAAACCAATCTATGATGTCAGAAAGCAGATCAGTGGCTGTCTGGAGACAGAGTGGGGTGGAGGACCAGGGTAATTGAAGGAGGATAAATACAAAGGGCACAAAAAAACTTTAGGGGTTGAGATAAAAATGTATTATTTTTATTGTGCTGTTGGTTTCGTGTGTGTATGTCAAACATCTAATTGTACACTTCAGAATGTAAAATTTATTGTTCATCAGTTATAGTTCAATAAAGCTGTAATTTTAAAAAAGAATGAAGGTTGAGTATATGCATTTGACAGCATTCATTGGCCAGGTATTCTGTGAGTAACAAGAAAACACACATTTATGAAAATTTCTAACATGCCTTTTTAGCTTCTGATTACTTTAATTCTGAAGTACATCTGTCACCTCTGTGTTCATCTGATGTCTATACTACTAGCTTAATTATGCAAATGATATATTCTTGAAATGATTTAAGTAGCATAATTGATTTCAATGAACAAAGACTGCTTTTTATGATAAAACAATTCCCATCATATGTTTCATGAATCTTTTGTTTTCCCTTCCAGTATAGCATAAACCATCCTAAATACGGATGCTTTTTCTCCCTTAAAAGGAAATTCTCTCTTCTCTTCTTGGTACTCTAGGTAGCTTCCAAATAACATTTTATATTGGTTATTCGTAATTTCATCAAGTAAAATAGAGACAAAAATATGCATATAAACACAATTATAAATAAATAATAATGCCCTTCCATGTTAATTTTGTGCTTTTAGGTAAACATTTAATTCCCAAGAAAATATCTGTGTTAAGCGCAATCTTTGATTTCATTGGAGTTTAAGTCTCACGTTTCTGTGCCTATTGCTAAGCTGAGTTTTTATTTTGATGTAGTTTGCACAAGGCTAAAGCTTTTTTTTGAAATGAAAATATAGAGTCAGTGAATCAGCTTCAAAAAGCACATCAGGCAGCATCTGCGTAATGAATGGGGGAATAAAGCACAGTTATGGGTTTTCTGTTCACTAAATCCTAAGCAGCTTAATTAGATGATAAAGACGTGTTTGTAATGGATGAAGTGCACTTTGTTGGGCCCCACTGCATCTGAAAGTTAATTTCTGGTTGGAAAAGTGCTGCAGAGTTTGAAAACCAGAAAGAAACTTCTAGTCCAATGGTTCTCAAACTCAGCCTTTGGATTAATGTTGGTCCCTGAAGATATGTTTATTAACATAGATAGAAAAAAGTGCAATAATTTATCATAAAAATAAATTGAGACCGAGAGTGGTGGCTCTCGCCTATAATCCTAACAAAGCAGAAGGATCATTTGAGGCTAGGAGTTTGAGACCAGCCTGGGCAATATAGCAAGACCCCATCTCTACTAAAAAATTAAAAAATTAGCTGGGAGTGGTGGCATGTGTCTGTAGCCCCAGGTACTCAGGAGGCTGAGGCAAGAGAATCTCTTGAGCCCAGGAGTTCGAGGCTGCAGTGAGCTATGATTGCACCACTGCACTCCAGCCTGAGTAACAGAACAAGACCCTGTTTCTAAAAATAAATAAAATTTTTTTTAAAAAGTGACTCAATTTAAAGTCTAGAGGTCTACAAACAAAAAGCCAAACATGAACAACTACTTTAGGACAAAACTATCTTCCTCTAAAAATAGAAGCGCATACACTGACCTAATTCTCTCTCTCTGGAAGACAGGTTTCTAAGACAGCCACCGATGGGTCCTACCTCCTCGTATTCACATCCTCAGTGTGGGCTGGACCTGGTGACTTGCTTCCAGTGAATAGAATATAGCAAAAGTGATTGATATCACCTCCAAGATTCAGCTATAGAAGACTATGACTATGACTTCCCTCTTGGCTAGCATTCTCGCTAACTCTTCCTGCTTGCTTGTACTGAGCTGCCCTATGAAGAGGCCCATGTAGGGGTGGCCTGGGTGGGGGTGATCTGTGGCCAACAGCCAGCAAGGAACTAAGTCCTGTTTACAACCACATGAGCTTGGAAGGAGATCCTTCCCCAGTAAAGCCAAGAGATGAATAGAGCCCCAGCCTCCAGCTCCATTGCAGCATCGTGAGACACCCACAAGCAGGACTCAGCTAAGCCACAGCCAGAATTCTGTCCCACAGAAACTTCAAGACAACTAGTGCTGTTGCTTTTCAGCTGCAGAGTTTTGACATAATTTGTTGTATAGCAACAGCCAGCTAGTTATCAATAACCACCATTGCTCCTATTGTTTCTCACCACATATACATATAGTCATGAGGAAACCTCTTTAAACGAGACAAAGAATCAGAACTAATAAAAGATAAGCAAATTCCTTTAAATATACATCTTAATTTTACATGGTAAAATATTTCAAACTGAAAGCAACTGATTTCTATTTGCAATTTCACAGAGAAACTGGATATCATAAATTCAGCAGAAAAATGGTAGACTAGAGAAAATTCAATGCATATGGTAGATAGTAAATTAATATCTATAATGTACAAATTAATTTTTAAAAGGCTAAGAATACCCATTACCGAAAAGCATAGCCAAATGGCTAATCAGCCTATGAAGAGATATTCAAAACCCTTTGAAGTCAGAGAATTGCAAGACAAATAGTGTATTATCAATTTCAGCCCACCAGACTGAGAAAATTAAAATGAATTGTAAACCATCTTTCTGGTAAGCATTCAGGGAGCCAGGAAATTGTTTTAGATCATTAGAAAACAATCTGACATTCCCTTCCTGTGTCCATGTGTTCTCATTGTTCAATTCCCACCTATGAGTGAGAATATGCGGTGTTTGGTTTTTTGTTCTTGCGATAGTTTACTGAGAATGACGATTTCTAGTTTCATCCATGTCCCTACAAAGGACATGAACTCATCACTTTTTATGGCTGCATAGTATTCCATGGTGTATATGTGCCACATTTTCTTAATCCAAGTATAATAATAAATAAATAAATAAATAAGAAAACAATCTGACAATACGTTTTAAAACTAAAAACATACTCTTTGATCCCATAATCTCACTTCTGGGATTCTAACCTTAGAAAAAAATGCACAAAACATAAAATTTTATGGATAATAATGTTTATTACAGTGTATTTGTAGTGGCTCCAAACCAGAAACAACGTGCATGTGTGTCAGTAAAGGGGATGTTGAATAAGGTGCATCAATATCCTGTGTAGGATACAATACCTGTGTAGCGGCAAATGAGTTTGTGCATCAGTTTCCATGTTGACTGAGGACAGCAATGTTCAGGGTAGTATGCATGAGGCTATCTTATTTGTTTTTCAAAAGCAATGATCCCGCAAATCTGATTTTACTCACACACATGGTATACGTAAGTAGATCAGATAGATGCATAGATACATAGACATAGAGACATAGACACAGACAGAGACATAGACATAGACATCACAGACATAGAGAGCACAATGGAAAAATACCCATTAGGTTCTTAACATATATTGGGCATGGGGTGTAGAGAGAGAAGTGGGGAGAGTGAGTGAAGAGATAGAAGAGAGTAGGGGGAGAAACAAGGAAAAAAAAATGAGAACCTAAATGAGCATTTAAAATGAAGTCTACAGTAAATGCAGCACAATCCCACTTGTGTAAATGTTATGTGTGTGTGTACACAGATATGTGTGTGCATAAGGACATACACAAAATCACGATGATTGGAAGGGTTGATGGTGACCCTGCCAGGAGGTCTGATTTCACAGGCTTGCTCCATCCCCCTTTTTTCATTATACTGTTATGTATTGTTTTATTTTTCCCCCAACAAACATGTATTATTTATATAACGGGGGAGAGACAAAAAGTCAATTTCCACTATGGAAATAAAAGAGCCCATTTATCACTTTTATGTGCTTTATGTATTGGAGTCTCAAGTGAAGAAGATTTCATTTAAAAAAATAAATAAAATAAAGAGTTACACCACAAAAAATGTTTGCCAAACTCTACTCTAGACAATACCAACTTTCTCCCTCACCCCCAAGCCTATGGAATTGCAGAATAGATTAGTATCTCTGTTTGGAGGAGAAAAATGAAATTTGCAAAAATGAATAATAAGCAAATGCTTGTTGAATTAAAACACATTGCAAATGACAATTTACAGGACAGGCTGAAACTGGCAGCCAGAGGCTGCATCCAGCTCACAGATGAGTCTGTTAGGCCCACACCGTGCTATAAAAAATGAATTCATTAACAACATACAAAGTTAGTAGAGTCCACTTTTTTTACTTTTTATTTGTATTTTATTTTATTTTATTTTATTTTATTGTGAGACAGAGTCTCTCTCTGTCGCCAGGCTGGAGTGCAGTGGTGCTGTCTTGGCTCACTGCAAACTCCGCCTCCTGGGTTCAAGTGATTCTCCTGCCTCAGCCCCTTGAGTAGCTGGGATTACAGACACACGCCACCACACCCTGCTAATTTTTGTATTCTTAATAGAGACGGGGTTTCACCATGTTGGCCACGATGGTCTCAATTGAGTCCACATTTTTAAAAAATATCTGGAAATAGGGTTTCTTTTGTAAAACCCAATTTTCTGGAGACATTGGGCCCACATTTCCACATGACAAAAATGAGCCCAAGCTTCTTTGTGACTGTCCCGTTTGACCAGAACTCATGCTTTCCAATCCCCATGCTTCCTACATGGGCTCTTTGTCAAATCACCTGCCTGGCATCTGCCGTCACTCTAGGTGGCTACCCTGACTTACTGTTATAGCGACAGGGAGGGTCAGGAAATGATCCAAGGACTCACTCTGATTGCCCAGTACTAGGACCAGGGCCCACTGGGAGCTGTATGCAGAACAGACGGCTTCAACTTCCATGGGATCTAAGATTCCCAGGTTCTAGGAGCCACATTTCCAGACAACTGCTGCTGTGGACTAAATGTTTATGCTCCTCTGAAATTCATATGTTAAATCCTAGTTCTCAAGGCAATGGCATTTAAAGGAGGGGACTTTGGAAGGCAGAGCTCTTGTGGATGGGATTAATGCCCTTATTAAAGAAGCCTCAGAAAACTGCCATGCCCCTTCTACCACGTGAGGGCACAACGAGAAGACAGCCAAACCTGGAAGGGGGCCCTCACCAGGCGTACAATCTGCTGGTACTTTGATCTAGGACTTCCCAGCCTCCAGAACTGTGAAAAATAAATTTCAGTTGCTCATAAGCCACCCAGTCTACGGTATTTTGTTATAGCAGCCCAAATGGACTGAGACAACTCCTCTGACAGCTGCACCCAATCCACATTGCTAGTCAAAGCAGTGTGTGAGTCCTTTGCTCCAAGGCTGCTCACCCATGTCCTACACAAGAGACCAGCAGGCGCCTGAGGAACACATCCCCCACCTCACTGTGTGTGTGTGCCTGGCAAAGCACCCTGCCCAGAGCCCTCTCCGCGAGGGCCTTGGGAGGAAGGGGTGCCTCCAGCCTCTTCTCTTACTGATCCTACCTTTGTAAGTTCCTCCTTTCCAAAATAAAGCCTATTCCTAAACTTGTGCTGGGTGATGTGGAATTCATTTGTGGAGGCCCTGTTGCCAGACAGCGGCAGCATTGGTTTTGCAATCCCTCCTCCTTGGGGAATTCCTGTCCTCTCACCCAGAGGAGGTTCAGGCAGTAGCTCTGCTCTGGCTGTGCATGGCCCTTGGCTTATTGCACCACCCTTGTTCTGAATGACTTGTCTTCCACCCATGTCATCCACTCCTGCTTCCCAAGCTGGCCTATTGGGCTGGCAGCATCAGAACTGATAATTTGGTGACAGAGCATTCTCAGCCTTTTGCTCAGCACATGAATTAAGTATGATCTGATCCAAGAACAGAAACTGCCTCAGCCATGTAGGTTTCCCCAGCTGAATTTCTCTTGTTCTTAGCTGTTCATGACTCAGTGTGATGGGGTCTTGGTTGTCTTCACTTGCATTGTGCTAGAATTCCTACTTCTACGGAGGAAGACATTTCTCTCATTTGATTTAAAGAAGGAAAAATTGTATATCTGGGGCTGAATGCTTCCTGGAAGAATCCCTGTGATTACTCAGTCTTTCTTCTCTGATTCTGTCTTATTTCTCTCTAAAAAGTCCTTGAGCTTCCTTAAGATTGAGGGCTTGTTGCAAAGCTTTCAGTGTTGGAGCCACTATCTGTGGGCTATTCTAAAGCAATCAGGCATCCTGGGTGTGGTTGTAATATCTGTACTGTAGAAAGATAAAAAATAAGAGCCAGTTCACAAGAATGCTCCCGACTCCCCACCTGCTAATTCACTGTGACCATCTACGTATGTCTGTAATAGTCATTTGGGAACAGAGCTGGGGTCAGGGAGGGCAGGTATGGAGCTTGGAGGGACAGACTTTCTCTTCTAAGGTGCTCACAGGGTTTTAAGGAAAAGTTCTTCTGAAGCCTGGGCTGTTGGGATTGTGTGGACAGTCAGAAGTGAATGTCAGACCAGGAAGTAGGAGCCCAAGTGAAGACCAGGGAGAAACACCCAGAGCCCGGGAAATATTGACAAATCCTGAAGGCTGAGCACCTGGACAAGCTAAAGGAAAGACGAAGTTTCAAACAGTGCTCAGAAATGACATTGAGGAACAGGAGGGTGAAGGGTCTGCTGAAGACTGGCAATCCACTTAGCAAATGGGTAACAGATTCCTATAACACAGGATGTGCTGAATATTATGTTCTGCAGCCCATAATTTTTCAACCAACTCAGAGGACCAGTGCTTAATGGTCAGCAAAATAATTAATGATCTTATTGGACTCGGTGGATTGCAATATCTCCTCGTCCTTTGAGCCTTACAGGAGCTATTTGTTTTAGAGTAAAGATGTTAAATTCATGCTTGAGAGCGTTAAAGAAGAAAGACAAATGGCCTCAAATGAAATCAATGATTTCTAAAGGAAAATTCTTCTTGAGTTGCTCTAACAACTAATCTTCAACAAAACGTTTCAGGGTTTGAATTAGAAGCCTTGTTTTGTTCTTGCTTTTGTTTGAACTGAGAGTTTTGTTGTTCTCCAAATCCTTTTTTTTTCCCTCTCATTTTGCATGAGCCTTGCAGAGCTGGGTTCTGCCCGCTTTGAGTCAGTCACTTCTCACATCCAGGTTCAACCCTTCCTCTGTGAAATGGGGGTTGGGGGTATTGGGAGGAAATGAAATGATATCTCAGCCCCTTCCAGCTCTGACATTTAGGGATTTTGTGATTTTCCATCTAGACAGTCTCTCAGCCTTATTTTTGTGTATTATTATTCACAGAATGAGAAATTAAAGTATTAAATGTTAGGAGGTATGCATTTTTATAGCATATGGCTGGAGTGGACCATACAGGTTTATTTGAAGAAGGACATGCATTTGCTGAAGAGAATACATCCAAGTTCTTCTTTTACTTAATTAAAAAATAAATGCCACGGCCTGAGTACTTTTAAATTAGGCTTATTAAACTGCAGACCACACTCTGAGTGCATATTAATGTGCTCTTGAGCTCTCCATTTTATTTAATATCTCTAGGAATAAATGTGATGAAATTACACTTAATATTTCAGTTGATGGCAGAGGAAGTTAGATTAGGCAAGCTTGCTGGAAATTAAAAACTAAATAGCAGCCCATGAATCACTCCCATTCAGGCACAAATCATTTCTTTTACATTTTCCGTTTTCTATCTCAATCGCTTTTCAAGTTATGACCCTCTGATTTTGAAATCACTAATCTAAAGGAATAAAAGGCTGTAAAACCCAAATTATTCCACTATCTTTGACCTGTCATCATCTGTCATCATATGTCTGTCGAGTCTGCCTGTTTGGTCACAGTGTTCGGTCAGTCAGTTTCCAGAGAATGGCACAAAGCTGTGTACTCTCTAGGGACGCAGTGGGGTGTGTCCCACCGGGATGTCCCTTGTACTCCTCTTAGAAGGGTCCAAGTCCCACTTGCACAGCAAGAAGCATTCAGTTCACTATGTGACACTTTCATTTCTGGCCTGATATGGTGACAATACCAAGGATCTGCTTCCTGCTGAGCTCTGTGCTGGCCACCAAGACCCCAGAGATGAGGAGCCATCCCCACCCTCGAAGGCCACAGGCAGGCTGAGAAGCTCCCTGCAACAGGAAAGCCTTCCCTTTTCCCTTTCCATCCCCATCATTCTTTGTTCTCCTGGTGACAAGAGAGCCTGTGGGGAGTTTAGTTCCTGTCCTCACCCTTCCCTCAGATCCTCAAAGTAGCATGCCTGTCTTCACCTTGGTATCCACAATACCAACGTTAGAGGCTGGCAGATAGTAAATCCTTGAGAATCAATGAATTTATATCATGTCCCGTGTTTCCCCCAAATAGTGCTCTGCACATGTAAGGACCTCAATAAATATTTCTTGGTTATTTATTCAGTAGAAGGCTCCAGTTAGTGAATACCAAGGGTATTACAGTGACAGCAAGGGCTTTGAATGGAGTCGGGTCATATTGACTGTGTTGCTGAAAGGAAAACCACTGAGTATGCGGCAGGATGTTTAACAAAGTTGGAAAAATTTTTCATTAAAACAGCAACATCAAATACATATTACCTACAATGTTTACAGGGTCTTCTCATAACATAAAGCAGAATGATGAAGAATATATTGGGAGTTCAGAGGAAAAAACTAATATTTTAATATTTTATATTTAATAATAATATCTATAATATTGATAACTGGTACAATTAATTGAGGAGGTGGAAAGCCACTTAAATTGAGAGGTATAATGAACAACAAAGGACAAAGTCATGAAACTATATGCAAAATGATAAAAAATATATAAAGCTAAATTTATTTGGCAAATAAAGAGGAATTAAATCTTGTACATTGGCTAAAATATAGCAGGTGTTCAATAGCTATTTCTTCAATGATTTTTAAATAATTTGCAGAATCACAATTGCAATGGGCTTCAGATTATCCATACAGAAGGGTTTTGACAGTAGCATTATAGTTGGAAGAAGAGCCTGGGGGACTTATCTTGAAGCTGTATGTGCACAGCAAAGCAGGTTTTTTATTTAGGTTGTATGTTTCTTTGGAATTTCGGAAGTCAGTGGCTGATAGAGGATAGAAAGGAATAAAAGCCCTTCCCAAAGCTACCCATTGGCACTGCCCTTAATACTGTGAGATTTTAACGCAGCACTCTCGATGCATTACAGATGCAACCACTAAACAAGAGACTTTAAGGAGTTGAAATAATTATTGAATCAACAGAACTGTATGTGTGTGTGTGCAAGTAGGCAAACATACATATCACACTTTATACTTTGCAGGATAACATCCATATTTTCAAGTTACAATCAGTTGTAAAAATTCATCTTAAACTTTAAGATCCAAAAAGTAGGAATCACAGGAGCCACATTTAACACTCTTGATGAAATGAAACTATAAAATGTACAATTAAAAATTCAACTGGATATTAAGAAATACTCTTCCAAAATCTACTGGATGAAAGAGGAGAAATGTTACTAGGTTAACATCATTGAATGGCATCAGTCATTACGAATTACATTTTCAAATGTTTTTGATATGGGAAAATGTTCATAATACAACTGTGAATTAAAAATTCATAAATATCCTTTACAGATAACATGCCTCAAATAGATCTAGACATGGGTAATATGGATATAATATGCATATGGGTACAAATAGAAACAAGTAATGGTAAAGTGGACCCTTGACTTGGCTGAGGGACATAGCCTGATATCTTCAGCAGCTTCCATCTCTGCTGATAATATTTAATAACTGCATAAAGATATAATACAACATTAGAACACTTTACTTTCTCCTCCCTCATATCATCAGTGTAGCAGTTGGTTTGGGTCAGGTGTATGGGGAGGGAACAATTACCAGGAAATAACATCTTTATTACTTCTGAGCAGTTAGCAGCATGGGCAAAATGAGTAAAGACAGTCAATGTCAATGAGCTACAGATGCTGGGCCATTGCCATGCTCTCTTACCAGCTAAACATTTGGTCTCACACAAACGCCTCATAGTGTATGTACTAGTCAGGACTCTTCTGATTGCAAATGACAGAAACTAAATTATGGGTGGAAAATGGCAGAAAGTAGAATACGTTGATTCTTATAACTGAAAAGTCCAGAGACTTCCAGCCTCAGGCAAAGCTGTATCCAGGTGCCCAAACAAGGTGGTCTGTCCCCTTCCATCTCTTGCCCTGCTTCCCTCTCTGTTGGCTTCTTTCTTAGGCAGCCACCCTCCATGTGTGGTTAGCAATGGTCAGCAGCAGATGCAGATTTTTATTCTGTAGGCTACCACAGTCGAAAAAGCATGTCTCTTCTCCAGCAGTTGGTGAAGTCCAAGATCCGGCTGTAATTAACCCACTTTGGTCACCCGCCCAGTGCTGATTGGAGAGTGGACTATGCCAATTGGCCAGGCATGGATGACTTGTGAGCCAGGTGTGGATTCAGCTCTACCAGAGTCACACAGACTACGATGGTGGGGAGGTTCTTCCTTGGGGGGTTTGATTTTTTCTTTACATTGCTCCCTCTGGCACAGACACATACCTAAATAAGCACATAGATGCTCCCATCCATGTCAAGGGCCTTCAGGATCACTGAGATATAGACAAACCCTGAAGGTCTAATGTATAGACAATATAGAATGAGTGTGTGTCCAAAGGAAATACAATATGAGCCACATATGTAATTTTAATTTTTCTAGCAGCCACATTTAAAAAGTAAAAAGAAACAACTCAGGTTAATTTTAATAATGTAATTTATTATTATTTCAGCATGGAATCAATACAATATTTTTGAGCTATTTTACATTTTTTCATGCTAAATCTTCAAACTCCAGTGTGTATTTTGCATTTATAGCATATCTCAATTTTGACAAGCCATGTTTTCAAGAGCTTAATAGCCACACGTGGCTACTAGTTAGTGTATTAGACAGTGCTGGTACACATTATGAAGAAGACACTAAAATGATAACAGTGTCATCTGGGTGCAGTGGCTCACACCTGTAATCCCAGCACTTTGGGAGGCCAAGGCAGGAGGATCACTTTAGGTCAGGAGTTTGAGACCAGCCTGGCCAACATGGCGAAACCCCATGTCTAGTAAAAATACGAAAAATTAGCCAGGCATGGTTTTATGCACCTATAGTCCCAGCTGCTTGAGAGGCTGAGGCACGAGAATTACTTGAACCTGGGAGGCAGAGGTTGCAGTGAGCTAAGATTGTACCACTACACTCCAGCCTGGGCGACAGAGCGAGACTCTGTCTGGGGAAAAAAAAAGGAAAATGTTAACAGTGTCTTTTCTGGAGGGAGGATTTCATTTTCTCTTTCATATTTTCCTATATCTTCTAAATTTTCTATAATGAGCATGTATTTCTTCCCAAATAATGATAAAGCACTAAAATATGTGTTAAGGGCCCTTCCCATAGAGTGCTTACTAATGGGATAATGCCAGCTGTTGGAAAATATCTCCTGATCTGCCCCAAGGTTCTGGCCTTGGCATTCAGTTTTCTTTTTTCAGTGATCAAAATGAGGATGGGTGATTCTGACTATCCAAATTTGCCATTAATATGATGCTGAAACCCTTAGAGGCCACTGCAGGTGGCAGAAACAAAAGCCAAAATAATCTCAACAAGCCAGAATGATGGCAGAAATCTAATGAAACAAAATGTACACATGAAACAATATACTCTTGATTGAGTACAAAAATCTGATTTTTCATGTGACAAAATGTGGATGTCATAGCCAACCGAGGCCACCATTCAAAGGGGTTTAGGCCAATTCAAAATTCAGTATCAGTCAATAGTTGAAGAAGTTGCTAATGTAACTGAGTATCTCAGCCTCAAATTAAAACTTTTTCTTTCCTTTCTTGCTTTCAGCCTTGAAACAGACTTTGAAACTCTTTGTTTCTCCCTTTCCCACCAGCCACTTCAGTTCACAGTGCTCTTTTCTAATTATGGGCTTGCTTAGAAATTCCAGGGGCCAACATTGAAGCAAACCAGGCAGACAGACCCAATTGCTGAATCCTCCTTCTCCAGGGGAATTACGAGGTTAGCCCACCACTACTGGACGGAGTCAGGATGAGGTAATTCGGGCCTCCAGACAGGTGATTACTCAAGATAGCTATGGGAACGAGGCACGCAGGCCTACACCCTCCTGCACCACCCCTGCGTATTCCCCACAACTTCTTCCTCCTTAAACCCTTTCACTTGGCCCAAAAAGTGGGGATGGTCTGTGATATGATTTGGCTGTGTCCCCAGCCCAATCTCATCAGGAACTGTATTAATAGTTCCCATAATCCCCATGTGTTGTGGGAAGGACCAGGTGGATATATTTGAATCATGGAGGCGGTTTCCCGCATCCTGTTCTCGTGATAGTGAGTTCTTACAAGATCTGGTGGTTTTATAAAAGGCTTCCCCCTTCACTGGGCACTCATTCTTCTTCTCCCTGCTGCTCTGTGAAGAACTGTGTTTGCTTCCCCTTCTGCCGTGATTCTAAGTTTCCTGAAGGCCTCCTCAGCCATGCAGAACTGTGAGTCAATTAAATCTCTTTCCTTTATAAATTACCCAGTCTCGGGTATGTCCTTATAGCAGCGTGAGAATGGACTAACACAGTCTGTTAAAGGCATGAGCCTGGCCCTTCCCCAATTGCTAGCATTTGAATAAAGTTGCTTTCCTTTCACCACACCTTGTTTCTCCTACTTTCAGCTTCTGAGCGGTGCGCAGCTGGATTTGAGCTGGTTACATGAAGACATGAACTGCACTTGAAGTGAGCCCCCAGGAACCTGTCTGCTCTGATTCCAGAGCCTTCTCACTCTTACTCCACAACACAAAAATGTACCCGAGTCTGAAGGGGCCAACTGTATGACTATTGGTTCTCCTAATTAACTTCCATGTACTGATTGCGTGTAGATTATTGAAACCCAACAGTGACTGCAGCAATTACCTAGAATTTAGACCAATCAAATACTTTGGGGGTGGGTAAGAAATATTTTATCATTGGCTGTAGAATTTCCCATTCATGGTATCAATAACAAGCACACCAATTTTCAGCTGGTTTTGGGATACATGTGCAGAACGTGCAGGTTTGCTACATAGGTATACACGTGCCATGGTGGTTTGCTGTACCCATCAACCCGTCATCTACGTTAGGTATTTCTCCTATCGCTATCCCTCCCCTAGCCCCCCACCCCCCGACAGGCCCTGGTGTGTGATGTTCCCCTCCCTGTGTCCATGTGTTCTCATTGTTCAACTCCCACTTATGAGTGAGAATATGGGGTGTTTGGTTTTCTGTTCTTGTGTTAGTTTGCTGAGAATGGTGGTTTCTAGCTTCATCCATGTTAAGTTTTGTACAAACAATGCATCCCTTGTTACCTGCACCAGGGGGCAGGCTTCCCCTGCGTCCCTGCCCTCTGTATGCTGCCAGGAGGGAGTAAACATCCATAAAATGCTCCTCTGGAAAAGAATGTGGCACTATCTATCCAACTTATAAATGTATTCACTCTTTCATCCAGCAATTCACTTCTGAGATGTCATACTACAGATACACATGCACAAAATAACATATACACCAAGTTATTCACTGTAGCATTAAGTTTGTAACACAAAAAGATTGGGAATGACCCAAATGTCCAACCAACATAGTTTTTTTCTTTCTGAAAAATAAAACATGGAAAATGTGCTGTATTCATATGATGGAATACTCTGCCTCTGAAGGATGAAAATAAATCTTGTTGCTGAATTAGAGAGTTAAAAACAACAAAATCACGCAAAATACTGTCACTAATAAGCTACCTTTTATATAAAAGAAAAGAAAAATATGAACTTACATTTATATTTGTTTTTATCTGCACTCTGGAGAGATCTGTAAGACATTAATGACAGTGGAGGTGGAGATGAGGAGATAGAAATAGTAATGGATGGATGAAAGAATGAAGAGTTAGATGGATCATAGAAAGATACATAGGTAGATATTCAAAAAGACAGAAATATCAGAAGAGATGTATGAGATATCTTCATTTCTATGCAAAGCTATTTACTTCATACTTGTTCCATTTGTCTCCAAAGGATACATGTAGAACCTTTAGGCTGGAGTTGCAACAAGTAGTGCTGACGCTTAGCTCAATGTCTGAAACGGGAGAAAGAGAAAGAGAGGAAGGGAGCAGCAATGAGAATGAAGTCAACTCAGCACTTGGTCTATGTTTTGAAGCTCAAGTGATTTTACTCAAACTTGGAGGTTCCTAAAGGAAGTCCACTAGTCTTGTCTTTGAAAGATTAGCAGAATCAAGGGGCCAAGATGGCCAATTAGAAGGAGCTCTGGTCTGCGGCTCCCACCAAGAAGAACGAAAACAGTGAGTGAATCCTGCACCTCCAGCCGAGGTGTCCAGGTTCTGTCATTGGGACTGACCAGGAGGTTGGCTCAACCCATGGAGAGTGAGGAAAAGCGGGGTGGAGCGACAGCCCACCCGGGACCTGCACGAGGTAAGACGAATTCCCACCCCCAGCCAAGGGAGGCAGTGAGTGTTTGTGCTGCCCTGCCAGGGAAACCACGCATTCGCCACAGATCTGTGGAACCCACTGATCAAAGATACCCTTGTGAGCCCATGCCACCAGGGCCTTGGGTCCCAAGCACAGAACTGTGCATACTCTTGGTGGCCACTCGGGAGGCCAGCGGCAGCATGCTGGAAACTACCTAAGATGACCATGTTCCCAATGAGAGGGGCGGCCACCATCACTGTGGCCCCAGTGGGCCATTTTCCCTGCTGGGCCAGGGAGACTTGGCAGTTTGGACTGGGAGAAATTTCTCATAGCGCAACACAGTGGCTGTGGCAGATCGTTGCCAGATTGTTTCTTTACGTGGGACCCACATTCATCCCTCCTCGCTAGACAGGGCCTCCCTGCGGGAACTTCAGCAGCTCCAGCCAGGGATTTACAGACAGAGCTCTGATCTCCCTGGGACGGAGCCCCTGGGGGAAGGGGTGGCCGCTGTCTCTGCAGTTCAGCGGACCTAATCTTTCCCCTCTGCTGGCTCCGGAGAGGCTGGGCAGTCCGGATGAGGAGATTCCGCTCAGCACAGCACACCCGCTCCACAAGGGGTAGCCAGGCTGCTTCAAGCGGGCCCCTGATCGCCTGCCTCCTGACTGAGTGAGGCCTCCCAACAGGGGTCGCCAGACACCTCATACAGGAGAGTTCCCGCCAGCGTCAAGTCAGTGCCCCTCTGGGACAGAGCTCCCAGAGGAAGAAGCAGGCAGACATCTTTGCTGTTCTGCAGCCTCCACTGGTGATACCTCCAGGTGCGGAAGGGACCCAGGTGAATAGCCTCCGCAGTGGACCCCCAGCAAACTGCAGCAGCCCTAGGGAAGAGGGGTCTGACAGTTAAAAACAAACAAACAGAAAGCAACAACAACAACATCAACGAAATGACCCCACCAAAACCCCATCCAAATGTAAGCAGCCTCAAAGATGGAAGGTAGATAAACCCACGAAAATTAGAAAAAAATCAATGCAAAAACACTGCAAATTCGAAAAGCTAGAGTGTCTCTTCTCCTCCAGATGATTGCAACACCTCTCCAACAAGGGCACAAAACTGGGCTGAGGCTGAGATGGATGAACTAATAGAAGGTGGGTAATAATGAACTTCGCTGAGCTAAAGGAGTATGTTCTAACCCAATGCAAAAGAAGGTAAGAACCATGATAAGACATTACAGGAGCTGTTAACCAGAATAACCAGTTTAGAGAGGAACATAAATGACTTGATGGAGCTGAAAAACACAACATGAGAACTTCACAATGCAACCACAAGTATCAGTAGATGAATAGACCAAGCAGAGGAGAGAAGCTCAGAGCTTGAAGACTATCTTGCTAAAATAAGGCAGGCACTCAAGATTAGAGAAAAAAGAATGAAAAGGAGCAAACAAAACCTCCGAGAACTATGGGATTGCATAAAAAGACCGGACCTACAACTGACCATGTTACCTGAAAGAGAGAGGGACAACAGAACCAAGTTGGAAAACATACTTCAGGATATCATCCAGGAGAACTTCCCCAACCTAGCAAGAAAGATTAGCATCCTCAGGTCTTCTTAACATAAATCACTTAAACAACTTGCATCTCAGGCTTTCTCTTTGCAGAACATCACAAATTCTACCAAATCAAATGAGCAACCTGTATATTAGTAGTTTAACAACTTTCAGCATAGGATTGCTTTGCCATACTGAATACATGGCACAGATAAATAGCAGGCATATATTTTTATCTTTAGAGTTTGTGTTTTTAATTAGGAACCCATTTGGTTTGTCTTTCTGACAAATGAATTTAACCCTCCTTTCACAAACTTGGAAATGTCCCTATCACTTCCCATAAATCAACACTGATGGGCTCAGTACAAAAGTGTAAACTATAGATGAAAGCTCACATTCTCCACCCCATTTGACACCAGAAATTGCTTCTCATGATACAGTAGAATCAGTATTCCCTTCAGACCAGTGGGACATGTAATCATCCATTATTGATAATTCATTGCATTGTACAGAAAGATTTTCCATTGTTATCCTCAGCTATTCTAGCTGGCTGAGGCTAATTGCATTTTATATGTACATCTGCATGAGCAGGATGAGAGTTGGCATGGACTTCAAATGCTGGCAAAAAGAGAAGTAAGGCAAATGAGAGTAGCAAGTGCTAAAAAAGATCAAATCCTATTAACTCAGGTGTCTGGTTATGTTCATATATGACTGAGAGTAAACATAACATTGGTCACAGTTTCAAGTTTGCCTAAAGGACATAGAGGGCCCTTTAGAGAGGATGATTTCAGAAGATGGCAAATTTGTTACAGAATCTTAGAAAGTATCACCATTAGGGCAGGCACTGAAAGTAGAAAAAAATCATCTTGGATGAAAATAAGCAACAATTTCCAATAGTATCCACTATTTTGTTGTAACTGCATGTTTTTCAGGGAAATAAACATTTTCATTAGCATAAAAAGCACTGCAGCTCTTATTTCTGTATTTCCTTCAAATATCATTGATTAAAAATAAGTTTGATTTTAGGGATTTTTAAAGCAACCACAATCCTTACTATACCAGAAGTAACTGCAATTTGAGCTATTTCTATCTCTGTAAAGAGCTCCATACTTTAGTCCCCTTTAGTTTCATTTGCAAGAGGAAATGAAATATTTGGCCTGCTTATTTGACTTTGTCTTCTGTTAAAGAAGAGGTGAATTTGGCTGCAACATAATACATTTCTTAGAGAAATAGTAGAGGAATAGAAGAGAGGCTTTTATAATAGTAGATGAAGCAGACCAGGAAACATAAATTTAAAAAAGCATTACAAGAAGTAATAAACAAGTTCATCAGAGTTACACAGTACAATATCAATATACAAAATTTAGTTGCATTTCTATACACTTGGAATGAACACTCTGAAAATGAAATCAAGAAAACAATTCCATTGACAATAACATTAAAAAAAAAACTTGGAATAAATTTGACAAAAGAAGTGTAAAACATACTCTAAAAACTGTGAGACATTGTTGAAATAAATTAAAGAAGGCAAGCATAAATGAAAATGCAATTCGTGTTCATGATTGGAAGGCTTAATACTGTTAAGATAGCAGCACACCCCAAATTCATCTACAGTTTCAATAAAATCCCTCCCAAAATGCTAGCTAGCTTATCTCCAGAAATTAACAAGCTGATCTTAAAATTTATATGGAATCACGAGGGATCCAGAATAGGCAAAACAATCTTGAAAAAGAAGAATAAAGTTGGAAGACTCAGACTTCCTGATTTCAAAACTTACTACAAAACTATAGTAATGAAGATAGTGTGGTACTGGCATAAGAACAGGCATATAGATCAATGGAATATAATTGATCCATTCACTTAGCATTTATATTATGTTAAGTGAAAGAAGTCCATTAATAAACCCTTACATTTATGGTCAATTAATTCTGGACAAGACAATTTAATGGAAAAAGGATAGTCTTTCAGCAAGCAGTGTTGAGGCAACTGTATATTCACATTGGAAAGAATGAAGTTGGCAGAAGACAAGAAATAACCAAATCAGAGCCGAAGTGAAGAAGATAGACACACACACACACACACACATACATACAAAGAAAAAAAAACATAAAAAAGATCAGTGAATCCAGGAGTTGCTTTTTTGAAAAAATTAATAAGATATATAGACTACTAGCTAGACTAGTAAAGAAGAAAAGAGAGAAGATATAAATAAACACAATTAGAAATAATGAAGAGGATGTTACCACTGACCCCACATAAATACAAATAACTGAACAGCTCTAGGCACACAAGCTAGAAAATCTAGATGAAATAGATAAATTCCTGGACATGTACAACCTCCCAAGACTGAACCAGGAGGAAACTGAATCCCTGAACAGGCTAATGATGAGCTCTGAAATGGAATCAGTAATAAATAGCCTACCAAGCAAAAAACCCAGGACTAGAAGGATTCACAGCCAAATTCTGCCAGATGTACAAAGAGGAGTAGAGGGAGTTTGTACCGTTACTAGTGAAGCTGTTCCAAAAAACTGAGGAGCAGGGATTCATCCCCCAACTCATTCTATGAGGCCAGCATCATCCTGATACCAAAACCTGGCAGAGACACAACAATAAAAGAAAACTTCAGGCCAATATCCCTGAATAACATAGATGCAGAAATCCTCAACAAAATACTAGCAAACAGAATTCAGTAGCACATCAAAAAGCTAATCCATCATGCTCAAGTAGGCTTCACCCCTGGGGTGCAAGTTTGGCTCAATATATGCAAATCAATAAATATTATTCATCACATAAACAGAACTAAAGAAAAAAAACACATGACTGTCTCAAGATGAAAAAGATACTTTCAATAAAATTTAATTTCCCTTTATGTTAAAAATCCTCAATAAACTAGGCATTGAAGGAACATACTTCAAAATAATAAGAGCCATCTATGACAAACCCACAGCCAACGTCATACTGAACAGGCAAAAGCTAAAAGCATTTTCCTTGAAAATTAGAACAAGACAAGGATGCCCATTCTCACCACTCCCATTCAACATAGTATTGGAAGACCTGGCCAGAGCAATTAGGCAAGAGAAATAATTAAAAGGCATCCAAATAGGAAGACAGGAAGTCAAAATGTCTCTGTTTATAGATGACATGATTCTATACCTACAAAACCCCATAGTATCTGCCCAAAAGCTCCTTGAAGCTGATAAGCAACTTCAACAAAGTTTCAGGATACAAAATCAATGCACAAAAATGGGGGGAGGAGCCAAGATGGCTGAATAGGAACAGCTCCGGTCTACAGCTCCCAGCGTGAGCGATGCAGAAGACGGGTGATTTCTGCATTTCCATCTGAGGTACCGTGTTCATCTCACTAGGGAGTGCCAGACAGTGGGCGCAGGTCAGTGGGTGAGTGCACCGTGCACCAGCTGAAGCAGGGGCGAGGCATTGCCTCACTCGAGAAGCGCAAGGGGTCAGGGAGTTCCCTTTCCAGGGGTGACAGACGGCACCTGGAAAATCGGGCCACTCCCACCCGAATACTGTGCTTTTCCGACGGGCTTAGGAAACGGTGCCCCAGGAGAGTATAGCCCGCACCTGGCTGAGAGGGTCCTACGCCCACGGAGTCTCGCTGATTGCTAGCACAGCAGTCTGAGATCAAACAGCAAGTCGGCAGCGAGGCTGGGGGAGGGGCGCCCGCCATTGCCCAGGCTCGCTTCGGTAAACAAAGCAGCTGGGAAGCTTGAACTGGGTGGAGCCCACCACAGCTCAAGGAGGCCTGCCTGCCTCTGTAGGCTCCACCTCTGGGGGCAGGGCACAGACAAACAAAAAGACAGCAGTAACCTCTGCAGACTTAAATGTCCCTGTCTGACAGCTTTGAGGAGAGCAGTGGTTCTCCCAGCACGCAGCTGGAGATCTGAGAACGGGCTGACTGCCTCCTCAAGTGGGTCCCTGACCCCTGACCCCCAAGCAGCCTAACTGGGAGGCACCCCCCAGCAGGGGCAGACTGACACCTCACACGGCCGGCCAGGTACTCCAACAGACCTGCATCTGAGGGTCCTGTCTGTTAGAAGGAAAACGAACAGAAAGGACATCCACACCAAAAACCCATCTGTACATCACCATCATCAAAGACCAAAAGTAGATAAAACCACAAAGATGGGGAAAAAACAGAGCAGAAAAACTGGAAACTCTAAAAAGCAGAGTACCTCTCCTCCTCCAAAGGAACGCAGTTCCTCACCAGCAACGGAACAAAGCTGGATGGAGAATGACTTTGACGAGCTGAGAGAAGCAGGCTTCAGACGATCAAATTACTCTGAGCTACGGGAGGATATTCAAACCAAAGGCAAAGAAGTTGAAAACTTTGAAAAAAATTTAGAAGAATGTATAACTAGAATAACCAATACAGAGAAGAGCTTAAAGGAGCTGATGGAGCTGAAAACCAAGGCTCGAGAACTATGTGAAGAATGCAGAAGCCTCAGGAGCCGATGCGATCAAATGGAAGAAAGGGTATCAGCCCTGGAAGATGAAATGAATGAAATGAAGCGAGAAGGGAAGTTTAGAGAAAAAAGAATAAAAAGAAACGAGCAAAGCCTCCAAGAAATGTGGGACTATGTGAAAAGACCAAATCTACATCTGATTGGTGTACCTGAAAGTGACGGGGAGAATGGAACCAAGTTGGAAAACACTCTGCAGGATATTATCCAGGAGAACTTCCCCAATCTAGCAAGGCAGGCCAACATTCAGATTCAGGAAATACAGAGAACGCCACAAAGATACTCCTCAAGAAGAGCAACTCCAAGACACATAATTGTCAGATTCACCAAAGTTGAAATGAAGGAAAAAATGTTAAGGGCAGCCAGAGAGAAAGGTTGGGTTACCATCAAAGGGAAGCCCATCAGACTAACAGTGGATCTCTCGGCAGAATCCCTACAAGCCAGAAGAGAGTGGGGGCCAATATTCAACATTCTTAAAGAAAAGAATTTTCAACCCAGAATTTCATATCCAGCCAAACTAAGCTTCATAAGTGAAGGAGAAATAAAATACTTTACAGACAAGCAAATGCTGAGAGATTTTGTCACCACCAGGCCTGCCCTAAAAGAGCTCCTGAAGGAAGTGCTAAACATGGAAAGGTACAACCAGTACCAGCCACTGCAAAATCATGCCAAAATGTAAAGACCATAGAGACTAGGAAGACACTGCATCAACTAACGAGCAAAATAACCAGCTAACATCATAATGACAGGATCAAATTCACACATAACAATATTAACTTTAAATGTGAATGGACTAAATGCTCCAATTAAAAGACACAGACTGGCAAATTGGATAAAGACTCAAGACCCATCAGTGTGCTGTATTCAGGAAACCCATCTCACGTGCAGAGACACACATAGGCTCAAAATAAAAGGATGGAGGAAGATCTACCAAGCAAATGGAAAACAAGAAAAGGCAGGGGTTGCAATCCTAGTCTCTGATAAAACAGACTTTAAACCAACAAAGATCAAAAGAGACAAAGAAGGCCATTACATAATGGTAAAGGGATTAATTCAACGAGAAGAGCTAACTATCCTAAATATATATGCACCCAATACAGGAGAACCCAGATTCATAAAGCAAGTCCTGAGTGACCTACAAAGAGACTTAGACTCCCACACATTAATAATGGGAGACTTTAACACCCCGCTGTCAACATTAGACAGATCAACGAGACAGAAAGTCAACAAGGATACCCAGGAATTGAACTCAGCTCTGCACCAAGCGGACCTAATAGACATCTACAGAACTCTCCACCCCAAATCAACAGAATATACGTTTTTTTCAGCACCACACCACACCTATTCCAAAATTGACCACATAGTTGGAAGTAAAGCTCTCCTCAATAAATGTAAAAGAACAGAAATTATAACAAACTATCTCTCAGATCACAGTGCAATCAAGCTAGAACTCAGGATTAAGAATCTCACTCAAAACCGCTCAACTACATGGAAACTGAACAACCTGCACCTGAATGACTACTGGGTACATAACGAAATGAAGGCAGAAATAAAGATGTTCTTTGAAACCAATGAGAACCAAGACACAACATACCAGAATCTCTGGGATGCATTCAAAGCAGTGTGTAGAGGGAAATTTATAGCACTAAATGCCCACAAGAGAAAGCAGGAAAGATCCAAAATTGACACCCTAACATCACAATTAAAAGAACTAGAAAAGCAAGAGCAAACACATTCAAAAGCTAGCAGAAGGCAAGAAATAACTAAAATCAGAGCAGAACTGAAGGAAATAGAGACACAAAAAACCCTTCAAAAAATTAATGAATCCAGGAGCTGGTTTTTTGAAAGGATCAACAAAATTGATAGACCGCTAGCAAGATTAATAAAGAAAAAAAGAGAGAAGAATCAAATAGATGCAATAAAAAATGATAAAGGGGATATCACCACCGATCCCACAGAAATACAAACTACCATCAGAGAATATTACAAACACCTCTACGCAAATAAACTAGAAAATCTAGAAGAAATGGATAAATTCCTCAACACATACACCCTCCCAAGACTAAACCAGGAAGAAGTTGAATCTCTGAATAGACCAATAACAGGAGCTGAAATTGTGGCAATAATCAATAGCTTACCAACCAAAAAAAGTCCAGGACCAGATGGGTTCACAGCCGAATTCTACCAGAGGTACAAGGAGGAGCTGGTACCATTCCTTCTGAAACTATCCCAATCAATAGAAAAAGAGGGAATCCTCCCTAACTCATTTTATGAGGCCAGCATCATCCTGATACCAAAGCCTGGCAGAGACACAACCAAAAAAGAGAATTTTAGACCAATATCCTTGATGAACATTGATGCAAAAATCCTCAATAAAATGCTGCCAAACAGAATCCAGCAGCACATCAAAAAGCTTATCCACCATGATCAAGTGGGCTTCATCCCTGGGATGCAAGGCTGGTTCAATATACGCAAATCAATAAATGTAATCCAGCATATAAACAGAACCAAAGACAAAAACCACATGATTATCTCAATAGATGCAGAAAAGGCCTTTGACAAAATTCAACAACCCTTCATGCTAAAAACTCTCAATAAATTAGGTATTGATGGGACGTATCTCAAAATAATAAGAGCTATCTATGACAAACCCACAGCCAATATCATACTGAATGGGCAAAAACTGGAAGCATTCCCTTTGAAAACTGGCAAAAGACAGGGATGCCCTCTCTCACCACTTCTATTCAACATAGTGTTGGAAGTTCTGGCCAGGGCAATTAGGCAGGAGAAGGAAATCAAGGGTATTCAACCAGGAAAAGAGGAAGTCAAATTGTCCCTGTTTGCAGATGACATGATAGTATATCTAGAAAACCCCATTGTCTCAGCCTAAAATCTCCTTAAGCTGATAAGCAACTTCAGCAAAGTCTCAGGATACAAAATCAATGTACAAAAATCACAAGCATTCTTATACATCAATAACAGACAAACAGAGAGCCAAATCATGAGTGAACGCCCGTTCACAATTGCTTCAAAGAGAATAAAATACCTAGGAATCCAACTTACAAGGGATGTGAAGGACCTCTTCAAGGAGAACTACAAACCACTGCTCAAGGAAATAAAAGAGGATACAAACAAATAGAAGAACATTCCATGCTCATGGGTAGGAAGAATCAATATTGTGAAAATGGCCATCCTTCCCAAGGTAATTTAGATTCAATGCCATCCCCATCAAGCTACCAATGACTTTCTTCACAGAATTGGAAAAAACTACTTTAAAGTTCATATGGAACCAAAAAAGAGCCCGCATCACCAAGTCAATCCTAAGCCAAAAGAACAAAGCTGGAGGCATCATGCTACCTGACTTCAAACTATACTACAAGGCTACAGTAACCAAAACAGCATGGTACTGGTACCAAAACAGAGATATAGATCAATGGAACAGAACAGAGCCCTCAGAAATAATGCCACATATCTACAACTATCTGATCTTTGACAAACCTGACAAAAACAAGAAATGGGGAAAGGATTCCCTATTTAATAAATGGTGCTGGGAAAACTGGCTAGCCATATGGAGAAAGCTGAAACTGGATCCCTTCCTTACACCTTATACAAAAATCAATTCAAGATGGATTAAAGACTTACATGTTAGACCTAAAACCATAAAAACCCTAGAAGAAAACCTAGGCATTACCATTCAGGACATAGGCATGGGCAAGGACTTCATGTCTAAAACACCAAAAGCAATGGCAACAAAAGCCAAAATTGACAAATGGGATCTAATTAAACTAAAGAGCTTCTGCACAGCAAAGGAAACTACCAACAGAGTGAACAGGCAACCTACAAAATGGGAGAAAATTTTTGCAACCTACTCATCTGACAAAGGGCTAATATCCAGAATCTACAATGAACTCAAACAAATTTACAAGAAAAAAACAAACAACCCCATCAAAAAGTGGGCGAAGGACATGAACAGACACTTCTCAAAAGAAGACATTTATGCAGCCAAAAAACACATGAAAAAATGCTCACCATCACTGGCCATCAGAGAAATGCAAATCAAAACCACAATGAGATACCATCTCACACCAGTTAGAATGGCAATCATTAAAAAGTCAGGAAACAACAGGTGCTGGAGAGGATGTGGAGAAATAGGAACACTTTTACACTGTTGGTGGGACTGTAAACTAGTTCAACCCTTGTGGAAGTCAGTGTGGCAATTCCTCAGGGATCTAGAACTAGAAATTCCATTCAACCCAGCCATCCCATTACTGGGTATATACCCAAAGGACTATAAATCATGCTGCTATAAAGACACATGCACACGTATGTTTATTGCCGCATTATTCACAATAGCAAAGACTTGGAACCAACCCAAATGTCCAACAATGATAGACTGGATTAAGAAAATGTGGCACATATACACCATGGAATACTATGCAGCCATAAAAAATGATGAGTTCATGTCCTTTGTAGGGACATGGATGAAATTGGAAATCATCATTCTCAGTAAACTATCGCAAGAACAAAAAACCAAACACCACATATTCTCACTCATAGGTGGGAATTGAACAATGAGAACACATGGACACAGGACGGGGAACATCACACTTCAGGGACTGTTGTGGGGTGGGGGGAGGGGGGAGGGATAGCATTGGGAGATATACCTAATGCTAGATGACGAGTTAGTGGGTGCAGCGCACCAGCATGGCACATGTATACATATGTAACTTACCTGCACATTGCGCACATGTACCATAAAACGTAAAGTATAATAATAATAATAATAATAAATAAATTAAAAATAATAATAAAAATAAAAAAATAAAAATAAAAATAAATCAATAGCATTGCTGTACACTAACAGCACCCAAGCTGAGAGGCAAATAAGGAACACAGTCCCATTCATAACTGCCAGGAGAATAAGGAGTACCCAGGAATAAAGCACCCAAGAATACCGCTAACCAGGGAGGTGAAAGGTCTCTACAGTGAAAATTACAAAACACTGCCCAAAGAAATCAGAGATGACACAAGTGGAAAAACGTTTCATGCTCATAGGAAGAATCAATATCATTAAAATGGCCATACTGTCCAAAGCAATTTGCAGATTCAATGCAATTCCTATCAAACTACCAATGACATTCTTCACAGAACTAAGAAAAAACTATTCTAAAATTTATATGAAACCAAAAAAAGAGCCCAAATAGCCAAGGCAATCCTAAGCAAAAAGAACAAACTGGAGGAATCATATTGCCTGACTTCAAACTGTACTACAAGGCTACAAACTCTACTACAAGCACAGTACTGGCACAAAAACAGACAAATAGACCAATGAAACAGAATAGAGAGCCCAGAAATAAAGACATACACCCACAACCATCGGATCTTTGACAAAACTGACAAAAACAAGCAATGGTGAAAGGACTACCTATTCGATAAATGGTGCTGGGATGACTGTCTAGCCATATGTAGAAGATTGAAACTAGACCCCTTCCTTACACCATATATAAAAATTAACGTTAAATATCCATCAATGACAGAGTGGATAAAGAAAATGTGACACATATACACCATGGAATACTATGCAGCATAAAAAAGAACACGATCATGTCCTTTGCAGGAACATGGAGGGAACCAGAGGCCATTATGAGTAGCAAACTAACCCAAGAACAGAAAACCAAATCCTGTGTGTTCTAACTTATAAGTGGGAGATAACTAATGAGAATACATGGACAGAAAGAGGGGAACCACAGACAATGGGGCCTACTTGAGGGGGAGGTTGGGAGGAGGAAGAGGTTCAGAAAAAAGAAGTGTCAAGCACTATGCTTAGTACCTGAGTGATGAAATAATCTGTACAACAACCCCGAGTAGTGAGTTTACCCATGTAACAGAACTACACATGTACACCTGAACCTAAAATAAAAGTTAAAATATTTTTTAAAATTCTAGACATAAACAACAAAAGAATGAAGTTGGACCCCTACCTTATATCTTATACAAAAAATAATTCAAAATGAATTGAAGGCCTAAACGTAGGAACTTACCTACAACACTTTTACAAGATGATATATGCATTAATCTTTGTGACTTGGATTAGAAGTGATTTCTTAGATGTGGCACTAAAATAACAGGCAACAAAAGAAAAAGATAAATCAGAGTTCATAAAATGTAAAAACTTTATGCGTGAAAGGACACCATCCACAAAGTGAAAAGGCAATCCACTGAATAGGGTAACATATTTGCAAATCATTTATCTAATAAGGGACTTATATCTACAGCATATAAAAAACTCTTAATACTCAATAGCAAAAGACAACCCCATTAAATAATGGGCAAAGAGTTTGATAGACAGTCCTTCAAAAATATATATGAATGGCCAATAAGCATATGAAAATATGTCTTAACATTAGCCACTTCACACTCTTTAGGATGATCATAATAAAAAAGACAGATGATAACAAATTTTGGCAAGGATGTGGAGAAATTGGAACCCTCATATATTGCTAGTAGGAATGTAAAATGGTGCAGGTGTTTATAGCAGTATTGTTCCATAATAGCCAATAAATGGGAAAAAAAAAAACAAATGTCTATCAACTAATGAATGAATAAACATAATGTGGTATATCACTACAGTGGAATATTACTTAGCACCAAAAAGGAATGAAGTACTAACACACACCAAGATACACCAAGGTACAACATGAATATATCTTGAAAACATTATCCTAAGTGAAAGAAGGCAGTCACAAAAGACCGCATATTGTATGATTTCTCTTATGTGAAATGTCTAGATTAAGCAAATCTACAGAAATAGAACACAGTTAACTTATTGTCTAGGACTTGAAGATTTGTGGGGAAAATGGGGAGTGACTACAAGCGGGTGGGTTTGAGAGGGGAGTGATAAAAATTGACTGTAGTGATGATTGCATAACTGTGCCTCTACTAAAAACCATTGAATTGAACACTTTAAAAGGGTGTATTGTATGGTATTATATGGTATATGAAATCTCAGTGGGGCTGTTACCAAAAAAGCATTACAGAAAATGATCACATTAAGAAAAATATATATATATTTGTAAAGAGTATTCTTACCAAAAGGCTGGGGGAGGGAGGTAGTGGGAGCACAGAGATGAAAACAGGCTAAGTTATCAGAAAAGAGGCAGACCCTCATGGAGGACACTGTGAAGAATCACACATCTTCCATTTCGGAATCTAACAAAATTAGAAACTCACAATTTCTGGGAGGATGTTATGAGATTAAAATAAAATTAGGAGAAATAAATAATACACTGAAATTTATAACCAACCAAGGCAGTTTGGCGTAGATGTTATGAGCACAGGTCTGTTCCCCAGTGCTGGATTTGAGTCTCACTTTTGCCACTTGCTGGATGGGTGAACTCCAGGCAAACCCAAAGGTCACCTCTGCCTTTCCTGATAAGGGCCACTTCTCACCAGGGGCCGTAGGTGGTTAACTGACATCAACAGAGGTGACCTTGGTGGAGATGATGAAGGAAGGACAAGGGCTCAACTCTCCTCACCCCCTCCTACCTCTTCATTCTTAACACGTGATCTCATCTCTCTCATCTCCTACTTTACAGAGAAAATGGAACCATTCCAAAAGAAATTTTCTCAACATCTTGCTCCTAAATCTTTAAACATCCCAGCCGTGGCACCTACCTTGTCCCCACTTCCTGCTGCTGCATGGGGGACATTCCTCTTCCATCCACTCCCTTCCACCTTGCATGGGACCTTCTCCCATTCTTCCTTCTCCGGAAACTATCCACTGAGTTTCTTTACCCTCTCATGTGTCTTCAATATCTCCCTCTCTTCTAGCCTCATTCGATTAACAACTATGCATTTTCTAATTCTTCCCATCTAAAAAGCAAAGAGAAAACAACAAAATCCTCTTACTGATCTCCTGTCATTCCTCTAGGACTACTATCCAATTTCTCTCTTCTCCTTCTTGAATCTCTTTTAAAAATTGTCAATTGGCTTAAGCCTGCAATCCCAGCAATTTGGGAAGCCAATGTGGGCAGATCCCTTGATGTCAGGAGCTCGAGACCAACCTGGCCAAAATGGAGAAAACCCATCCCTACTGAAAATACAAAAATTAGCTGGGTGTGCTGGGGCACTCCTGTAATCCCGGCTACTTGGGAGGCTGAGGCAGGAGGATCACTTGAACTTGGGAGGTAGAGGTTGCAGTGAGCTGAGATCACACCACTGCACTCCAGCCTGGGTGACAAAGCAAGACTCCATCTCAAAAAAAAACTGCCTCCCTTTCTCCCTTTCCATTCATTCACTTCTCAAACCACTAGCTCAGGAGTGGGAAACTCTTCCTCTAAAGGCCAGATAGCCAATAGCTGAGGTTTTGTGGGCCATGCAGTCTCTATGGCTGTAGTCTACTCAGTTCTGCTGTTGCACCACAGCAGCAGCCATAAACAACACAGAAATGAATGGGTGTGGCTGTGTCCCCACCCATTCAAATGTTTCCCCATTCAAATGTGTCCCCACCCATTCAAAAGTTTCAAATACAGACAGCCCACCAGACTTGACTCGTGGTTTCTACTCCATTACTCCTCTGGAGCTGTTTACCTCTAATACTTATTAACTAAGCATGCTAAGTCTTGAGCAACCTTGACCTCACATTGAATCCCTCTCCTCTCTTGGTCCCTCTGCCTTCACGCGCTGCTGGTTTCTCTCCTATTCCTTCTGCACACTCTTTTATGGTTCCTTCTGATGAGGCATTAAAGGCTAGAGTTCCTCTGAATATCTCCTCCCTCTCTCTGTCTTCCCTCCCACCTCTCTTCCCCTTCCCCTCTTTTCTCATCCTCCACTGACATCTATGTGCTAGTGGCCCCCAAATTTCCCCTCTTCTGAATTCCTAACTTACTTATGCAATTGTCAATCTGACATGTCTCCTTGAAGATACCCCAAGTGCCTCAAGCTTAGCACAACTAAACTTGAACTTCAAATCCCCCACACCTCCACCTGCTCCATCACCTGTCTTCCCAGTGTCAGTATTTCACAACACCAAAAGCTTCAGAAATCCAGCATTAACTCTTGGCATATCCCACACCACACATCAAACCACTCACCAAGTCCTCTGTTACATTTTCTGGAACCTAATCAATATTTGTTGAATGAATAATTGAAAGTCACTAGAGGGATGGAGAGCCATATACTTTAACGCAGATACATAACTTACATATTCCCTATCCAAATTTTTGGACTTCTTGGACTTGTTTTATGCAGAACATGAAAGAATGATGACAGATAAAATTATGAAGATGGCAGCCATGAGAATCCTATTATGAGTTATAGGGAGTTTAGAATACATTGAGATTGTCAAATAACACACTGGAATTACATCAAGTTTACAGCACATTAAAAGGGTTCAGCAAGAATGCAAAGAAATACCTTTTTTGATCTGGCACACATTCAAATACTTTCCAAAATATATAACTCCAATGAGAATTACAATGAATAATCATTTAAGAGACATAGAAGCAGTATTTTTCTTTTGTTTTTATGAATTATAGGATAGTGTCATTAATAGAGAAAAATAAAATGAAACATCAGTGAAACAGGAGGTGTGATGGTTGATTTGGGTGTCAACTTGACTGGATTAAAGGATACCCAGATAGTTGGTAAAGCATTACTTATTCTCAATACTTCAGTAGGTACTGAGCCCATTCTTCTTCTGCTGAAAGGAAACACAGGTGGTTCGGCATTTGATTAAAATAACTGGGCTGCCCCAGTGTGTCTTTGAGTGTATTTGCAGAGGAGACTGGCAGGTGAGTTAGTGGACTGACTGAGGAAGATCCACCCTCAATGTGGGCAGCCATTATGCAGTCAGCTAGGGGCCCACATGAAACAAAAAGGCAGAGGAAGGGGAGCTGTGATGCCCTTCCTCTCCTGCCCTTGGACATCAGAACTCCAGCTTTTCTGGTTTTTGCACTCTGGAAGTCGCGTCAGCAGCCCTCTAGGCTCTCAGGCCTTCTGCCTCAGTCTGACAGTTACACACCATCCGTTTCCCTGGTTCAAGGCCTTCAGACTTGACCTGAGCCATGCTACCAGCTTCCCTGGTTCTCCAACTTGCCAATCACCTTGTGTGGACTTCTCAGCCTCCATAATTGAGTGAGCCAATTCCTCTATTAAATCCTTTCTCCTCCCTCTCTCCCTCTCCCCCTCTCTCCGTCTCTCCCTCTCACTATCCCTCTCCCTCTCTCCTCTGTCTCCATATGACATCAGTGGCTGCTGCCATCACGCCAACTGCAGCAGGGAGAGGCAACTGGGGCTGCACACTCCATGGAGCTGGTGCCCCACTCCTGGGTGGGGCTACAGCCGCCCAAACTGTGGCTGTGGGTCCCAGCCTCCCTGTGCTCTTGTGAGAGGTGAAGCCAGTTGGACTTCCTGGGTGGAATGAGGACTTGGAGAACTTTTCTGTCTTACAAGAGGTTGTAAAATTCACCAATCAGCACTCTGTAGCTAGGATTGTAAAATGCACCAATCAGCACTCTGTAGCTAGCTAGAGGTTTGTAAAATGGGCCAATCAGCACTCTGTAAAATAGACCAATCAGCAGGACATGGGCGGGGACTAATAAAGGAATAAAGGCTGGCCACAGGAGCCGGCAGTGGCAACCCTCTAGGATCCACTTCCATACTGTGGAAGCTTTGTTCTTTTGTTCTTTTTCCTCTTCACAATAACTTGCTGCTGCTCACTCTTTGGATCCCTGCCCCTTTTAAGAGCTGTAATATTCACCGCTAAGGTCCGAGGCTACATTCTTGAAGTCAGCGAGACCACGAACCCACAGGAAAGAACCAACTCCGGACACACTTGGAGGAGGGCAGGAGCAGACAGGATCTGCCCTCCTCGGTGCAGCTGCAACAGCCTGATCCGCGGCTGCAGACCTGGGCCATTTGCTCCATGGAGCAGGCAGGAGCTAGGACAAGCAGGAACCCTGCCCTTTCTGAGTTGTCGGGGCCAGAGCTCCCTGAGTGCAGCTGCAGCTGCCGTCCCAGGCACAGGACCTAAGCATCTCTGCCTGCATCCTCCGGCCAGGAAGGGCCTCCCTCCTCCCTCCTACCCCTCTTTCCTAGTTCCAGGACGTCTGTTAGGCTGCCTGGTCTCTCTTTACCTGCACCGGCTCCAATCTGGTAGTAGGGTTGGGGCCTAGCCCCAGGGCCTTGAATAGCAGGAGGCAGAGTCTTTGGCTGAAGGGGGTGGATCCTCAGCAAGGCCCCACCTTCAGACCAATGAGGGACTGAAGGCTAGGGGATGGGCTGCCAGTCCCCGGACTAGATTGGGGACTCATGGTGCCTCTTCTGGGCTACCCATGGCTGCCCATGGACCAATCAGCACACATTTCTTCCCCTCTGAGGTCCATAAAACCCCGGGCTCAGCCAGAGCATGGCAGAAGATAGCCAGAGGATGAAGAAGGCAGAAAGACAATAGGAAGACCAGCTGCAGAGAGCAGTACCCTCTCTGCTGACAGCTGGAGGTGATGGGAACACCCAGCAGCAGAGAGGAGTACCCTCTCCACTGAGAGCTTCAGAGACCTGCAGAGAAGACTGAATGGCTTGCCTGCCGAAAGGAGCCACCCTCTCCGGGGCCTCCTCTCTGCTGAGGGCTGAACACTCAACAGGACGACCTCCCTACAGAGAGGAGCTGCACACTCCTCTGAGCTGTTCTAACACTAAATAAAACTCTTCTTCTTTGCCCTTCACTTGTCTGCGTGTCCTGCACACAGGACAACAACTTGGGCAAAGAACTCAGGTAAAGGCGCCACAGCCAAAGGCATCCGCCACAGAGGTTTCCGGCCAGAAAAATCGACACCCCAGAGATCCCGTAACACACACACGTATATGTTGTTCACTCTGTCTCTCTGGAGAAGACACTCCTGCACACAGGACAAGAACTTGGTCAAAGAACTCAGGTAAAGGCGCCACAGCCAAAGGCATCCACCATAGAGGTTTCCGGCCAGAAAAATCAATGCCCCAGAGATTCCATAACACACGTACATACATATGTTGTTCACTCTGTCTCTCTGGAGAACCCTAACTAAAAACAAGATGTGAGATCAGATCCAGCCCTGATGCTTTGAACAAGTCACTTCTTCCCTGTATACATATGTATTTGAAGGGGCTGGGGCATGTGATGCTGGACTGATAATGTGAACTTACATGCTGTGATTCAAAGTCCTTTAAAGCTCAGCACCAGTGATCATTTTTGTCTAGTTTCCTGTCAGGGAAAAGAAGGAGGAAGGAGGAGAAAAGACAAAGTACCTGGGATACTGGCTGTTTAGAAGACCTGTCAGGAACCAGGCATGTAATCCCAGCACTTTGGGAGGCCAAGGCAGGTGGATCATTTTGAGGTCAGGAGTTCAAGACCAGCCTGGCCAATATGGTGAAACCCCATCTCTCCGAAAAATACGGAAATTAGCCAGGCATGGTGGCACGCACCTGTAATCCCAGCTACTCGGGAGGCTGAGGCAGGAGAATCATTTGAGCCTGGGAGGCGGAGGTTGCGGTGAGCCAAGATTGTGCCACTGCACTCCAGTCTGGGAGACAGAGTCAGACCCTGTCTCAAAAATGAAAAAAAAAAAAAGAGCTGTCAGGGAGACAGCTGATGGGACATTCTAGTCAAGGAGCAACTTAAAGTGGAAAAGGAAGGGAGAGGTAGAAAGGGATAGGAGCAGAGAAGCAGCACCTGCTTCAAAGGAAACACAGGCAAAACCTAGCCTGGGGTCACCTTCATTCAGCCACCAACTGGGACAATAAGAAATTAACATAAGAGTCTGGGCTTCAAGGTCCAGTGCCAATAATGGAATTTGAACCACACGGCTTTCAGATCCCTTCCTGCAACACTCAAGGTGCACGGATCTCTATCGTATTCCTGGAAATCTCATTCCCTACTGTTTAAAAAAAGAATGGATAAATGAAAGAAAAAAGCATTAACAAAGTTTATTAGAGACAAATGCTACCAAAGACAGAAATATGTTTTGGGGGATTTCATTGGAAACTACAATGAGTAATTATTTAAAGAGGCAAAACGAAATCTTCAATGAGAAGAAAATATATGGCATATGGCACATCCTTTAATTCTTCTGTTAAATGACAAATCCTTTCTCATTTCAAAAGTAGGCAATGACAGAATACCTTCAGCTTGGCATAAGGTTAAACAGTCTCAAGTGGGCTGGGCACGGTGGCTCATACCTGTAATCCCAGCACTTTGGGAGGCCAAGGCGGGCGGCTCATTTGAGGTCAGGAATTCAAGACCAGCCTGGCCAACATGGTGAAACCCCATCCCTACTAAAAATACAAAAATTAGCCAGGCGTGGTGGCACATGCCTGTAATCCTAGCTACTGGGGAAGCTAAGGCATGAGAATTGCTTGAGCCCGGCAGGCGGAGGTTGCAGTTAGCCGAGATCACACCGCTGCACTCCAGCCGGGGCAACAGAGCAAGACTCCGTCTCAAAAAGAAAAACAGTCTCAGGTGGCCAGAAGTCCTCAGGCAGGAGGATGTTGTGTGGGTGAACTAGGAAAGCTCTGGAAAACTGTCCTGGTCAGGTCCTAGGATGTCTTGTGAATAGGCCTCAGGGGCAAGGGCCAGTAGGGGAGCCAGGCTAAAGAGGGCATGGGGGCCAGACCCTCCACACACTGCTGAGGGAGACTAGTGTTAGGAAGCCTGGGCCCTTCCACTGGGTGCTGGACACTTGGCCTCTCCTGCAGCCTTGTTCCCAGATGTCAGTGGTGTGTCTCTTCACGGTCTGCTTCTCCTTACATGGGGAGCTCCTTTGGCCACAGAATTTTTTTTCCTAATCACATACACTTTATTGCACAAATCGTAGAAAATTTAGAAATTTACAGAAAAGCAAAAAGAAGAAATTTAAAATCATCTATAATCCCACTATGCATAGATAAGGCGCCTAACCATTCACCCTATTTCAGTGTGTATATATATATATATATATATATATATATATAATTACATATATATATGTAATTTTTATAGTAATGGGATAAGTTTAACATGTACACCGAGCCCCTTGTTATACTTAGAGATTTATCTAGACCACTTTTTCTAGAACATTAAGTTTTCTTTTGCAGCACCATTTTTAATGATGGCATGTTCTTTCCTTAAATGGATCTGCCATCGTGCATATAGTCAATATTTCATTGCTGGGCATTTAGGTGGCTTATTCCCATGAATATGCTCATAGTTAAATCTTTGGGCACATCTATGAGGGTAGATAAAATTCCCGAAAGAAGAAATGCTGATTCAAATGATGTGCACATACACAGATTTCAGTGACACTTCACGAAATACCAGATTACCTCCCAGAAAATAAGTCTCCCATCTCCACCCAGCATTTAAGAGGCCCTGTGTTCCTATGACTTCGCCAACCCTCAATATCTTCCCGCTGGTGTTTTGTTGTTTAAATTTGAATATTCAAGAAGCCTGAGCATACTCTCCTATTATCGACCATTTTAATACTTCCTTTGTGAATGGCTCATTTTTGCTGGGGAAGGATTATCATTCCCTTGTTGATTTGAAAGTGTTCTTTATAAACTAAAGATATTATTTCTTTATTGCATATGCTGCAAATATCTTTTCCAGTGGGGACTAAAATGTTTTGTGTAACAAAATTGTTTCAAAAGCAGAAAAAGCTTTAGAAGTATATGTACTGAAGTTTATTCATTTATTCTTGGAAAAATAGATACTGTATTGTTACTGCTCTAGATACTGGACCAGACAGAGCAGGAACCATGGAAACTGTACTCCCATGACCACGTCACTAATACAAATAGCAACGTTTCCTCCTAGTGCTTCTGTGGTTTTCTTTTTAACATCTTTACTTATTTTAACATATAAATATTCCCTCCACCTGGAATTAATATTGACATGTATGTCTGAGGTTCTAGCGTTTTCTTTTTGATTTTTTAAGATTCATCTTATTTTACTTACTGCTGTGAAATGCCATCTTTAATATACACTAATTTCTTTAAAATATTTAGTTTCTTTTCTGTTTATCTGCCTATTCCTGAACCATAATCAAATTACTGTAGCTTTGAATCAGTATTTGTAACACAAGTACTGGTGAGAGGTGAAGCCAGCTGGACTTCCTGGGTCGAGTGGAGACCTGGAGAACTTTTCCGTCTTACAAGAGGCTTGTAAAATGCACCAATCAGTGCTCTGTAAAAACGCAGCAATTGGCACTCTGTAGCTCACTAGAGGTTTGTAAAATGCACCAATCAGTGCTCTGTAAAAATGCACCAATCAGCGCTCAGTAGCTAGCTAGAGGTTTGTAAAATGGACCAATCAGCACTCTGTAAAATGGACCAATCAGCAGGACATGGGCGGGGACACATAAGGGAATAAAAGCTGACCACCCCAGCCAGCAGCTGCAACCTGGTCCGGTCCCCTTCCATGCTGTGGAAGCTTTGTTCTTTCGCTTTTCACAATAAATCTTGCTGCTACACATTCTTTGGGTCCGTGCCACCTTTAAGAGCTGTAACACTCACCGCAAAGGTCCATGGCTTCATTCTTGAAGTCAGCAAGACCACAAACCCACCAGAAGGAACCAAATCCAGACACACTGGTATTATTTCTGTTTCCTCAAAAATTTCTTGGCTCTCTTTGGGCACTTATTCTTTCAGATGAACTTAGGGTCTATTTCACAAGTTCAAAAAATAATCTTGTGTTTTCATTAAAATCACATTCAATTTGTAAATTAGTTTTGAGAGAATTGATTATCTTGGCAATAACTGTTCCATTGCCTATGTATATCTCTTTAATTATTCAAGTAGATTTTTATGTCCCTCTGTAAAAAAAATACCACTGTTAAAAAGACCCAGCCAATTTCATGTTAAATTTGCTCTTATGTATTTTCTAAATTGCATTGCTATCTGTTCATAGAGTCTATTACATTTTCTATCTAGTTATTCCTAGAACAACTATGGATTTTTGAATGTTTATTTTGTAACCAGCCACTTTATATTAACTCTTCTAGTTTTTCTACTTCTCTCAATTTTCTAGGTAGGCAATTAAATTACCTGTCAGTAAGTCTTGGTACTTTTTCCTACTCCTTCTCCACGATCACACTTCTTTCACTTTCTTAGCTGATTGACAGAGAACTTTCAAGAACGGAGTATTGATAACAGTCGTCTTTCTTTTGTTTCTGACTTTAAGGAGAGAGCCATCATACATTCCTGTCGGTTTTGAGAGTTATTCCCCTTTGTGCTGAAGAATCGTTTTCTTTCCAGATGCGTCCAATCTGCAGTCCAGCTCTCAGAGCTTTCCTTGGGGGAGACAGCAGTGAATGCAATGTGCAGAAGCCAGGCCCCTCCCCACTGCATTTCCTTTGTTTTCTGCATTTTCTGCACTTCCTGCACCTCCTTCAGTGCTCTGAAGATACTGGATGTAGAATTATGGCAAAAATTAGGCTAGGACCCAGGCCACCTCCCTGACAGCACCTGTGGACAAAGGAAACCCTGCCGGGGGGTATGGCTGGTTGGGCAGAGGCTCTGGTCACATGACACAGAGACAGGGAGAGGTGGAAAGTGCTCGCCTTTTTAGGAGCTCTCAGTTTACTGGAAGGAAGCCCTGGATGGGCGTTTCCTCAGTCCAGCTGCATCTGCCTCAGGTCACCTAGAAGTTTCCACTTTCTTGCCTATTTCTTTTTTGGCTGGTTGAGACTTTTTTGACTGGATCTGCCGCTCCTTAACGAACTGACCTGACATTTGCCTCTTACCTGCTGCAGCGCTCCTCTTCCCTCCAAGCTGCTCTGGTCTTGGTGAGAGGTCACCCCCTCCTGCTTCTCCTCCCTAGTGTATAGTCGACCTGAACCTAGTCCATATTCAGCAGGCTTTCCCTGCAGGCTTGGGGTGTGGGAGGGAAGATTGCTTCTTGCAAAAGTAAACAACTCAAACAGAATATTATATCCTTGCTCTAAGATTCTTCAGCTACTCCTGACACAGGACATTTCTCATCCAGAATTTGAGCCTTGTCTACTTTGCTGTTTCTCTGTCCTGACATCACCACTTCCCTGTTTTTCAAATCCCTGTCTTCCCGAAGACTTTCCCACAAGCTCCAAAGTCCTCCTCATTTCTGCTGTCACAGGGCAGGCTCATCCAGGCTTTGCAAAACCTAACATAGCCCACAAGATCTTGGCTTAAATGAAAGAACTCTCAACCTCAGCAAACAATCTTCCCACTGCCCTAGAAGGTGTCCCTAGCAGCTTAAGTTTTGTTTGTTTGTTTGTTTGTTTGTTGGAGTCTCGCTCTGTCGCCAGGCTGGAGTGCAGTACCGTGATCTCGGCTCACTGCAATCTCTGCCTCACTGCAATCTCCGTCTCCCAGGTTCAAGTGATTCTCCTGCCTCAGCCTCCAGAGTAGCTGGGACTACAGGTGCACACCACCACACCCATCTAATTTTTTGTATTTTAGTAGAGATGGGAGTTTCACCATGTTGACCAGAATAGTCTCAATCTCCTGACCTTGTGATCCACCCACTTCAGCCTCTCAAAGTGCTGGGATTACAGGCATGAGCCAACGGGCCCAGCCAGGATTTTTTTTTTTTTTTTTTTTTTGAGACAGAGTCTTGCTTTGTTGCCCAGGCCGGAGTGCAGTGGCCTGATCTCGGCTCACTGCAAGCTCTGCCTCCCGGGTTCACGCCATTCTCCTGCCTCAGCCTCCCCAGTAGCTGGGACTACAGGCACCCGCCACCACGCCCAGCTAATTTTTTGCATTTTTAGTAGAGACGGGGTTTCACCATGTTAGCCAGGATCGTCTCGATCTCCTGACCTCGTGATCCACCCGCCTTGGCCTCCCAAAGTGCTGGGATTACAGGCGTGAGCCACCGCACCCGGCAGGACTTTTTTTTAACAAGTTTATTTTCCCCTTCCAATTATACTTATTAATATTGGGATTCCTTCTAGAATTTTAGAAATAGGTTGACCTTCAGACTTATTTTCTCAATGGGTAGTTAGTGCTGGGTTCTCTTGATCTCTCTGGTTTAGTCTGCAAGTATTTTAGTGGCAAGTCATCAAGGCAAGTCAGAATCTGCTCCCTAGACACCTTTTTGCCTCACACATCCAGGGACTCGTTCCTAGTCCTCAAATGCATGTTTGCTGAAGGATGTACCAGGAACTTTGTGTGAGGGTGGCTGCTTCATACATGCAGCTGACTCAGGGTCGTGGTAAACTATCAGCTTGAGGTGTGTGGCCTCTCATAGGCACTATCTACCCCAGGCAGCTATTCAGTGCAGAAGAGCTCATGAAATGTTACGGCTGAGAGTGCTAATTGTCCCCCACTATTTGTTCTCCCTTTAACAACTGTCTATTGCTGTGTGACAACCCACTCTAAAACTTAGTGGCTTAAAACAAGAATTTAATATTTCTCACGGTTCAGTGGGTTGGCTGGGCTCAGCTAGGCTGTTCTGCAGAATGTGGTATGGACAGCAGACACTCATGCAGTTACATTTAGCTAGGAGCTAAATCTGGTGCCTTGGCTGCAGTGGCTAGAACAGGTCGGAGCTCTCTGGGCCTTCTCTCTCTCTCTGTCTCTCTCTCTCTCTCTCTCTCTCGGCAGTCTCTCATCATTCAATCATCTTGTCTGAGCTTATTTGTATGGAGCTGGATCCCAGAATAGTGACAGAGAAAGCTGCCAGGCCTCTTAAGAGCTAGGTCTAGAAACATCACCTGATTTTATTGGTTAAAGCGAGTCCCAGGACAGCATCAACAGAATGTGTTGACAAGAGACTTGTTAGCATAATGGCCTTGTGACCAGAGCCACCATAATGGCCTAGACCCTTATGGAGAGCAAAATAAATCTCTGTCATTCTGCATCTTTGTTTTACATCTCTGTTGTTTGGGGTGTCTGTTATAGGCAGTTGAGCTTATTTTCTAAGTAATACACATGTGTTCTAATAGAGAATCTCTCTATAGAAAAATCCTTCTATTTGAATTTCCATTTTTCCTTAGCTCTGCTTTATTTTATATTTACACAAATTTATTTATTATACATTTTATATTTTATAGGTATATTTGTAAGCTGAGTTGAATGCTTTGTGGAGAGAGATAAGTACATTTTACAATTAGATCTTAGAAGTAAAGTCATTTGTAAACATTACAGCACCATGCTACTCTAAGAAGTTGCCATTACTCCTAATAATGATAGTTTCCCACATCCTTAGACAAACTTAAGACCCAGCATAATTCCCCAAGTTCCTTCTAGATCTCAAATATTTACTCCTTTGTTATATGCCATGCCCCACTCTCTAAATCAGCCTACTTGATTTTTTTATCTTCTGTTTAAAAAAAGGTAACATAAAATTTGCCACCCTAACCAGTTTAAATATACCATTCAGTAGTGTTAAGTAGATTTCCATTGTCACACAGCCAATCTTCAGAACTTTTTCTCTTGTAAAACTGAAACTCTGTACTTGTTAAACAACAGCTCTTCATTCCCTCTTTCCCCATGCCCTCGCAACCACCATTCTGTGAATTTAACTACTCTAGGTACCTCATGTGATGTAATCATATAGTATTTGCCCTTTTGTGACTCGTGTATGTCACTTAACATAATGTCTTCAAGGTTCTTCCACATTGTAGCTTATGTCATAATGTCATTTTTAAGGCTGAATGGTATTCTATTGTATCTATTAATATCTACCACATTTTGTCCATCTATTCATCCCTAGGACATATGGGTGCTCCCACCTCTTGGTTTCTATGCAGCCTGCCTTCTCTTTTCCGACTTCACCTTTTCACACACACCTGTGCACCAGCACCTTAAGCCCAAACTTTCATTCCTGAACTCATAACCAGGTCAATTAACTAGCTCTGACCATTTGCACATCCCACACTGGGTGATGACCCTCTGTTTGGTCCTCCACAGGGAGATGGGCGATTGTCCCCACACACAAGCAACAATGAATTGCATTTAAAATGAAGGGCAACATCACACTCTAATATTCTTCTCCTTTTCTGATTTTGCTTGGGCTCCATAAATGGACAGGTGAGGGTGTCCTCAGAGATCATGAGGGTGAGGGTTAAATGCAGACATCAGGGCTGTAGAAAAGCAGTGCATCTGATGCCCTTCACGGGAATTGTAAATGAGTCCCCCTTCTCCCAAACTCTCTGTGGGGAATGGCTTCTGGTGACTGGGCATCCCTGTGGTCTCAGGTCATTATCCAGCCTCTATGGGAGGGATGCTCTGTTAGATCCAGAGAGAGAATAGTGGGGGAACTAACCAGGGAGAGTGGCCCAGTGGCCAGGACCCAGTGTCAGAGGGAGTAGATCGTCTCATCCCTACTTCCAGGAATAGTGAGAGCCAGATGGTGCAACCGAGACAGCATGGCTCACACTGGAGACTCTAGGGGACAGTAAAGTACTCAGAAAACATCCACTAGGTATTAAGCCCTATGCCAGGTACTAAGATCCCAAAAGTAAAAAGGGCATAGTTCCTGCTGCCGAAGAACTAACAGTCCATGGAGGGAACAGGCTTGTAACTAAACAACTGCAAGACACTAAGTGTCACTCATGAAGGAGCCGTTGCAGGATGGGAAGCCCCTGGCTAGACTCCTTCTCTGGTCTGGGGCCCTGGCAGGGTAGGAGTTTGGCAGGCCTGAGAGGATGGGTGGAAGGATTTCCGACAGAGGGGAGAGCATATGAGAAGTCAAAAAGGCACAAAGAGGCACAGCGATGATGCCATGTGCCTGGAGAGAAGGGGCCAAGACAGAAATGGAAAGATAGGAGCTGCAGCAGGTCAGAGCGCAGTGTGGGTGTCCTTGAGGGGTGTTGGGTTGCCACGTGGTAGATGCTGCTAAAGAAGGGGCCCAACGTCAGACTTGACGGAGAAGTTCCTTCCAACTGTAGGAGGACAGACGGAGGGGTCAGGGAGACTAGAACCAGGAGGACCAGTTAGGAGACTATGACAGACTCCATTTCAACCTAGTGATTGAATCCAGAGAGTAAACTCTGCTTCCTCCCATATTCTTGTTGAATTTTTTTAAGATATATTTTTTAAAGTTCTTAAAAGAAAAAAACAAACTCTGCATCTATGCCAGATAAAAATGAAAAGGTGTCATCAATAAGCCAGAAAGAAAGGAAACTTCTTCAGGTGTTGCTAGAGACTAATAATGTGTCCACCTGTCCAGGATTCTCTACCCACGGCTTCCTTCTCCCACGGGGGCACAGTGGAGGCTGGAGTGAGGGTGGCATACGGCAGATCGAAGTCTTCAGAACAGCCCAGGGCCTGCTCTCATGGTGAAGGCCACAGGGCTCCCTGGAGCCTTCCCCTTGTACAGGCATGAGCTGGGTAACGTGGGGGCCCTGCTGAGGCAGGATGTCCCATTCGCCTCACCATGAGCCACCTCAGCTATCAGAAAAGCAACTGCCCAGCCTGCTGAGGACACTTCTCTGCCACAAGGCTCTGCATTCCTACTCCTGCTCTTGGCCCACCAGACCGCCAAGAAGCAACCTAAAAATGCACACACAAAAAAAACATGAGCTTCCCCTTCCCTTTTATGCCAGAGAGATCCCATATGAACCCTCAGTACTGGGCAAAATGAAGATGAGCAAAGAGAAAAATGGACAGATGCCACCATTTCATTTCATGTATCAAATACTGACATAGTGATGCAAGAGTCAGGACTGTTTTAAAGTCTACATGAATATTAAACTCATCTATTTACAATGACAGCCCAGTGAGGCAGATGCTATGGTGGTCCCCATTTTACAGATGTGGTAGCTGAGACTCAGAGCAGTTAAGTCACTTGCCCAAGGCCACACAACTCCACATGGTGGGATTGGCCTTGAGACCAGGGAGTTAGTCTGGCCACAGAGCCTGTGCCATTCACCCTCATACATGCTGCCTCCCTAAGCAGGAAACAATCTGATGGATAAAAGCACAATCCCCCCCAATAAAACAGATTTACTTTTTAAAAAAATAGGAAAATATCTTCCCGAAATCTCTAATTTCTCTTTTTAATAATACATAATAGAAAAATATATATGTAAATATGCAGAGAAAAGAATCTGACAACAAGAAAGATTTAGATGCAAAATACATGGTCGAATTTTAAAATGCAGAGGTCAGGAAAGAGGGAAAACAGGCCAGGCACGGTGGCTCACGCCTATAATCCCAGCACTTTGGGAGGCCGAGGTGGGTGAATCACCTGAGGTCAGGGGTTTGAGATCAGCCTGGCCAACATGATGAAACCCCATCTCTACTAAAAATACAAGAATTAGTTGGACGTGGTGGCACGTGCCTGTAATCCCAGTTACTCAGGAGGATGAGGCAGAAGAATTGTTTGAACCCAGGAGACAGAGGTTGCAGTGAGCCAAGATCGTGCCACTGCACTCCAGCATGGGAGACAGAAGGAGCCAAAAAAAAAAAAAAAGAAGAAGAAGAAGAAAAGAAAGTTAGGGAAAACATTCAGTGGGGAGAGAGAACAGATTGGGTTCTGCAGAAACAGCATCGCAGAATAATAAGATGAAGACAGTCACATTTCCCACAATGTAAGAGAAAAGAACCGATGCGAGATGTAAAGATAAAGGAATAAGACTGGGTATTTATAGCTCCAGCAAATGGACAAAAGTAATCCCAGAAATAGAGAACAGAAGGGATGGGGAAGGAACGATAGTCAAAGAAAAAACAAAACACACACACACACCAAAAAAAAAAAAAAAATGCTGCACTGGAAAAAAAAAAGGCAAGACTGAAAAGACAAAGATAATGAAAATAGACTAATACCCAGACATATCCAAAATAAAAAAATAAATGTACAAGCACTCAGTTTGGAGGGGAGGGAAGTTGGGATAAAATTAACTGTCAAGGGTGAAAGACAGGTGAAATCATAGTATTGCTCCACAGTGCTAAATGCTGCAAGACGAGAGTGTGAGATTTTTCTTTTCTTTTTTTTTTTTATATTATTATTATACTTTAAGTTTCAGGGTACATGTGCACAATGTGCAGGTTAGTTACATATGTATACATGTGCCATGCTGGTGTGCTGCACCCATTAACTCGCCATTTAGCATTAGGTATATCTCCTAATGCTATCCCTCCCCCTCCCCCCACCCCACAATAGTCCCCAGAGTGTGATGTTCCCCTTCCTGTGTCCATGTGTTCTCACTGTTCAATTCCCATCTATGAGTGAGAACATGCAGTGTTTGGTTTTTTGTCCTTGCCATAATTTACTGAGAATGATGATTTCCAGTTTCATCCATGTCCCTACAAAGGACATGAACTCATCATTTTTTATGGCTGCATAGTATTCCATGGTGTATATGTGCCACATTTTCTTTATCCAGTCTATCATTGTTGGACATTTGGGTTGGTTCCAAGTCTTTGCTATTGTGAATAGTGCCGCAATAAACATATGTGTGCATGTGTCTTTATAGCAGCATGATTTATAGTCCTTTGGGTATATACCCAGTAATGGGATGGCTGGGTCAAATGGCATTTCTAGTTCTAGATCCCTGAGGAATCGCCACACTGACTTCCACAATGGTTGAACTAGTTTACAGTCCCACCAACAGTGTAAAACTGTTCTGAGATTTTTCTAATGTGAAAGAGCACCAAAAATATGACATTTATTTATCCTTCCTAGAAAAAAGTGACTTAGGAATTCCTCTGTATTGTTAACCTATTAGTTCATAACAAACTACCCCCAACCACAGTGCATTAGAGTTCTCCAGAGAAAGAGAACCAATAGGAGATATAGATATGGAAATAGACAGACAGATATAGGCAGACATCAAACGAGGTTTATGGTTCATTGGGTAACACAATTATGGAGGCTGAGAAGTCCCATGATCTGCTATCTGCAAGCTGGAAACCCAGGAAAGCTAGTGCTGTAATTCAGCCCAAGTCCAAAGGCCTGAGAACCAGGAATGCCAATGGTGTAAATCCCAGCTTGAAGGCAGGAAAAGATAAATGAGATGTCCCAGCTCGGGCAATAAGGCAAAAAGAAGGGGCAAATTTCGTTCCTCCTTCTGCCATCTTTTGTTCTATTCAGGCCCTCAATGGATTGGATGATACCCATCCACACTGGGGAGGACTGTCTACTTTACTGGATCCACCAATGAGAATGCAAATACACCCAGAAACTATGTTTAATCTGGGCATCCACGGTGCACTCAGGTTGACAATGTAAAACTGACCATCACACACAGTCACTTGTTAGCACTCATGCATTTGTAGGTGCTGGGCCTGGCAGATCTAGGAGGGATGGGGCAGGACAGCATGATTTCTCTCTGTGGTCTGCAGGTGGGCTGGGAGATCTGTTCCATGTGTCTCATCTCCCACCTGGGACCAGCAGGTGAGCAAGGGCTTCTTTCCTGCTGATAATGGGGGGAGATGGGGGAAGTGAGCAAGTAGAAACAGCTAAGGGGTTTTGCAGTTCAAACTCAGCATTTGTGCCAATGTACCACCAGCCAACACAAGTCCCATGGCCAAGGCCAAGGTCAAGGGAAGGGGAAATGCACTCTGCTCCCAATGAAGCTGTGGCAGAGGTGTGGATGGGGCCGGGGAGAACTGAGGCCAAGCTGCAATGCACATCACACTCCATGCAATCCCCAAAACTGATCAAATTAAAGACTGCAAGAATGGCAGAGGCAAATTTAAAAGTTAAACCTGTAAAATGAATAGTTAGTGTTGAAATAATGTCTATTAACATGAATGTTAATTAATGTAGACATTAACTATAGCCTCCAAAAATGTCATAGAAGAAAAAGCCTGCTGATAATAGTCTGGATCTAAAAGCCTTGATTGCTCAGCAAAGTATAGTGTTAAATTGAGGGGAGAATGAATGTTAAATGGAGTATTTAAAAGCATATTAAATTTCTTGTTTTAATATTTAATATTTAATATTTGTATTAAATAAATATTTATATTAATAATATTTATAATATAAATAAATATTTATATTAATAAATAATATTTAATATTTAAAAGCATATTAAAATTTATTGTTTTACTTACAGAGAGTTATTTATTTATTTATTTATTTTACAGATGAGGTCTCACTTTGTTGTCTAGGCTAGAGCGCAGTGGCACACTCATAGTCCACTGCCACCTCCAACTCCAAGGTCAAGCGATCCTCCTGCTTCAGCCTCCCAAGTAGCTGGGACCACAGGCATGCACTACCATGCCCAGCTAATTTTTTTTAAAGAGACAGAGTCTCTCTACATTGCCCAGGCTGGTCTTGAACTCCTGCCCTCAAGCGATCCTACCACCTCAGCCACCTGAGTAGGTAGGACTATAGGCATGAGCCATTGCATCTGATGTATTTTTTTTCTTTTTTGTTTTCTTGTTTTGTTTTGTTTTGTTTTGTTTTGAGACTCTGTTGCCGAGGTTGGAGTACCAGTGGTGCCACCATGGCTTACAGTAGCCTCTATCTCCCAGGCTCAGCCTCCAGTGTAGCTGGGACTACAGGTGTGTGCTACCACACCTGGGTAGTTTTTGTATTTTTTGTAGAAACAGGGTTTCACCATGTTGCATATGCTGGTCTGGAACTCATGGGCTCAAGTGGATCTGCTGGCATCAACCTCCTAAAGTGCTGGGATTACAGGCATGAGCCACCATGCCCAGCCCCCAAGCTCTTAAAATCCAGTATTCCAATTGTTGAATTGCTGGTCATCACATTAATTTACCCTTTATTACCTTAGCTTATCAGTGATCACATTAAGTCTGAAGTCCTTCTCCTCTCCTATTTTTTTTTTTTTTTTTTTTTTGAGATGGATTCTCGCTCTGTCGTTCAGGCTGGAGTGCAGTGGCGCGATCTCGGCTCACTGCAAGCTCCGCCTCCCGGGTTCACGCCATTCTCCTGCCTCAGCCTCCCGAGTAGCTGAGATTACAGGCACCTGCCACCACGCCCAGCTAATTTTTTGTGTTTTTAGTAGAGACGGGGTTTCACCGTGTTAGCCAGGATGGTCTCCATCTCCTGACCTTGTGATCCGCCTGCCTCAGTCTCCCAAAGTGCTGGGATTACAGGCATGAGCCACTGCGCCCAGCTCTCCTCTTCTATTAAAAGACATTCTAAGCAAGCTATGCACAACACAAACAGTGACAAATCCAATTCTCATGTGAACAATGGACACACCTAGAAGTAAAATGCCCTGGTGATTCCACATATAGGAAGGGCCAAAATATATATATCCAGAAAACGTATACGGAGAAGAGGGGTTCTGAAAAAAATGAGGGTTTGAACTCAGACAATGATAGAAGGTGTTGACTAAAGGCAAAAAAGCCAAGCTTTTAAAGAATTCAAGTTGGTTTCCTTCAGAAGCCTGTAGGACCGTAGACAGAGGCCGGTAGCCCAGGAGCCGCCCTTCAGTGGGGATCCTGTCAGTTCTTGGTACAGTGTTTTAGCCATGGCTTAAATGCAGGTGGTGGGGTCAGGTACCTGCAAAATCGCATCAGACTTGCTGAGAAGTGACATTGAAGCAGAATCACATCAAGGTTTGGGCCTGAGAGTGCATCTGGTTAGAGATTACAGAGGCATCCTCACTAACCCCAGCAGATGTCATCTCATGTGTAGGGAAAGGCAAGGATAAGGGTCATCAATCTTGTAGGGAGAATAGAGACTCAGGCAAGAGACCTGGGGGGCTATGTGCTCTGGCCTGCTTTGTCTTCAAAGCATCTTTCCGGAGCGCCGTACATTGTCACAGAGTCGGGCGCTTTGTGGAGTTATGCCGGCAAGCAGAAATGAGCAGGCGTGGCTTCTTTTGTTTGCTACTTTGTCTCACAAAGAGAGGAAGGGGAAGTAGGACCAATAATGTGTTGTGAGGCCAAGGCTGAGAAAAAGAAAGGCTTCAGAGTGATCCCCAGGTAAGTAGCGTCATGTACCAAGTTAACAAACCCAACCAGAAGAGCAGATCTGGGGAAGAGATGCCACCGCCCCCCATCCATTCGTTCATTGAACCACCGCTGACACCGTTTCTAGGCAGTAGAGATGCTTAGTGAGTGAACTCAGCTCACCTGCCTTGCAAACAAAAAACCACTTAACTAATGTAAAACTGAAAGTTTATGTATTTTAAGAAGAGCGGAAACTGGGTGCTACAAGAGCTTACAATGGGGGCAGCAGGGTGGTGACGGGGTCAAGGAAGTCAACAAATCTTTCTGGGAGAGGTGATATCGGAGCCGAGATCTAATGATGATTCAGCATCTGGGGAAGAGTCCCTGACACTGACCTTCACCAGTGAATCCACATAAACAGCAACCCCACTCTCGCCCTTTTGTTCCATCATTCTCCATCCCCCTTGTCCTGTTTATTCTCAAATCACTTGTCACTTCCCGAAAATCCTTTATTTATTGATTTTCCCCTAGCCGGCCCTCTATCCCCTGGTAAACTCTAAGTTCCAAGACAGTAGGACACTGATTGCTTTTGTCCACTGCTGTATCCCCAGCCCCTAAAATGGAGCCTGGCAGGTAACAAGCATGAGATAAACACCAGCTGACTCCACGGATGGAGGGCACGTGGATGGACTAGGTATGCAGAAGAGACTCTCTGACTGCAGACTCGGCTGCCACACGTAGAAACGTCTGCTCCCTGGACCCTCAGACTGCCTCGGTCCCTCCCCTGTGAAACCCACTCCACCATTTCCACGCACACTCCCATGCTGTCACCCTTGGGAAGCATCATGACAGCTTGATGCCAGCAGTAACCGTCCATGAAGAGGGGAAGAGTGACAATGCAGGAAAGAGAAGAAGACTCAAGACACAAAGTCCTCAGGGGCGAGGGTCACCTCTTTCTACCAGGCCAGAGAGCAGAACGTGTGGGAACAAGGGCAGGCAAGCTCATGGAGGTGGTGGTTGAAAGGTGAGGATGCTCTCAGGATTGGAATACAATTTCCATCCAGGGAAGGAAGTGTTCCCTTTAGAGTAACAACACCTTAGGCACACCATTAACAAATGACAGACTTGGGCTCTGCTGCTCAGAGAACTGAAGTCAGAGGATAGCACATGTATTCTTAGCTGAGAAGTTCATAAGAGCTATAAGAACCTGCACAATGTTTCCTGGAAAATACATGGGAACAGGAATCAGGAAACCTGAGTTTGAGTCCCTTTCTTGCCACCAAATCCATCATCAGATGACACTTGAACATGCCTCTCAAAGGATGAGATTAGGCAAGATCATCTCTCTACCAAACCCTCTTCTCTCACTTCCCAAGAAGAGAGATTGCCTGGCCCTGCTTGAATGTCATGAACAGGTGTCTTGGGAGGTCTAATCTGGACCAGGTAGCTCCCACCGGGACAGAGCTGCCACCTGCACATGGAGACCCTGAAGCTTTTTTGGCCTTTAACCAGCTCCTGAGCTGCTGCAACTCACAGAGAAAGGAAATAGCACAGTGGGCCAATGACAAGTCATATCATTTAGTTGAAACTTAAAACAACAGGACCCATATGGATAGGAAATTATTTTAAATTGACTCATATGTCTAATTTACATAATCTATGTTTCTTGTTCATATTTGCACCCAGTGGGTGGTTATATGAATATTTGAATACTTGATGACTGATTAATAGAATATAATTTGCCAGAACCCTTCACTGTTGAGAAGGGTTTGAACGAACTGCCTTTTTTTTTCTTACCCCATATATGGAAGAAAGTAAAAAAGTTTCAGAATGAGTTTAGGATGATTATACTACATCTTAAATGTTTACATTTACCAAACGACACACAAAAGCAACACATCTATGTATAAGCCTCATTTGGAGTCTGTGTCCAAGGTTCTCTGTGAGGTCCTTGGTGACCCTGGTCCTGACATTCATCCTCCCCTACATGTCAGGGTCTGTTATTTACATCTTACAGTTTGGCTACAAATCCTCCAGCTAAAACTCTTACCAGATCGGCCATCAGAAGACCAAGCATGACTCCCCACCCCCAACTTTATTCCTCCCTCAACGTGTCAATTTGGGCAGCATATTCCCTGGGCCTGGAAAAGGAAAGGATTGCATTTCAATGAACCCCAGCAATGTAACTAAGTTCGCTTTTGACTCCTGATAGGCTTTTTCATCAAGAATTTTAATTTGGCTTCTTCGTCAAGAATTTTAATTCCCCTAGCAGCCAGGCACGGTGGCTCATGCCTGTAATCCCAGCACTTTGGGAGGCCCAGGTGGGTGGATCATGAGGTCAGGAGATCGAGACCATCCTGGCTAACACGGTGAAACCCCATCTCAACTAAAAATACAAAAAATTAGCCAGGCGTGGTGGCGGGCGCCTGTAGTCCCAGCTACTTGGGAAGCTGAGGCAGGAGAACGGTGAGAACCCAGGAGGCGGAGCTTGCAGTGAGCCAAGATCACACCACTGCACTCCAGTCTGGGTGACAGAGTGAGACTCCGTCCTCCTCCCACAAAAAAAATAAAAATAAAAAAAAGAATTTTAATTCCCACACACCACAGAGCTGGTTTTATTGAGGTCAGTCTAAGACTTCGGCCAAATTTTCTCCCCCTCACCCCCATGAACAGCCTTGCTTTGCCTCTTTCTCTCACCACATCTACAGCAAGTCCACTGTGGGTCACGGCAGCTCCCTGCAGATATTGGATTTGTGGCGCAGAGGGAGACGCCCTTTCTGAAAGTGAGATGGGAGAGACAGGGTGGGCTAGCCTCCTGCAAAGACTCCACCAGACAGGTGTAAATGCATGCCCAAGAAGGATGGCAGGGAGGCCACATGTGGCACCATCACGCTTTATCATGATGGGTCCATGGCCCTTCCTCCCAGGGGACCTAGCCTTGGGAGATTTGCGAAAAAAGAAAGTCACAAATATGCAAAGTTTCACCATGAAACTTTGAAATGAAATGGGCATTGGGCTTGCCAGGGCTGGCCTTGGTAGCATCCTCCCATGTCCCCTTCCCCTGGGTTGCAAGAACCACATGCTTGCCCAAGTCTTTCTATCATTGGAGAATAACTTTACTCCTTCTTCTCTTTCAATCTCTCTCAATCTCTCTCTCTCTCTGTCTCTGAAAGCAAGTAATGGAAATGAGTCAACAGAAATACTGTAGATGACCTGTCTGAGAGGCCCCAGGCCTCTAGTGTAGGCAAGGGACATGAAGCCTGAAGTTTTTATCTATTTGCACGTTCCCTAGAGAAACAGGAGGAAAATTATGCCAGAGATGTCCCACAGCACCTATGTACTTTACAGTAGATAAAATTATTTAAAATCTCATGAAAAATGGCTCAAAATATGAGTTTACATGGTTGAATATGTGTTGAGGTCTCTCAGATGGGCAAAGAACATCTGTCTCTTCACACTGTATGATTTAATCTTCCTTATGAGCCTCCCGTGGCAGGGTGATGTCAGTGACATTGGCCTCCCTTTAAGCAATCCACATTCATCTCTTATAACAGAGCCTGGTAGGTGAATCTCAGCCTTGCAGATCTCACTCCTGTGCCCTCCTTCTGCTGGACACTGGAGGTCAGAGGTCTTGGCAGCCTGAACAGATGGTATGCTGTGCTGCGTTAGAAGAACAAGAGTGGTAATATTGTCCCCTTTCTCCATCCATGTCAGCCCCAGTAACAGCTGATGTCCGTGTGTGGCAGACATTCTGTGCCCAGGCATCTGTGCCTCCACACCACATGCCTACGCTCTGATGCCGCCAGTGAGTTCTCCAGAAGCAGATGCTGAAATGGAGCTGGGGTCACAAGATGCTGATGAGGGGTCACATCTGAGAAGGGAAGGTGCCACAGGCACAGGCCGATGGAAGTCATCCTGTGCTGGGGGCCCAGCACAGCCCCTGCCAACCGAGCTGGTCACTACAGAGTGAGAAATATCTTCAGAGTTGTGCAGCATCAGGCTGACATGGCTGGGTCTTTGTACCTTTGGTGAGGTGGGTCTCTGAGGCTGAGGCTGTCCCTGAGGGGCCAACAGCAGTGGCCACGTTGCAGAGGTGGGCAGCAGACCCTCCCCAAAGGGATCCCAGCATCCGTGTCTGCATCTGGCACACTGGCCTATGAAATTCCTGCTATGCCGGTGCTGGGGCAAACTTACCTCACGATGCAGAGCCTGGGATGTTGGCATGGGAGATGTTTGGGCACAGTCTCCTGTCAGACCCTCAGACAGGAAGAGAAGCAGGAACCCCTTAGCTTTCAGGACCTCCTCCCTCCCCCACATCCAGGATTTGAGCCTGGAGAAAGGAATGATGACCAACAAGTCAGCCACATGTCCCCTTTGTCCCTCCCATGATGCCCTGACCAGAAGGGACAGCTACCCCCAAATCCCCCCTTCCTGAGGTGGTGTCACCCTGACCCTTATTCCTCCTGGTGACCAATGCAGAGATAGAAAGCACCTTAGAGAGAAACAGAACTTGAGGGATCTTCCAAAAACATACTATTTGTCACCTGTATCTTCACTGAGGGCAGAGGTGACTCCTTGGTAGCTCCAGTCCCTGAGATTGGGCTTCCTTGGTGACTTAGCTTGTCCCTCTGTCCACGCAGGGCTCCAACAGTGGCTCCCGTTGGAAGCCTTAGAAACCTCTCTAGCCCATGCAGCAAAAGTGGAGAAATTGAAGGCAGCTCACGACATCCAAGGGAGAGCTGAACACCCAGCTTCAGGAAGCGGGGAGCCAGGATGGTGTCAGAGGCCTGGGGGCTGCAGCCTGGGACTCCTTTCGATGCCACTGCCACAGACAGATCAGACCTGTGACTCTCTCTGTGCCTCAGAGTCCCAAGACACAGAATCAGGTGCCCCAGCTGCCGTCAGTGGTGACCAATCAGCCTGTGGCCAGGGGCCAGGTCCCATGGGATCGACACCCTGCCAGGGTCCTTCTCAAGGGAAAATGGCTGTAAGCCAGGCTACCCCCAGATGGTGCTGATGAGAAATGAGCTGAGAAATAATAGAACTTCTCTAGGATGGTGAGGACTGGGGAGGGGTGAGTCATCTTTCAGTGCCTGGGAGGCCTTTTCAGTCTGGCACATGGCAGATGGTGCTAAAGCCAAGACCAGGAAGTTATTCAGTTCCATAAACGCAGATGCCACTCAAACTCCAGCCCAGCTGATTACAAATAGATATCCTTAGTCACTAAAAGATGGTCCTCATTTCCTCCCATTCCAAACCCTCCCTATGCATCCTGGTCAAGTGTGTCAAGTGTGTCTTGCCAGGCCACACTCAACAGTTATCACTGTCATAATAAGATGCTTCAAGGGACCTCACAGATCCCAACACTCTATGAGTTGGTTCCAAGCTCATCCCATACCATACCAGCCACACTGTCCTAATCACTGTTTCTTTTTGTGTGTAATAGCTTTGTTGAGATATAATTCACACACCATAAAATTTGCCCTTTTAAAGTATACAGGTAAGTGGTTTTTAGTCTATTCGTAGAGTTGTTCAGCCATCACTGTTACAGGACTGTGAAGTTCATCTTTCCACTGCATCCAGTTTGCATCCAGTGGGTGGTCTGAATATCCACTGTGCAGCAACAGACCAATACACCGAGACAACAGGGCTTGCAGCAAAGAGTTGAATAATCTCCAGGCCACTGAGTGAGATGGGAGGAATCCTCAAGCCTCAAATCCATCTCTCCAGGGAGTTCTGGGTAAAGGTTTATAAGGAGATCATGGAAGGAAAGGGGCTGGAAAATTGGGGTTATTGATTGGTTGGGGTAAGGGGGATAAAATTATTAGAATGTGGAAACTGCATTTTCCCATAAGTCAGCTCCTTACTGGGTCCTTCAGCCCTGTTGGCACTGGTAGTTTTATCAGTATGCAGAACCCAAATGAGAAACTCAAACAGAAAGCTTATTATTTTATAATGTCTTAGACTTTACAGAACAGAAAAGGAGCAAAGAGCCTTGCGACAGGGCTATGTTATCCTGGGGTAGTAAGAAGCAGCTAGCTACAAGGAAGCAGGCCAAAGGGTAAGGTGGATTGTTGATTACTGCTGATTTTGCTGCAAGCCTAGTAGGATTTTTTTCCTTAGTTGATTTTATAAAATTTTATTAGGGACAGTTTCATTGCCACTATTTAATTTCAGTTTATTTTCATTACCACAAAAAGTAACCCCATACCCACTGGCAGTCACTCACCACTTCCCCAGCTCCTGGAAACCACTGATCTACTTTCTGTCTCTACAAATTTTCGTATTCTGGACCATTCATATAAATTGAGTCACACAATACGTGGCCTTCTGTGACTGGCTTATTTAACAGAGAATGATTTCAACATTCATCCATGTTGTGGTATGTATTGGTAATTCATACATTTTTTGTGGCCAAACATTCCATTGTATGGATACATTACATTCATTTTTCCATTCATCAGCTGATGGACTTTGGGTTGTTTCCATTGTGTGGACTAGTGTTAATAATTGTCTTAGTCCATTTTGTGTTGCTATAATGGAATACCTGAGGCTGGGTAACTTACAAATAAAAGAAGTTTAATTGGCTCACAGTTATGCAGGCTGTACAGGAAGCATGGTGCTGGCATCACTTCTAGTGAGGCCTCGGGAAGCTTTCAATTATGGCAGAAGGCGAAGGGGGAACAGATGTGTCACATGACAAGAGAGGGAGCAGAGGTTCCAGGCTCTTTTAAACAACCAGATCTTGTGTGAATGAATAGAGAATTCACTCATTACCAGAATGGAGGCACCAAGCCATTCATAAGGGATCTGTCCCCATGACCCAGCACCTCCCAACAGGCCCCACTTCCAACATTGGAGATCATCTTTCAATATGAGAGTTAGAAGGGACACACATCCAAACCATATTAGTAATGCTACTATGAACATCCTTGTACAAGTTTTTTTGTGTGGAGGTATGTTTTCAGTTTTCTCAGGTATGTTCCTAGGCATGGAATTTCTCGTCAGATGTTAACTCTTATGTTCAACATTTTAGGAAACTGCAAAATTGTTTATCAAAGTGAGTGCACCATTGTACATTCCCACCAATAGTTCATGAGGGTTTCAATTTCTTCACATCCTTGCCAAAACTTACTGTCCATCTTTTCTCATTTTGGCATCACATTGATGTCAAAATAAGTGGCATCTTATTGTGGTTTTGATTTGGATTTCCCTAATACCTAATGATGAAAGCATCTTTTCATGTGCTTATTGTACATCTTGTCTAGCTTGTGTGAATATACACATACATACATTTTTGGAGAAGTGTCTATTCAAATCCTTTGTCTGTTTTCAAATTGGGTTGTCTGTCCTTTTATTGTCGAGTTGTGAGTTCTTTGTGTACTTTGGATACAAATTCCTTATCTGAAGTATAATTTGCAAACGTTTTCTCCCATTCTGCAGGCATCTTTTCACTTCCTCTTTGTGTGAATTCTGCTTACCCTTTAAGACTCAGCTGAATTTCAGCTTCTCCAAGGTGTCTTTTTTGACCAGGGTAACTGCAAATCCTTTCCTACACTCTGGCATACCCACAATAATTTATTCAATTATTTATTTATTCATTTGCTTGTGTATTTATTATGTTTATTCAAAAACTATGCATTGAGCACCTTCTATGTTCTAATTGCTGTGTTTCATGAAGGATGTAGCCATGAAAAAGAGAAACATGCACTTTGCCCTTTGGGAGCTTCCCATCTAGCAAAATTGAGACATGCAATTAAAGTGAGTGGCTCAAGTGCTATGATGGTGATTATAACATAGTGAGTGCTTACCCTATGCCAGGTCCGACTGCGAGGACTTGACTCTTGGGCATTCTCTCTTTCTCCATGGGAGCAGGGCTCAGATATGTCTCCTTGAAGAAGAGGCACTTCAGCTGACACCTAAAGGATGAGAGGAGTTGGTGAGCACATGCAGAGGGATCTAGAGGGCAGAGAGCATGTCTGCTCTCATGGGAATTGAAAGAAGGCCCACGTGGCTGTGGCAAGAGCAGAGAGTGGAAGAGAAAAAGAGGCAGCAGATGGAGTCAGAGAGGTGGCAGCAGCCAGATTGTGGAATAGCCTGAAGCTCCTCCGGGGGCACCAGCAAGCAGCTTCCCACGGGTCTGTGTCCCCCAGCACTCACCATGCTGTTAATAATGTTTTCTCTCTCCTGTGAAAAGACATTATGGATTTGTGTCATTGAACTTAAGGCATGGTGTATTCATTTGTTCTCATGTGCTAATAAAGACATACCTGAGGCTGGGTAATTTATAAAGAAAAGGGGTTCAATAGACTCACAGTTCTGCAGGGCTAGGGAGGCCTCAGGAAACTTACAGTCATGGCAGAAGGGGAAGTAAACATGTCCTTCTTCACTTGGCGGCAGTCAGGAGAAGTATGAGCAAAAAGGGGAAAAGCCCCTTATAAAACCATCAGATCTCGTGAGAACACACTCACTATCATTGTGAGTGACAACTGCCCCAATGATTCAGTTACCTCCCACCAGGTCCCACCCATGACATGTGGATATTATAAGAACTACAATTCAAGACGGTATTTAGGAGGGGACACAGCCAAACCATATCACATGACAAAATATGTGTATGACTTTTTAGGAAAGATATATTTCACATATTGCAGCAAATATAGCATGCAATGTTTACAAAATACCAGCAGGAAACCTTTTTGTGTAGAAATTATGTTAGCTTTCTGTCTATCATAAACTCTGGAATAGACCATTCCCACCAAACCCACCTTCTATGAAGTAATGAAGGTATCATTAAATGTCATCATGGATAATCAAACATTTTTGCCTTGGGAAGGTAATGAAGGAGTTAAAATACTTTCTATTTTTGAGGCAGTTGTCCAGTTGCAGGCAAAACCTTCTGGGCGGGCAACCATCCCCTCCAGAAACAAAAGATATGTATCCAGAATTGCTCAGACTTAAAAAGAATTATTTCAGAACAACTGAATCAAATTAGCACAGCTAACCAAAGCCAGGGTGGGCAATATCTGAATGTCATTTGAAGCTGTTTAGGGAAGAAGGTAAAGAGGATGGTAGAAAACTCCTTGGATTCATCTCTGTATCCCCATGTCTTGAAATTTCCTCCTTATGACTTTATCATAAAAGAATCAAAATTAGGCATGAAAAAAAAGGACTCAACATTGATTTCAGTAAGATCCTAAAATACTTCTATATTAATTGATTTTACTTTACCGCAATGGAGAATGGAGTCATTTAAAGACCTTAAGCAGGGGAATAATATTATCTAATTTCCATTTTTAAAAATTGCTTCAACTTCCCAGTGAAGAAAGGAATGGAGAGGGGCCAGCCTGCAAATAAGAAAACAGCGGGGGTCAATGAGGCAGGTGAGAGACCTTGATGGTTCAGAGAGGAGTGGATAAATTGGAGGGCTTGGTTGTGGGTCCTGTGGAGTAAGTGCAAAATAGGTCTCATGAATGACTCCCACACTTCTGACTTGAGAAATTGGGTGGGGAGTGGTGCCACCCGCAAAGATAAGAAATACAGGAAGAGGAGCAGGTGTAGAGAAGATGATGAGTTGGGTCTGAGACAAGTGGAGGTAGAGCTGCCCCACATTCATCCACGTGGTCATCGGGTATGTGGGTCTGATGTTCACCAGATGGGAGTCTCAGGCTGGGGATTGGGGAATTCTCAGCACAGAGATGGTCATTGAAGCCTTGAGAATGAATGAAGTGACCAAGCGATGGTGAGCTGGCAAGGCAGGAAGAGTGTGCAGTGAACAGAGCCCTGGGACCATCGAGCCCTATGGAAAAGGACACACCAACCAAGGAGGCTAAGAGAGAGATCAGAGAGGAAAGCAAGCAAGCCACAGGAGACAGACAGCATGAGATCAGTGGAAGAAAGAGGACAGGGAAACTGAGCTAGATGTTGACAGGAGGTAAAGAAAGAACAGAAGGAAAGGAGACAAGGGAGATGCCCATTGGATTGAGAGACATTTAGAGTCACTGATATCCTTGGTGGAATTAGCTTTTTGAAGTGGTATGAGTGGGAAGCAAGATTTTAGTAAAGTGAGTTGTGTGTGAAAGATGTAGGCAACATTAGCAAGGAAAGGAACAGAGTGATGGGGCAGCTGGAAAGATGCAGCTAGGGGATTGGTAATATACAGGCTTGTGCTCTATTTTCTGCATTGTCCAGAATTTAATGCCTTGCTGCTGTTATTTGATCATGTGTCTGCCTCTCCAGCTGGCCCCCGAACACCTCAAACCCAGGGCTAGTATTATTCATATTTATAGCCCTAGAAGCACCTAACATACAAAAGCTACTCAATAAAAGTTTGGGGATTTTAGTTTCTATTTTCTGAATGACAGGTAGTACCTGGGTTAGACCACCTTGTGCCTACCCACAGGGTGAAATATGTATTACAAGACTTGCTTCTATGGAATTTGGAAGGATGGAAGTTCTCCACTTGAGCGAAAAGCATATTGTGCTGGCTCAGCCATGCTGGGAATTTGTTGTTCCTTCCACCATATGGTCTGGTGCTGACAACGACTGGGGGTAGAGGCTTCCAGCTCCCACGAGCCCCAGAATATGCAAGAAGAGGTGCAAACTGAGGGCTATAACACAGCGAGAGCTGGAAGGGGCTTTGCATCTTGCCTAGTTCAGATCCTAAATATCTAATCATCCTGCAATGGCAACAAAAGCCATAGACCCTCAGGCTGCTTCCATTGTCATATGGAAACATTGACCTCTGTGCTCACCAGGGTGGTGGGACCTGAGGCCCTGCTCCACTGGCCCAGAAGCTCTGTGGAAATGGCACCCAGGTCCCTTTGCATACCTTACTCATAATTTTTGCAACCTTGAAGGCAGCTGAGACTGTGAGGGGTTGCCATGTCATTCTCCTGGGTGGTCTGGTAGACACAGGAAAGAGCATGGGTCTGGGAACAAAGCAGGCCCCGACTCTGAGTCTAAATTACACCCAAACTGAATTGTCAACAGAAGATTGGTTCTGTGGATTCTTTAGATGAGGCACATGGAAGGATGAAGAATCTGGGGATTTTTGGCAGCGTGGTGTCTCACTGCCTCTTCCCGTTCCCCATTACAGACCGGCTGAACTATGCTCACAGCATCAGACGACACAGTCGGGACATGAGAAAGGAGGAAATTCTCATACTCTTTAAGTCTTGTACGACATGACTTTTACCTATTAAAAATATGAATCAGATGAAACACAAATGTTGTGAAGGCAAGGATGTCAGTGTACTTACTGCATTTTTTTAAAGAAGTAAAAATTAAGAGAAATAAGACAAAATGTTAGTAGTCATTAAATAAGTGGCCGGTACATGGGTATCTGTTACAAAAAGCTCTGTACTTCCCTGTGATTTTTTTTTCAGCATCTTGATATAGTGGAGAAGGAGGTGGGTGGATATAGCAGTGGTATTGGATACAGCAGAGGGAGAGCTGGGATGGTGGGTGGTGATATTCATGTCAACTGCCCTTGGGGTCTGATTGCAATCAGGATGTTAGGGAGGTGTGAATCTAGGCTCACTCTGCAGTGTATGTCTTAGAAACCTGGTTTGGGTTGTGGTGCCAAGGATAGAGATAAGAAACTGGGAAGGGTGGGTGAAAAGAGAAAGGGGTCTGTTCGGTTTAGGTATGCATAGTGTATGGTGGCTGAGGGCCATTGATGGGGAATCTGTTCATTATCCCCAAACCTTGTTGCCAAAAACGCTAACCTCTGACAAACACCTCTTGCTAATAAGTATTTGAAACCTTTGTCACCCTTTTGAATCTCTGACCTCTCCTCTGCCTCCCTCACTCTTAGAGGATAAACTTGCCTCATTCTTCGTAGAGAAGATAGAAGCCACCAGACAGGACACCCCTTAGCATCCTGCTATATCATCCGCAAACTGCCTTTATCTGATTCCCTCCAGTCACTCCATGGCAGGCACCTGTTCTTGTGAAGGTCATCCTTGACCTTAATGTTGCTAAATTCCGGGATGGTTTTCGGTCCCCTTGATACTAGATTTGCTCAGGTTTCTGTTGCATTCGCCACACCTTCCTTCTTGCAGGAGGCTCCGTTGTTCTGGGCAATGCTTTTCTCTCAAGGTTACCCTGGCTTTTCAATGCCACTCCCAGCCCATCTTCTTAGCCAGTGCTTCCCTGTCCACCCAGTATTTAAACACTGGTGTCTCAGGTTTAGCCCTTCGACCACCCCTCCTTGTAGGCTCTGCTCCCTTCCCTGCAATCCCAGCCTGGTGCATGACTTCAGTTACCCACAGCATCCTCCAGTTTTCTCTCTCTCCTGAGCTCTAGCTCTGTGCATCTAACCATATCCATAAAATCTCCACCTGAACATCTCACAGACATCTCAAGCTTGACATATTAAGTCTGAACTCATGGTGCAATGCCCCTCAAGCCTGCTCCCAAGTCAGCAAATGAGTCCCTCTGGTCCTTGCCTCACCCTTGCCCAATTGCTCAAGCTACAAACCTGAGCACTGTCCCTGAGAGGCCCCTGTCCTGAGACCCCTACAAGTAGTCATTGGCAAGTTGGCCCCACTCCCACACATCCCTCCGTCTGTGTCATCTGTCCCCATCACCATCCAAGTCCAGGCCCATCATCTTCTGCCTCTGCGTTGACCTCTGCATCCATCATGCTAACTAGTACATTCTCCCTATGCTAGTTTAAGATGTTGCTTCTTCCTTAGAAATGTTCTCAGGCCACCCATTATTCTTAGAATAGGGTCAAGGTCTCCATGGTGATTGGCATTTGACTCCTGCTCACCACTCTGGCTTTATTTCCTGCCACACCCACCCCAGCTTAGCCCTCCTTCAGTTCTTCCTTTACCCCAAACTCGTCATTACTTCGGGGCCTTTGCACACACTCCTATGTGCATCTGCCCTTTGCACCCACTCCTTTGTGCTTCTGCCCTTTCCCCATTGCTGTCCTGGCTCCTGCTCACACTGCAAGTCTCAGCATGAATGTTGCTTCCTCCAGGAGGCATCCACGAATGCCCAGATTTGGTCGGATCTCCTAACATATCCTCCCCCAGCACCCCGTTCTTCTCCATCACCCACTTAATGAAATTGTAACCAGATAGTGTGTAAATGTTTCTTGAATATCACTCTAACCCAATGGTTGGAAGTCCCATGAGAGCAGGGACAGTGCCTTCTTTATTTGCCAAATGTGCAATGGGAACTCAGTAGATACTTATTGAATGGGGGCTGGGGAACAGATACATATGTGTGCGGCTAGGGAAGAAAAAGATAAAATGAGAGTGAGGAAAATCTTTATCATCCCTTCGTAGGCTTGTGGAGAATAAAGCGTTACTGGATGCAGTGACAGGAAATAGCAGACGCACACAAATAGGGGTCCTGCCCTCTTCCCTGACTGGGGATGGCAGGGTGTTATCCTGCAGTCTGGAAAGCCAGGCTCCTGGAGCAGGTCATCCCGAGGACATCAGCACTGGTGGTGGGACTCACAGTAAAGAACACCTATGACACTCACCCTCCCACTGCCCGGTTAACCCTTTTCAATGGCATTCATTAACCTTAGGGGAGAAGACAGGGATGGATCACAAACAGAGATTGAGTGGCTTGAGATTTCATTTCAGTTCCTCTCCCTTTCTGTCTCAGGTTCAAAGCTTTTTGTAAATCTCATCTCCCAGTTTTTCCTCTCTTCTGTCTGGTCTTTCCTTCCTGGGACACAGCTTGTTTGGATTAGAAGTGCATCCCATCAGGTGGAAAAAGCTGAGGTCTAGAGCCTGGAATTAGAGGATTTGGGGAGATGCCAGCAGTGCCTGGAGCTGCACTGTGACAATCAGGAGGATGGATGCAGAGCGAATAGGAAAAGGGTCCTTCTCAGAGTGGGGTCCTTCAGGGCTTTTCAGTGTAGCACGGGGCTCCAGGCAGGCAGAAGCATCCATCCTGACCCACACACAAGGAGGACAGTCAGGAACCACAGTCCCAGGGCTTGGACTGCAAGGACTCCATAAGCTCTGGAAACCACCACTCCACGCTTCCCCTGCCATTTGTCACTGCCTTTTGCTTACCCAGGGGATCAAAGGAAGCTCCTTAAAGCAAACAGCCAGCGTGTTTGTCTCTGGAGGCGATGCAGGAGGGAAGCCAAGGGATCTCCCACTCCAAGAGAAACCCCAAGAGACAGAGTTGTGATGGGACTGAGCTCCCAGAGAAGTAGGAGCAAGTGCAGACTCCAGCAGGAAGGAGAGTCGGCAGTAGACTAGGGCTCTGTAGCATCGGAGCTCCTGTGGTGTCAGCAACCTGCATCATCTCTCCTGGGAGCAGGTGCATCTCAGCACCACCTCTCAACAGAATCCCCCCATGCCCTGCATGGACACACACACAAACATGCACACTAATTTGGTCACCTATTCTGGGCTGAAAGGGGAAATGAAAGCCCAGTGATCTGAGCTTTCTCTGCCTTAAGTGGCACAGATCCCAAAGAGCACAGACTCCTCAGAGCCAAGCTTCTCAAACTTCATGGTGCATGCAAATCCTCTGAGGTCATGTTAGAACAAAGATGGCAGAAGCCCAACCTTCCCAGAGATTCTGATTCAGCAGATCTGGGGTGCAGTTCATGAACTGGCATTGCAGACAAAATTGAAAATTCCCAGGTGTTGCTGAAGCTGATGCTGAGGTCTCAGGACCCACACTTTGAGTTCTCAGAGATTTTTATGGTCAGTCTATGGGAAGATCACTGTGGGAGTGGCCCTGGGAGAGCCTGGAACAGAAAGGAGTCATGGAAACTGACATCTGACATCTGAGAAGGGGCCTTAACAAAGATATTGAAGCAGGAATGAACGAGAGGGATCGGATGGAGATTAAGTTCCTTTCACTGGAAGGCTCTAAATAGCCCCAGAGGCTCCACCAGCCAGAAGCGCCTTTATGCTCCCTAAGAACCTGCTTCTGTTCCTCAAAAATTAAACATACAAGTTACCATATGACTCAGAAATTCCATGCATAGGTATAGATTCAAGAGAATGGAGAACAGGTGCCCACACAAAAACTAGTACACGAATGTTTACAGCAGCTTTGTTCATAGTAGTCAAAAAGGGGAAACAACCCAAATGTCTACCAAATGATGTGTGGATAAACAAAATGTGGCATATCCATACAATGAAGTATTATTCATCCATAAAAAGGAATGATACTTGCTATAATATGCATCAATCTTGAAAACGTTATACTAAGTGAAAGAAGCCAGACACAAAAGGTCACATATTGTATGATTCTATTTATATGAAATGTCCAGAACAGGCAAATGCATAGGGGCAAAATGCAGAGTTGTGGTTTCCAGAAGCTAGGGCTTAGGGAGGAAGGAATAGGGTGTGATTGTTTAATAGTTATGGGGTTTTGTTGAGGGGTGATGAAAATATTCTGAATTAGATAATGGCGATGGTTGCACATCATTGCAAATTTACTAAAAGCCACTGCATTGTATACTTTAAAATATTTAAAATAGTGATTTTATGTTATGTATATTTTACCTTGATAAAAACATATTTTAAGTATCTGCTTACATCTTCTGTCTAGATCCCATTCAGGAGGGCTAAGCTTGAATCCAGGACTTACTGAGGAGCAATCACACAGAAAAGAACAGACACTTTGAGGGAAGTAGCTCAGAATGAGAGCCTTGCATTCATTTACTTTGGCTCAGTAGCTCCTACTAGTATAGCATTTGGGAAGGAAGAATGATTGCCTCCATCCCATGTAACACAGCTCATGTTATACAGAAGGAGAATGCAAGCTTCCTTCTCTCAAGCCTCTAAAGCTGGAAGCAAACCTACCTTACAAACAGCAGGCTTGCTCCTGATCAGTGCCATGAAGGGACCAATGCTGCCTGGTACATGGAGTCAGTAGGAGGATGGGCAGATGGCCACTAGTATCAGTGACAATGCAGCCTGGAGTGGATTCAACAGACAACACAGACTTCCCTTCACTCTCATCCCTGCCCCCACCACAGACACTGAGTCACTGGCTTAACTGAGTCACTGAACCTGGAAGGGACCACGTCCTCCTTCATTCACTCATTCTCTCAGTCAGCATTTACCTCTATGCATCAGGCACTGTCATGGCCACTGCTCCAGCAATAAATAGGACAGGGCCCCTGCCCTCAAGGAGCTTCCAGTCCAGTCAGGGCTACCCCTTCAATGCCACCCCCCTGCTGGAGAGCCTGGATCTTGGGTAAGTTTCCACATCTGTTGCTGCTGTAACCTGGTGATGTCACTTACTCCTCTGTGTCTTGGTTTCTTTATCTGATATGAAAGTCTCATGACTTGCTGAATAAATGTCATAACATTTCATTTAATGCAATTTATAATGTTGCACTAGTCATCAGATTCACTGAGCTCTTCAAAAATATAGCTGTTTAACAAAATTCATTGTTAAAAAATAAATAAGCCATTGTAAGCAATTTTTATAAACTTAGTTTGTTTTTATTCATTGTAAACCATGGGATGCCCTTCGGACATAATACAATAATGATTCTAGGGTTCTTAGAAACATGCTATTTGTTTCCTTTCTTATCCCTCCGGATGTGAAGTAAAATAATAACTTAAATAACTTGAAGCAAATTATACTTTAAAAAGAATCTCAGCCAGGCGCAGTGGCTCACAACTGTGATCCCAGCACTTCGGGAAATCAAGGTGGGCAGATTACCTGAGGTTGGGAGTTTCAGACCAGCCTGGCCAACATGGTGAAACCCTGTCTCTACAAAAATACAAAAATTAGCCAGGCGTGCTGGTGTGTGCATATAATCCCAGCTGCTCTGGAGGCTGAGGCACAAGAATCACTGAAACCTGGGAGGGAGAGGTTGTAGTGAGCAGAGATTGAGCTACTTCACTCCACTCTAGACTGGTCAACAGAGTGAGACTCCGAGAAGAAGAAGGAGAAGGAGAAGGAGAAGGAGAAGGAGAAGGAGAAGGAGAAGGAGAAGGAGAAGGAGAAGGAGAAGAAGAAGAAAGAAGAAGAAGAAGAAGAAGAAGAAGAAGAAGAAGAAGAAGAAGAAGAAGAAGAAGAAGAAGAAGAAGAAGAAAGAAGAGGAGGAAGAGGAAGAGGAAGAGGAAGAAGAAGAGAGGAAGAGGAAGAGGAAGAAGAGAGGAAGAGGAAGAGGAGGAAGAGGAAGAGGAAGAAGAAGAAGAAGAAAGAAGAAGAAGAAGAAGAATCTCCGATTTATAAGATGAGAGATTCAGAAATATTTGGTTTCCAAGATCTAGGCATATTTGGTTTCAGCACCCAAAACTTTGGACAGCAGCCTCCTCATTCTCTCCTGGTAGAACTGACTTGAGAGAAAGCCTAGTTAGGGCTAACTGATTCTTAACATCTCTCTTTAACCAAGGTCATCTCAATTCTAGGAAGGAGAGTGTGCTTCTGGCTCAGATAAACCAGTGAGAGTTGAAGGGTACCGAGGACAAGGTACTCAGATGACAAGGCTAAGGGGAAAGCTGCACTGTGGATAGCAGGAAGTAACTGGACCCACATCAGAGCCAACAGCAAATATTCACACCATAACTCTGAATTCTCAGATCCCAGGTAGACTCTGACTTCCTCAGAACCCCACTGTGATGTCTGAGCCTCGGAGCAAGGCTTGGATGCCACAGTGGGCTCTCCTGTTTAGCTGTAGTTTGAGTCACTCCTTTGCTCTTTTGCACCATTTCAGCTAAATCCTGTGCATGGGGTGTGGGGGTTTCTTTAGACCTTGAGCCGAAGCTAGAAACCAGATTTCAAAAAGTTCTGTGAGCAGCGTTGAGAAGCTTTTCCAGGGAGAAGCAAGGACCAGGCTTTTCAGTCAAGCGTAATTGAGCTGTTAAGACACAGGAGACTCGGGCGTTTGCCTGTCCGCATCAATCTAAGGAAAACTCAGCACACATTGCTGCAGCAAGCAGAGGTTTGGACATGTGATGGGCTGTTATACTGTGCATAATTTAACCCACACATGTCGGTGGCTGAATGCTACAAAATCCACTTCTTGCTCAAGTCTTACATCACCAGTAGGGGGTCAGCAGGGGGCTCTTCTCCACATGTCTTTCAAGGACCCTGATGGAGGCTGATGGAGGTTCTACCACAGCATGGCTGCACCATCTGGAATCCATGGTCTTCTGGGTCACCTGGCAGAGAAAGACCATGGTACTGGCAATTAAATGCTGCAGCCTAGAACGGACACACTCATTTCCTTTCACAATCTATTAATCAGAAATAGTCAAACGTGATGGTCCCAAAAAAAAGGGAAGAGCTGGCTGTGGCTGAGCACTAGAAGATTCTGCCACAGTCCCTGCTATGGGTGAGTCCTCCTCCCCTTCTGAGACCACTCATTTCTTCCTGCATATTTACTGTACAAAAATATTATAACAATACAAGGAATAAAAATGGAAAGGAAGCACTCCGCAATTCCATCACTCTAACAAATCAACTGCTTTCTTTTTCATTGTTTCTTTTCCATGCTCTATCCACCTGTGTAAATAATTTTACATGATTTAGTGTTTTTTTCATGTGTTACCCAATATTATAAGCCAAACATTTTTCCACATTGCTCTATGATCTTCATTAGCATTCTCTAATGGCAGTCAACTCTTTGCATTTGTGGGTCCACCTTCCATGATTTAATAGCTCCCTCGCTGTTGGCACTGGGCTCTCACTGAACACCAGGCTCAGCAGTGAAGCTTTTCATGTGTCACCTGGCTTAATCCTCACAGCATCCCTAAAATCAGACGCCATTGTATCCCCATTTACAAGCGAGGAATGCAGGACTCAGAGATGGTGAATAAAGAGCCCGAACCTTCTTACACAATAGGTAGCGGAGACAGAATTTGAACCCATGATGGTAGCCAGGTTTTCTCTATGGTGGGTCATCATTGCTTTCAGAAGCCCGTCTAGGGCCTCATGCCTCCCAGACCCCTTGTCCTTCCTGGCACCTCCACGACCCCAACTCACTGGCACAGTAAGACCCTCCCCAGAACAGGCTCCCAAAGCACTCAAGGTAATGTGGCTCTTTACTGAAGGTTGTGAGGGTAGACAAGAGAGGGTGACATTGTGTACCCCTCAGCAGGACTTCCTAAAAGTGTGTTTTAATTGTGTCTTTCTCTCTTGACAAAATTGTGTCTTTCTCTCTTACAAAATGTCACACACACACACACACACACACACACAGCTACTTAAAATTCCCTCTCTCCCACCTAGCTTCCTCCCTCTGCCCCTTTGCCCCCCCGCCGCCTCCCTCTCCCCCACTGCCTCCCTCCAAAGTCCCCCTTCTTGCCGTGCTCCAGCCTCTGCTCCCAAACCTCCTTCAGGGCCACCTGCCCTGGGACAGGCTTCTCCTGTTTCCCATTCCTCTCCCAGAGAGTTTCTGCTGACTGTCTCTTTCCTTAAGCAGAACAACTTGTTCCTGTCTTGGCTCTCCAGCTCTCTTCTCCATGCTCCATTCAACATGATGTGATCCTAGGTGCAAACCCAAGATGCAGGCCAGCTAAGAGTTCTTCCTCTATAGAAGATGACAGAGGGCAGTGCACATGTTTATAAGCTAAAAGGCCATTTTTTCAGTCATGTCTTTTCCCTCATACTTTGTATTTTTCCTTAGGGCACATCCATCTGGAAACAGGGCACAGAAGAGCAGCACATACCTTTTCAGGTGACTGCAGGTGACTACAGGTATGAGAGAGAGCATTCCTGAGCTGAGCTGAGCTGAAACCCGCCTGCTGGTACCTCCTCTTGCTGGATCTAGCCCCCTTCTCTGCACCACAAATCCTCAGGGACCCAGAGCAGAGAAAACCTTGAGTTTTCTTTTCCAGCCAAATGTCCCAAGCCCTTGAAATGGCAGAACCTAGGGAGGCACTGTCAGTCCGTTTTTGCATTGCTATAAAGAAATACCTGAGGCTGGATAATTATAAAGAAAAGAGGTTTATTTTGGCTCACTGTTCTGCAGACTGTACAGGAAATATGGTGCTAGCATTTGCTTCTGGTGAGGCCTCAAGTAGCTTTCAATCATGGCAGAAGGCAAAGGGGGAACCTAGTGTGTCAGATGGTGAGAGAGGAATCAAGAAAGAGAAGGGAGGTGCCAGATATTCTTAAAAAAACAGATCTCAAGTGAATTCATTGCAGTGGGTAGGATGCCAAGCTATTCTTGGGGTGCCAAGCTGTTCCTGAAGGAGGCCACCTCCAACACTGGGGATCACATTTCAACATGAGATTTGGAGGGGACACACATCCAAACAATATCAGGCATTAGAGCAGGGGGTATGATGCTACTCAGCGACACAGTAACAACTCCAATATCAGGTGTTCAATCTGACAATGTGCCATGTGAGGCAGTTGGATGTGGCAGAAACTGCACCAGACAAGGACTCCAGAGACTTGGGTGCTAGTTCCAGAATTTGGTGCTGAAGTCTTAAGACTTTGGACCAGCTACTCAACTGGTCTTTGTCCTCAGTTTCCTCATCTGCAAAACAAGCATAAGCACTAAGCACTGCCTGCCCTGCCCTGCCTATAAAGCAGTGGTTGGAAATGCAGATGATGTATGAGAAAGGGCTTTGCACACCCTGAGGCTGGTCCAGCTGGCAGGAATCATCTCTTTCCCTTGAGTATCTTCATTTAGGATGGGGTCATCCATCAGCCCACCCCAAAATGCAAAGAGGAGGGACCGGCTGTCACCAATGCCTGCTTCCCTGCCACCTTTCTAGCCTCCTAAGGACATGAATCAGCCTGCAGGCTGTGGCCCTGAAGTGCAGGGCAAAGGGTGGGTGGAGGAGCTGACCCCACAGTGGCCATGCTTTGTCATCCACAGAGGCAGGGAGCCCAGAGGAGAAGCATAAACAGCAACTTAGATGTAAACAACGGCCAACAGCTGGAAATTTTCCAAAGCTTTCCCTCAAAAGCTGCCTCCTCGGCCCATCTAGGGATGGAATAGGAAATGTCAAAGCGGGCAGAAAGCTCAGGGCTCCCCATGACCTGGTCCAGTGGAGAAAAGGAGGTGAGAGAGAGAGAGAGAGAGAGCAAGGGGCTGCCTCAAAGTCACTTCCAAAGGAACTTTGTCCAGTGTGCCCTTTCCAAGCCGCCTCCTGAAGTAGCCTCTGAGATCTTTTCTGAGGGTCTTCAGGTCTCTTTTCCCTGGGTCTACGAGGCTCTCAGGCTGGGATTAGGTTAGGAACTGGCCAACCAGGGCAGGAGCCCAAGGCTGAGCTTTCACGGGGAGACCCTCTCCTAGGAGCCAGCACCCACCACCCAGCATGCCAAGGCAGGGGCCCATCCATCCTTAGGAGGCAGCTGTGCCAGGTACCCCATCTGAGCATCCATGCCCCCAACTGGGGCCAACCACCCATGGCACAGAATCCAGGAAAACAAAGTCCATGCCCTCATGATTATGCAACCTGGTGGGTAGAAACAGACCACGAATGATTCCACAAGTAAGGACATCCCATGGCAGGGGAAGAGAGAGGCTCTAAATGCTATAAACAGATAAAGCAAAGCCAGTGAGACAGAGTGAAAAGGGGAGAGTTATTGTTTTATACAGAACAATCATGGAAGTTACTTGACAGGGGATCCCAAGAAGAAGGAAGAAGGCAGTCCTTGCAGATCTCTGGAGAAAGAACAGTGCGAACAGAAGCAGCAGTATGTGTAAAAGCCAGGATCGGAATGAACCAGGTGTGCCAGGAGAATCACTCATTGGCTGTCCTGGCTGAAGAAGCATGAACAAGGGAGCCAGAGGAGGTCAGAGAAGAATAGGAGTGATCTTTTCCAGGGTTATATGTCATATTGAAATACTGGATTTCAACCTGAGTGAAAGTAAAAACTGTTGTTTATTTGTTTGTTGGTTTTCTGTGCAAAGAAGTGGTATTTTCTGACTTAGATTTTAAAGGAGTAACTCTGGCTGCTGTTTGGAAGAAAGGTGGCATTCAGAATATATTTTATAGAGCCAATTTAATTAACTAGTAGTTGTAAGTGGGAGTAAGAAAAAGAGCATCAAAACATAGATTTGAGGCAGAAAGAATTTGCTGCCCGAACCTCCTTACACGTGGCAAAACTGGTCTGTCTGGATGTCCTCCCCTTGTGAGACTCAAGAGAGGACCCTGGTTGGCCAGAATCATGAGTCTGTCAGCCACAGGCAACAAGTCCCCTTTCTGCAGGGCAGTCAGGAGCCTTGGGTCTGGAAGAAATGTCAGAGATCTGCTGGGACAACTTTCTCACCCAGTACCAGAGCTGAAGTCCCTCAGCAGCCCTCCAGAGAGTGGCCATTCACCAAGGCTGTGCTGGGAAATGTTTAACAGCTGGTTTGGGGTAGGGGTGGGGGACTCTGATCTGTAGCATTTACCAATTTCTGTGGTGTAAATACTCTCACTATGGCTGATTTCAAGCTACCAATGGCTTAAAACCCACCCGGCAAAATTCCTGATAACTTAACAACTGTGTTCTACAAGCCAGTACAAGCTTGCCATAGGGCATTAATGCCCTCCATCCTCTTGCTACATATCTCCTCATACAGAAAGCCTACTGCAGTCAGACGTCATCCATCCCAGCCAAGTGCTTGGGAAAATTTTTTACCAACTGGCTTCTTGTGAATTTCACTGTTGAAATAAACCTCTGTGCCTTTGGCAGGAATTCGGCATGAATAAGTTAGAAGGACATGCCTGCTTTGTGACATGGTGGTCACAGATGCAAGTCACCTGCTGCGTAGAAGGTGCTGATACCTATGAATATATCAGGATCCCACAGATAAAGACTCTGGGCTTTTGATGGTATCTCTGGGTACAAGCTCATGACAAAGGCAACACTTCTGTGCAGGACAGAGCAAGTAGATTGGTCTGGAAGCTACAGTTGGTGCCGTTCTAGGGCTTTTTGTCCTTACCACAAAGAAAGTAGGCTTCTACATAAGCTGGCTCAGGAGCTCAAATACCCACAGAAACCAGGTGCAAGTGAGTGAGACTTAACTAATTCTGTTGAAGGTGACCTGTGTTTTGAACTTTGGGAGTGACAAAGGAAGTGCCACAGTTAATAACTCAGACATAGATTGGAGGGATTACATTCATTTACTCCCAGTGGACACTAAACAGGAACAGGTAGGAAACTTTATCTCTTTTAAAGGCTAATAATAAGGGCTGAGCTCACCTATGACATTCTTCTAGATGGCTTACATTCATAGTTGCATTTGATCTCTACAACAATCCTGCAAGCATTGCTATCCCTGTTTCATGACTGAGAAGACATTAAATACAGGTTGAGCATCCTAACCTAAAAATCTGAAATCTGGCCAGGCACGGTGGCTCATGCCTGTAATCCCAGCACTTTGGGAGGCCAAAGCAGATGGCTCACTTGGGATCAGGAGTTCAAGACTAGCCTGGCCAACATGGCAAAACCCCATCTCTACAAAAACACAAAAATTAGCCGGGCATAGTGGCACATGCCTGTAATTCCAACTACTAGGGAGGCTGAGGCAGGAGAATTGCTTGAACCTGGAAGACGGACATTGCAGTGAGCCGACATTTTACCGCTGCACTCCAGCCTGGGTGACAGAGCGAGACTCTGTCCCCAGAAAACAAAACAAAACAAAAAACATCTGAAATCCAAAATCTGAAACTTTTTGAGCACCAAAATTCCACTCTCATGTGATGGGTCTCAGTCAAAACACAGCCAAATCTTTGTTAGATACATAAAATTGTTTTAAAATTTATATAACATTACCTCAGCTTTTGTGTATAAGGTGTATATGAAACATAAATGAATTTCATGTTTACACTTGAGTTTCATCTCCAAGTTATCTCATTTTGTATACGCAAATATTCCAAAATCTGAAAACATCTGAAATCCAAAACACTTCTGGTCTCAAGCATTTTAGATGAGGAGCACTCAGTCTGTACCATGACTTGGCCCTGATTATACACATAGTGAGTTGCAGAGCCAGAATTTGAACCCAGACCTGTCTGACTCCAAGTCCAGCTTTCTTTCCAGTGTATCCTAGTTATCCCCAAGGACGATTTAGCCTATTTGCAGTTTCACAGTATCTGTTAACTGAATGATGACTCTGGTCAAGATTGATGCAATTGTCTTCCCAATGTTCCTGCCCCCTTTTTCTACCCAGAACTGTATCAGAACATGGCATCTTTGTCTGTCCCATCCAGTGGTTGTGGTGATCAATGTCATATTCTATTAGGACCCCATCCCCTTGGCCACAATTTACTGGTGTATGAAGCTATATTGTTGGCTGTATTGTTACTCTGGAAGAGCTGTAGACTTCCCTATCCCATTGGTATTAGACTTGGCCACGTGAATTAGTCTGGCAGCAGCTTTAAGAGTTAGCCCATGGTTTCCTGTGTCTTCTCTTTTCATCTGCCATGAGACCAAAATGCTCCAGTTGTAAATTACTTCTTCCCAGGTAAAGTTCCCAACATGGAGCCAAGCCACAGCCAACCCACAATGGACATGAAGCACATGCAAGAGGTAAACTCTGTTGTTGTAAGGTACTGAGATTTAGGAACTGTTTGTTACTACAGCATAACCCAGCCTATCCTGACTGATGCCCAAGGGAATAGATATTCTCCCAAGCTGGGTTAAGGAAGCCCCGGTCTGGAAATTTTAAACCTAAGGACCAAGAAAATTAATTTATTTGGGTGACAGAAGATGTTACATAAAACTTAGGTAACTGCCATATTTTCATGGACTGAGGAGGAGAGGATACCAGTGTAGAATTAAACAGATGAAACTGATGCCCAGACAGAAGCAGAAACAGGGAGTAGATGGAGAAGCCTTAGAGGTGATGATGACAGCAGTTCTTTAGAGTAAATTGCATCTGGATTCTTACTGTGCCTTGGTTGTCTTACTCTCTCTGGATTCTCTAAACCTTCAAGAGAATATGCCTTATTTTTTAAACCAGTGTAAGTTGCATTAAATAATTTCTGTATTTTGCAATTAGAACCCTAACCTACATATCTAACTTCACAGATGAGACACTAGTCATGGAGAATGGGTGGGAGCTGCCCATGTTCTCAGCACCCCTTTTGATAGCAGCAAGATTCACTTGACATAGCCCAGTGCACAATCTTCATTCAGCCAGAGGCAACAGGAGGTGTATGGGGGATGCTTAGGGTTTACCTGCTGCTGGGAACTCCCATGATCCTCCAGGCTGATTCCTAGCCAGGTATCTCAGCTGTCAGAATTTGAAGGGAGAAATAACAAGCTTGCAGAAAGCCTAGACTATCAAGACACTAAAGCATGGAATCATAAAATGGGAATTTCCCCCCAGGATTTTGTTTTCCTGTTTTTCTAAATATTTAAAAAATATGGCCAGGCGCGTGGCTCACGAGGCCGAGGCGGGCAGATCACGAGGTCAGGAGATCGAGACCATCCTGGCTAACATGGTGAAACCCCGTCTCTACTAAAAATACAAAAAATTAGCCGGGCATGGTTGCAGGCGCCTGTAGTCCCAGCTATTCAGGAGGCTGAGGCAGGAGAATGGCCTGAACCCAGGAGGTGGAGCTTGCAGTGAGCCAAGATCACACCACTACACTCCAGCCTGGGTGACAGAGAGAGTCTCCGTCTCAAAAAAAAAAAAACATATATTCATAATACCAAAACCTAAGTCATTTAGAAAAGTACAATGAATAAAGTAAAAACTCTCCTGAAATCCCATCACTCAGAAAGAAAGGCTGTTAATATGCTAGTGATTATTCATCTAGATATTTCTCTCTGTCTATATGTATAACCACATATAAATAGATTCAACGTCATGCAAATGGAATCATACAAGTATGTGGTTTTGAAATTTTCTTTTTTCACTTAACAATATGTTATAAATATCTTCTATGTCAGTAAGTACAGAATTATATTGTCATTTTTAACACCTATTTGGTATTCCACCCTATGGATGCATTTATTCTGGCATGCTATCATGAGATTCCATTCAGTACACAACGTTGCATAACAGCTGAGAGTGTGGTCTCTGGAGCGACAACACCTTGCTTTAAATCCTAGTCCTCAATTTTCCAGCTGTAAGACCTTGAGAAAGTGGCTTGCCTTTCTGTGTGTTTTGTCTTCTGCAGAATAGAGATGCTAATAGTACTTTCTTACTCACAGTGTTTCTGTTTTGTTTTGTTCTGATGATTAAACAAGTTAATACACAGGAAGTGTTTAGAATAATGCCTGCATCGGTCCAGCACTGTGGCTCATGCTGGTAATCCCAGCCCTTTGGGAGGCCAAGCCAGGAGGATCACTTGAGCTTAAGAGTTTGAGACCAGCCCAGGCAACATGGCTAACCATGTCTCTACCAAAAACAAACAAACAAAACAAAACAAAACAAAAATTAGCCAGACGTGCTGCATGCACCTGTAGTCCCAGCTACTTGGGAAGTTGAGGTGGAAGGATCGCTTGAGTCCAAGAGATCCAAGCTGCAGTAAACTGAGATCACACCACTGTACTTCAGCCTGGATGACAGAGGGAGACCCTGTCTCAAAAACAAAGAATAAAAAAGAATAATGCCTGCATCACACATCACAGTAAGTCTCATTGCATAGTAGTATGATTTAATTATATTTCAATAACTAATCCCCTATTGACAGATATTTGGGTTGTTTCCAGTTTTCCACTATTATAAATTATTTCTGCAAAGCAACAAACATCTGCTATATATATTTTGTCCACTTGTCAGATGATGTCTTTAGATAAGTTCTTGAAAATGAATTTGCTTGTACATAAAGTATTCGATTTGATATTTGTCCTCAAACTGCTTTCTAGAAATATTGTACTAAATTACATTCTCATAAACAGTGAGAGAGAATGCCCATTTTTCCAGACCCTTCAGCAGCACTGAATTTGTTCAATATTTTAAAATTTGCCAGCTAGTAAGTAAAAAGTACAACTTCCTGAATTTTTTTATTTGCATTTATTTCACTGCTAGAGAGGACAGTTATTTTCTCTTGTTTGGGACATTTATATTTCTTTTTTTGTGAACTGGCTGCTCATCTCTTTTATTCTTTGTTCTATTGTGGTGATCATCTTTTTAAAAAAATCATTATAAGCATTCTTTGTAAGGTATCTACATTAAAATATTGCTGTTTTGTTTAAAATGCAGGACATCAAGTTAAATTTGACTTTCAGACAAATGATAAATGGGACATAATCATACTAAAAAATTATTCATAGTCTATCTGAAATTCAAATTCAACCAGGTTTATATCTGTTTGTTAAACTTAGTAACCCCATCTCATATGGATAGCAAATATTTTTCCAGTTTGTTGTTTATTTTTGAATGCTGTTTACGGTGTCTTTTTCCGTGAAGACATTTATTTGGATCTTTTATAATCATATATATCAGTCTTTTCCTTTATGGTTTTATGATATATTTAGAAAGGCTTTCAGAATTCTAGGTTTATGACGACTTTTATGTATATATTCATCTAATTATTTTTTGACTTCAGTTTTTTATGTTCAATTTATGATGGATCTGGAATTTGTTTTGGTCTGGGGAACTAGGTAGAAAATGAGATCCCCACATTTTCACTAATGACTATCTAGTTATTCCAATATCATTTATTTAAACATCTATCTATCTGGGCCAGGTGCAGTGACTCACGCCTGTAATCCCAGCACTTTGGGAGGCAGAGGTGGGTAGATCACCTGAAGTCAGGAGTTCGAGACCAGCCTGGCCAACATGGTGAAACCCTGTATCTAACAAAAATTTGCCAGGTATGGTGGTGCATGCCTGTAATCCCAACTACTTGAGAGGCTGAGGAAGGTGAATTGCTTGAACACAGGAGGCAGAGGGTTGCAGTGAGCTGAGATCGTGCCATTGCACTCCAGCCTGGGCAACAAGAGCAAAACTCCATCTCAAAAATAAAATTAATTTAAATTAAAACTATCTATCTGATTAACATGAAGTGCCACCTTAAACACCACAGTTTCTCATGTACTTCTAATTCTGGGGTCTTCATCCCATTCCATTGAGCAGTCACGTCCGGACCAGTAATGTGCGGCTTTTGCCTTGTGACAGAGGCGGTGTCGTGTGATGGGGTTGAAGCACATAGATGCATAGTTTTTGCAGGCAGAATGCCTGCATCAAACCCCTGATCCCCTACTCCTACTTGTGTGACCTTACACGAAAGTGTAAGTGTGATACTTACACTTTTGGGCTTCCATTTCCTATCTGAAAATGGCAGCAGTATCAGCACCTGCATCATAGGGTTGTTGTGATGAATAAAATGCATTAACCCACGTAGAGCACTTCCTTAAATAGTAAGCACTCAAACAATGTATTTTATTTATTCATTTATGCATGCAAGCATTTCTTCATTTTAATATCCAGCAGGGCTAGCTTCCCTTATGCTCTTCCTTATCAACATTTTGTTGCCTGTTCTCCTTATTCTTCCACATGACACTGAAAATCATGTCAAGTTAAAAAGAAAATTCTACTTGGAATTTGATAGAGATGGCATTGAATTGACAAATAAAGAGGACATGATGGGATTACAATGTTTACTTCTTCTTGTCCAAGAATAAGGCGTGCGTCATAATAGATTCAAGTCTTCTCTAGTCCCCCAGTAGAGAAGGTTTTTTGTTTGTTTTTTTTTTTTTTCCACATTTCATGGTAAGTTTATTTTTCCTAGCTACTGTGGCTTGGCTATTAGTGAGAATGGGATTTTTTATTTGCCTTTCAAACTGGTTAGTAAGTGCACAAGGACACTGTTAATTTGGTATGTTTATTTTGTAGCCTGCCAATTCCTTGGAAAGGCTATTATTTCAACAATCTTCAGTTTGCACTTTCCAACTACACAATCACATCCGCTGCAAATAATAATCATTTTTCTCCTGCTTCACATATATATAATATATACACATATATGCACACATATAGAATATATATTTTTTAACAAAGGCACAACTTCAGTATTTTTACACCTTATTTCCTTCTCTTGTCTAATTGCATTGACCAGACGTCCCAAACCGGCCCCCTGCTCTTGCCCCTAACTTTAATGGAAATGTTTGGCTTGCTATTAAGCATACCGCAGGAGAAGGCTTTGAGAGGGTTTTGTTGTCGTTGTTGCTTGGGGGGATTTTTTTTTTTTTAACTGTAAAGAGAATATCTGAAGAAAATGCATTTGAAGAACATATTGGAATAGCCCAGATCGGTTTGTGCGCCTGCAAGGAGCTCTTGGGCCCCCTCCCCTCGCTGCCAACGCTCTGCCCCGGGGGCTGAAGTTTCTCTCTGCGTTTCCGCTTGAACAGCGTCCAGCTGCCTCGCCTTTAAAATGCCAGGACGGTCGCGGCTCCGCTCAGAGCCCCTCTCGGCTGCTGGCCCGGGCTCGCCCGCGCCGCCGGGGGCTCTGACTCAGCCGCAGCCCGGCCGCTCCCACCGAGCCGGGTCTGGGCAGCGCCCCCCGCGCCCCGCTCGCCCGCGCCCCCCGCACCGGGAAACGCCGTAGCCAGCGATCCGCGGTCGCCCTGGGCTCGGCGCCGGCCCAGCCAGGACCCCGGGAGCGCACGGGACGGGCCTCGCCAGGTAAGGACCGCGGGAGCATCCCGGGACCCGCCGCCGCGGCGCCTGCGGGGCTGGAGCGCAGCATCGTCGGTGCCGCCGGGGCGTCGTGCGGGTCACCGGCCGCAGGCGGAGGATCTGCTCGCTGAAGTCGGGCCGAGCCCTGCCGCGGCCGCGAGGAGACCCGCGTGGACAATGGGACCGATCCCCCCCTCGGCGGCACTGCGCCCGGGGCGCGCCTCGGTCGGCGGGGAGGGCCGGTCCCGCGCGGCAGGTGACAGAGCCTCGGTGGGAGCTGCACGGGCGCCGCGTCGCAGCGGCCCGAGTTCCACTGCGGGGCTCGGGGCTCAGAAACCGGGAGAGTGTGATGCTGTGCTCAGGCACCCTCGCTGTTCTGAGCCTCACCTCCCCATTCGGGGATCCTCGGCCTCTCTGCCATTGACGGGTTTGGGGAGTGTGAGTTGAAACTGAATCAAAGTTAGAAAGTCCTTCTCGTCAAGTTCACTGCCTAAAATTCCGTCTCCTGTGGCTGACAGTCACATAGAACAGATTTTTTCTCAATGTAACTGATGAAGGTCAGCACGGATGTAACTTCTGGGAAAAGTTCTGTTGGTGGCAGCCTTTCTAAAGAAATATCAAGTCTCCGTTGGATTTTGTTCTCATCTGTGGCAAAAACCCTAATCCACGCTTTCATATATTTTTCCATATCAGTGGAGACGTGGACCTATCCTGGGTTCTAATGTTTTGGGGAATGTATTATGGAACCGAATTTGGTAAGAGTCTCCATGCCCGCAGCAGAAGTTCTGGAAAGGAACCTGTTAGAAAATCCAAGCTGATGCACCTCCTCACCGGGTGTGCAATAGGGCCACAGTGGCCTGTCAGGATGTGGCTCGGGACCCAGGAAAAAAGCTCCATCGAAGCCTGTGCTGCCTTCGTGGGGAGAAGTTCCGTTCTAACCCACTCGTGCATCCGCCGGCAGGTTCTTCTCAGTTCTCCTCTGATTCTAATCAGAGGATTCGAGTTTCTGGATTAACACTGTGATACAATCTTAACCCCTTTCCATAAAGTATATATCCAGTGAACTAGGGGATCTAGTTCCAAGGGTCTGGAATTGAAGTCTTCTATACTTCCCTCACCCTCATTAAGCCATATCTTGAGAGGAACTGTAATAATCTGATTTGTGGTCTTTGAGAACCTGCAAAGTGTGTTTAAGACCTCGTAAAGCCAAACATTCAAGGCTTTAAAGGTGAATTATAGATTAGATTTTGATTAAGGCTACCTTTTCAGGGATGGCTCAGCATAAGATATGTACCAGCTTTGAGGAGGCACTAGGGAGGAAAAGCAAAACCTTACGTCCTTGGGAAAATTGTTCTGAAACTAATGACTTTACATTTATCCAAAAGAGAAATTGTGGGTAAGCTGTTTATTTATTCTGTGTAATCATTGCATTCATATATTCTTGTTTCAAAGGATTAATTTCTCAATCAGTTTTCCCAGTAATACTATTTATGATTTCTGAACCGCATGCAAGTAATGAATGCATAGAGCATAATGTGTCTCTAACCCAAATACATGTGGAAAATTATAGCAAATTTCTCGCCATTACATGTTTAAGATGCAGATTTAAAATAAAGTTATGGCAGAATAGGAGTTGTTTAAAAAATCATATGAACTTTAATTGGCCTGAGAAAAAAAAAAAAACTAGCTCAACCAGAAGTTCAATTGCTGCTTGCTTATAAATTGTGATTTACAGAATTGCGTGTATCTTTCCAGTTTCTTTCCTTACAGGGTTAATGAAAGGCAGCCATTCTGAATATACTGCCTTGCTAGTTAATCTTTCTCCAACAAATATTTACACTACCAGGACACACTATTATAGCACAGACTCAAAATCTGCAACCCTAAAGTAGTTTGTGTGTAGTATTGCCCAAATTCAATATTATTTTCATGACTTAAATAGAAAATGAAATGATATCAAGGAAAATGTCCTTAAAGTATCCTGTCTTGCCATAATAGAAAGAACAGTGTTTATAAAACTGACATGGTTCCAAGACTGAAGTTAATGCTCCTAATAAGTTCTGATGTAGAAGAAGACCATAATGACTCTGAATTTTGGCATTGAAGGCTCTGGAACCGGTCCGTGTCTGCAAATTTTTTAGATAGCTTAAGTTTGCTATTAAAAGTGACAACATTTACAACTGTTTGGGATGGAAATATTTCTAAAGCACATTACATGCTTCCTACAATCAGAGAGTCAGCGAATGGGAATTTGTGTGTTTCCTGACAACTCAAGATTAGCACTGTGAATATCAGTTGCCTTGTGGACACCAGGGGAGAAGAACACTGGCATTTGTCGGGGACAGATCAGTGTTTAGTCCTGGCTCTGCCACTAAGTCAGATGACCTTAAGCAAGCCACCTTTTTTATCTTCAGTTCTTATTTGTAAAACCCCAGACTCATCAATAACTAAAAGTCAGTTCCATTTATTAGGCACTTAGTATATACTAAGCATTTTATATATTCCATCGTTTAATTCTCAGGTTTATTATCCCCATTTTCCTGACAAGGAAATTAATGATCAGAGAAGCAACTTGAATTACCCAAGGTTAAATGAGGTAGGAAAACTGGGATTCTGAGTAGGGGTCACCTGGTTTTGAAGGCTGTGTTCTTCTCACCTATGTTGAACCTATGGTATGGGGTTGCTCAGAGAAAAATATATTTGATATAAAGTGAGCACTCAAAAAAATGTGGCTACACTTAATTTATGATGACCAGTTGCACTGAGTGAGGATAAAGTGAGATAAGTCATGTTTTGGGCCTGCAGTGTGGCCCCTCTGGAAGTCATTACGGCTGTGTCAGTTATCCCCTGGAACCTCCATGCCTCTGAGACTCAGCTTCCCTGTTTATGACCTAGGGAAGCATTTCCTTCCTTGCTGGATTGCTGTGGGACTCGTAGTTGATGTATGTGAGAGCCTGGCACCTAATAGGTGTTTTACAAACAGTCCTTGTAAACTGTTCCCTTCCATAGTCGGTTCCTTTTGCTTCATTATGGGCCTCAGTGCTCTGTAGATTTCTGTAAACTACACATCCTCAAACACATGACTCTAGGGCTGGACATTCCCAGAAGGGTCCCTGCTGTGCCCCAGTGACTGTGATGCTTCAAGTCCCCCCAGGTGGAGGCCCCTGGGAGAACACACTCAGAGGGAAATATAGGAAAACAGTATCATGGATGGGAAGGATTAGGTTGGGATCCCTAACCCCAGAATCCCCAGCCCATCACTCACCCCTAGAGCCACAGGCTTCTAAGAGGCCCCCGCAGCACAGAGGCTTCTACACACGTGAGCATCCTCTGGTGTTTCTGTGGCTGTGGCCTCAGGCCCCTTTGCTGGTGCCCTGCCCGCTTGCCGGCCCAGTTCTGCTTTTAGCTCTCACTCAAGGTCTAGTCTGAAAGCAGAACAAGTGCCTCCCCGATCCTCTCCTCTGTTCACATCATCACCCGGGCCCTCAAGTTGTTCCTACTCATGTGGCAAGGACAGGCCCAGACAGGGGAATAAAAAGAAAGGGACCTTTGTCATTTAAACTAGAGCCCTCAGATTTTCCCATTGACAGAAAATGTGACCCTGGGGTCTCAGTAAATGACCTCAAGGCACAGATTTCATATTCAATACGGAGTTTATGCTCTGTCTTTATGGGAATTTTGTATCCCTCCTCTAAAAGATCTGACTCCTAGTGCCCTTGTCCCATTAGAATCCCACAGACCCCAAAATGGCATTCTATCCCTGTCCTTAGGATGGTGTGATGGAAAAGAGCTGAGTTCCCCTGAGATTGGAGCAGGGTCAGAAAGACAGGGAATTGCTGGGCATGGTGGCTCAGCACTTTCGGAGGCCAAAGCAGGAGAATCGCTTGAAGCCAGGAGTTTGAGACCAGCCTAGGCAACAGAGTGAGACCTTATCTCCACAAAAAAATTTTAAAAATTAGCCAGGCATGGTGGTATGCCTATAGTCCCAGCTACTTGGGAAGCTGAGGCAGGAGGATCACTTGAGCCCAGGAGTTCAAGGCTGCAGTGAACTGTGATTGTACCACTATACTCCAGCCTGGATAACATAGTGAGACCCTGTCTCTACCAAAAAAAAAAAAAATCAAAAAAAGAAAGAAAGACAGCGAATTGTGCTGCCACTCCTGCAACCCAGGCTGGTGGCAGACATGGGTAATTGAAATACAATGTTCTTTCCATAGACATGAACCTCCATGCCCAGGTGGTTACCACGAGTTGACCAGAGGTGGCAGGCATACTGGCACCTGTTTGTTATTTAGAGGCTGATATTAATAGCTGACAAGTGGCCTGACCCTGCATGGCCTTTATCGTCACATCCAGTTCCCTCCGGATACCCTGACTTCTTGGCTCAGAATGAGCTGCCTGTGTTCTAGAAAACTGCAAATAAATGGCATATATTTGTCACACCTCCCTCTCTTGCCTAGAGCAGACATGGCTAATCAATCATTATATTCTTTCCCATGGAGCCAGAACGAGGCCTCAGAATCCTTTTCTACAACTGCCTGGAGTTGGCTTAGGAAATGGTATCTAGTTAGGTACTGTAGACAATGGGGAGACATTGAGGAGTTTTAAACCAGGAGAGTAATGTGGTGGCAAAACTCCTGAAAGTGTTTCCCTAATGTAACTTTCTTTCTCTCCTTACCCTTTCCGCTGCGTCTCCTATAAGCCGTAGGATCATCTGTAGAAATGACCCTGTGCAGGCAAACCTGCCCCAGGATTCCCCCACATCAGATGCAGGCTATCTTGATGCATTGCTACTAGGCCTGAGAGAGCAGGTCTGTGCCCAGGTTGGGCTGCCTGCATCGAATCAGGTATGACTTGTACAACCAGGACATCAAAGACAATGAGACTTTAGAGTTGGTTCATTTGTATGTGAGAGGGCATATTCTAGGCTGGCACAGCAATGAGGCTCCGTGCATGAGAACAGCCACAAGCCTCAGGTCCCTGGAGGGCATGGGAGGGCATCCTCTCCATCGAGAGTAGGCTGTTCAGCTCCCAAGATGACCCTTCTCTTGGAAGATAAGTCTGGTGCCCTCTACGATAGCTGATGTTTCGGATGGGTGCACTTTTTTACTAGGTCAATTGACTTGACAAATTGCCATTATAGATTCAGCTCCCAAGAAGTGACCTGGGTTCCATCAGCGTTAACGGTATGGTGGAATTGTGCGGTGATAGTCAAAGCGTGTTCCCTTTCCCCGGGCCCCAGTTAAAATGTTAATGTATTCATTCTCAGTGTCTGCAGAAGAACAGAGAAAAGTTGCTACCTTTAGGAAACTAAACTGTGAAATCCTGGCTTTCCCTGGTGGCCACATTTCCATGTGAACAAGGAAATTATTGTTAATCAATATGCATGCCCGGTGAAATCTAACTCTCCTAAAATTTGTCTTCTTGTTCAGCAGTTTTTCTGGTTTCTGAGGATACTCCTCAGAAAGATAATGGGTTTCTATGTTAGTATGGGGAGGGTGGATTTGAGTGTTCCAAGGGTCAGATCTTGACCTATGATTAAATTCCTCCCTTACCACTCCCACTCCCCACCCTCCCCAGGAGCACCCAACACCTGCAATTCAGAAGAGGCGTTCTTCATCTGTGATTCCAAGGAGGGGACTTCTGCCTCCACTGGAGACCAGCAACAAAGCCTTTTACTTTAGCCCTTTGACTATTCACACAAGACAAAAGGCACAGCTCTTAGGGGTGCAACTATGCACCTCAGAAGCATAGTTGATGGGGATGAGGGACAATTTAAGGAAGTCCTACATGTGGAATGTTGCTAAGGTGGTGGAAGGGTGGGGAAGGGAGAGATCTAGTCATCAATACCTTAGCAGTTGGACTCACAAATTATGGAGCCTTGGAGATATTTTCCTAGGGGAGCATGGGGACCTCCTGGTGTCACATTCACCTGACGTGGCTTCAAATCTTAACTCCATCACTTCCAGCTGCGAGACCACAGACACATCACCCCACTGCTTTGAGCCTCGATTTTCTCATGGGTAAAATGGAAAGAGGAATATTGACCTCCTAAGTTTTAAGACAGGCTGACAGAGGAGACCATATGAAATTAACCAGCACCATGCTTGTCACACAGCAGACCTGGGAAAATGTATGTGACATCTGAATCCGACTGTGAGGACAAACCTTTCAGTGTAAGTGGGTAGCAGAGAAACGACCAAAGAACCAACTGTAAGGCTCATTGTAAAATGCAGATTCAGGGACCCAACCTCAGATCCCTGAACCTGAACTTCCTGGCACAGAGCTGGTAACAGACAATTTTAAACAAACTCTATGAGAGATTATTAGGCACGATAAACATTAGAGTCTAAAATCTGAGAATCACTGACCCAGCTTGGGCAAATTAGCACAGTTTGCATACTTGCTTGACTCAAACTCCAAATCCCCCAAAGTCCACAGTTCATTCTGCCTGGGCAGAAAAATGAATGCCCTCTTTCTCCTTCTAAACATAGAGAGACACACATTAACTCCCACAACGGGTTTCACACAAGGGCACTTCATAATTTCCTGCTTCCACCAATGTCATGACGCAGTCAGCTGTCAGCACTGCCAGTAGCCAAACTTCCCTGCTCAGGCTCATGTAGCTCCGATCTTCATCGTACCAGCCCTGGAAAATCACAAAAGGATAAACAGCAAAGCCCAGATCTGATGCCAGGGTGCCTTTTAACCATGACTCTTCCACAACAAAAGTCCATAATCACTCCAATTCCAACCTATACACTAGGAAGTTTCTATCTATTCTTACTTGATCTCATAGTATTTTTTCCACCTTTATACAAATTGAACTTTGGAATTACAGAAAATTTGCTTCTTTGGGAGACAAAGATTTTAGTAGCGTAACAGCTGAGTCCTTTGAATTCAGAGCAAGAAATGTTTACCATGTATGTTTTAAGTGTACTTTTTAGGAGGGAAATGTTTTTCTCATTATACAAGTTATAGATGTGCTAGGTGGAAGTTTTGGAATACTGAAAATTATAAAAGAAGAAAATAAAAACTACCTATGATCTCAGACACATAATTACCATGTTAGTATTTCCTCCAGTTTTGTCTCCCTGGTGTTTTTCTGGTGGTGTTGATTTGATTTTCATTACAAAAGTGGAATCTGTGAGAATGACACCTAATAAATTGTGTTCATGAGGCTTTCGGGGTTGGGGGTTGTCCATCAGTAGCATGAAGGCTGGCCAGGAAAGATCTTGGAGAGAGTGGAGTTTGATGAGACTTTGAGCAATGGACAGATTTGGGCAGCAGAGGTAGGCAGGTGGCATTTCACGGGGACAGGGTGGTGGCAGAAAGGGGTGGGAAGGGTGAGAGCCTCAGAGTGGTTTCAAAATACGTTCCTTGATAATCCGCAAGTTCCTTGATAATCAATCCACGAAGAGATGGAGTCCCTGCCCCCGTCCTTGAACCTGAGTGGGTCTCTGTGGCTGCCTCAATGTATAAAATGAGGTGGAAGTGATGTTGTATGACTTCAAGGCTGGGACAGAAAAGGCCACATGGCTTCTGCCAGGCTCTCTTGGGACATGTGCTCTGGGAGCCTTGGGCCGCCATATCAGGAGCCAGCTGTCCCAACCAGGATCTGAAAGTAACTGCACGACAGAGCTCCATGCGAGAGCTGCCCAGCTGAACCCAGTCACCCTCCAGATTTGTAAGCAAAATAAATGATTGTTAGTGATTTATGAATAAAGAACCAGAACTGTCTCTTCGGGAACAGTGTTTACATCAGTCTCGATGTAAACACAGACTTGCTACTGGCAAGGTGCCCGGTGAGGCTGGTTGGGGCAGAACCTAGAGGTCTTGATGCCTGCAGCACTAAGAGGTATCAGACGCCCCAAACTGTTCAGCTATGAGCTGTTGCCCATAGAGGGATTGCATGATCATGATAGCCACTGGTGTTAGTCTTACCATCCCTCTGCGTAAGTACTGTCCTCAGTGCATTCCACAAAGTCATGCCTCTGATCCTCACATCGACTCTGTGAGGCTGGTACCCTAATCCTCACCCCTATTTTACCCATGAGAAGTCTGAGGCACAAAGAGGTGAATGAATTCACCCAAGTCATGTTGCTGATAAATGGGATTTGGGCTGGGATTCAAAACCCAAGGACTAGCTCCAGGCCCGACTCTCATCCCTTACACTCGGTTCCAGCTCAGTGGAGGCTGTCGGAATGCAGATGAGATGATGAGATTGTGTACCTGATAGTGCTTTATATGGTTTAAGGTGCCGACGGTGTTAGGGGGCTGAACGTGCCCTTCTCTGTGGGAAAGATCAAGCCCACAGGGTCACAGACCAGCAGCATCAGCATCCCCAGGAAACTTATTAGAAACACAATTTCTAGTCATTTGTGTCTTCTTTGCCTCAACCACAGAGGGCAGTGTCTGGGGCTGATTCACTCTTTCTTGCAGCCAGAACTATCCAAAGCCACCCAAGTCCTTGCTGATGGGTTCACCCTGCACCACTCTGGTGTGAGGCCTTCTGCACAGACTCAAAGGAGACTCTGCCTGATCTTCAATCAGAGTGCTCCTTTACTTTTCCCAAACTAGAGATCTCAGCACATGCTGCACACCCCCCTGGAAGAATGGAGTCCAGCCAGTGACGCACCTGAGGAGCCCCGCCTCCCATGACCAACCCTGTGTTGGGCTGTGCCTCCTCGTGGCTCAATTTTTCCAGAATAATGTAAGGATCATTATAGCTTCAGCTGACTTTGATACATCCTTTGACAGCATATCCCTCACTGTCCTGAACATGAGCTTTGCACATAAATTTTCAGACCTCATCTGTTCATTTAAATCTCACTTGCTAGGCTCAGAGGAAAGAAGGCATTAGCAGAGTATGAGTAGGATTACTTACGTTCAGCAGAAAACAAGCAGACAGTTTCAAGGATCTGAAGAGAGAAAGGTAATTAATAACAATGGCTTGATTGGTCTTCCCATTTCCCACCTCCTTGGTGAGCAGTATGGGAAGAGTCAATCTTCCCTCCATGGATGCAGAGATGCAGGAGATGGAGGAGATGGGCAGCATGGCTGGGCCCTGGGCTCTGCAGTGGACTTCAGCAGAACCTGACTGCTCGTTGCCTTCCAGATGGCCCAGAGCATCAGACTCCTCCAACATCCACTGCTATCCTCCCAGGAGCCGTTAACACAGCTCTTTCCACTTATTCAAAATGTTCTTCCATGTTGACTACACCATCTAAGCTGGTAGCCCCAAAAGAAGGGGTGTCATTGCTCCATTATCATGAGAAGGGCACGGAGACTCAATGACTGAAGGGACTCATCTCACTGGTGACTGGTGGACTAAGTCCAATGTGAGACAGCCACATCTGCACACTCTGTCTGCCTCATCTCTCTGGCTCTCAGCTGGGAGGCATCATTTACCCTTGGGGTGCAAGGAGAAAGATGGCTTTGCATCTGAATTTTGCAGGAAGAAACGAGGGAAGATGATGACGGTAAATAGTCTGGATTCTCTTAGTGTGTTACTACCTGCCTAGCCCTAGAAAATAAATCTGACCTCTTGTCCAAGGCATCTGCTACAGCTACTGGGACACCACCCTGGGAAGACTCTACCATTGCAGGGTTCTACCTGACCCCACCTCCACCACTCACTCCATGAGTGGCTGTCATGCCTTCCCTTTTAGGGCTCTTGGGGCCTGACCCAGAGAATATGCTAAGGTGACAATTGGCAAAGGGAATTCCCTGTGCAGGAAAGTGTCTTAATGCCCATTAGAGTAGCCACTACCTAATGTACAGCTTACACCATATCCCAGGCTTGGTAGGTATAACTTGGGAATGTAACTTTGTGTTCACCAGCCTGGAATGGCTTAACACAGCCTTCAACAACTAGGCCCTGTAGGAGACCCTGAGACTCCCAAAGCTGGGCCTGGCTGGCAGCGCCGACTGGCATCTGTTCTGGGTGGCAGGTCAAGGGAAACGGGCAGATGCACTTGGCACGGCTTCCTTCCTGAGTGAAGAGGAGGTAGTTCAAAGGAATCAGAGGGTTGGCAGACGGAAGCTGCAGCTCATGTGGTCACAGATCAAGTCTTTCACAAATCCAAGCCTCCTGACCTCCCTGTGCAACAAAGATTGGAAATTCTAACTCACAGCCTACTTCTTTAAAGCCACACATGCATGAGATGGTAAAATCAGATGCCTACAGAGGCTGGGCAGATGGCATAAATGACCAAAGCTGGCTGGGTCTGAGCCATAGGGAGTGGTGGGGACTGTGAAAAACCAACTCTATGAGCAGTGTAAAGGGGACTCTGGCAGCTCAACTCCACCCGCACATTGTGGGGCAGAAAGGCAGCCCCAGTATAGCCAATCTTCCAAAAGCAGAAATCCTGAATTTTATGTGAAATTCTCCAAGGGCTAACTCTTTCAAGGTAAAACAAAATTAAACATAAAGCTAGTCTGCAGCCCAAACATAGCATAGCTTTGCCCTGATCTGCCAGAGGGCCCCGTGTTGTGACCTGGGATTTACAGGCTCCTCCCTCAGCATTGACTAGTGAGGCATTGTTCATGCAAATTTGCAAACTCCAGAGAAGGTGGAACTTGTTTCAAACACAGTCCCCTGTGATACCCCAATCTAGAAAACAGATAATTCAGAGCCGTTCTGGTTGAGGAGGAGCCAGATGGGGCCATATCTCTGCCTCCCCTTCCTGCCTAAACCCTGAGATCTCAATGGTAAGGCTTCCACATTGTTTAACTTCTTGCCTGGGCTCACAGGAGCCCCCTTGTGGGCCAGGAGAGTTTCTGCAGATTTCAAAGACATCTAACTTGCCATCAAGTCCTGAAAGCACAGAGTGGACACCTGGGGTGCAGGAACTCATTTTAGGGCCTCTCCTCTCCTTCCTGCCTTTCAGCATAGGGGACGGTCACTCAGAGTGACCACGATGCAGGTCAAAGTGCAGCCTCTCTGTCTCTCTTAGGGTGTCTCTCTCAACCTATATAACATAGAATAAAAAGACTCAGTTTCTCATCTATAAAACAGGAATGTGCTGTCCAGACCAGGTAGCCTCTCTGAGCCTCGGTTTCTTCATCTATAAAACAGGAATGCTCACTGCTCTGCCTACCTCACAAGGGTGTTATTGGAATGAAAAAGTGGGATATGGACATGAAAGTGTTTTGGAAGGTGAAGCCAGGCAGGGGAAAGGGCTTATCATTTTGCACATGTGGGTCTTTCTATGGGTGGGATGGGAAGAACTGGACTTTGGTATTTCTGCTTCTCTTTCTTCAATCTGCACTAGGCAGGTTTCCAGGAAATGGTGCTGTGGGTGGAAGGGAGGGTAGGCCAATGAACAGCTGTTTCCCCCAAGGGCGAGTGCGCCTGACTTCCGTGGGCACCTGGGGTCTCTACAGTCATGAGGCCCTGTTCCATCATCTCAGCTGTGTGGGGGAGGGTGGGACACAGAGCTGGGCTTGCTGTCCTCACTGTGCACCGCCACTGAGCACCCACCCTGCCCTGCAGAGCAAAGCAAAGGAGAATGGGGGCCCCTGCCCTCATGGCAGCTGAAGCCCTTACATGTCTGAGCATGTAAAGCCAAGAGGCATCAGAAACCCAAAAGGGGGTCCTCAGTTCAGATCAGAGCAGGTGATACTTGAAGATGGTCCTGAAAGATTTCCTAGGGGCTGTGGGCTCTCGACATAGAAAGGTCTGTTGAACAAAGGCATGAAAAGGGGAAAAGTTCCTATTTCATTTGAGAAGCCCAGTGTTTGGAGAATAATATATGAGAAAAGAAGGAACAGGAGGCAGGAAAGGAAGAGAATCCTTCTCAGACAATGGTGCTGCAGGGCGCCTTTTTCTCTGATCTCCTGAATCCTGACCCTGGAGAGTGGTCTAGGGAGTCACACTTGGGGCTTTTCTGTTTTCTGCCCACAGATGCTCACACAGCTCCCATCTCCATTGCTTAGCTCTTGTTGGCTGCCCCCATCTCTTTGTTTATAACACAGGGATAACAGACTTCACTCACAAGGGAAGGTGAGGGTGCAAGGAGCATCAACAAAATGTGTATCACATGCCAGTTTAAGGATTCCGTGAGCAGCAGCATTTCCGCACTTTTTCTGCAGTAGAGCTTGTCTCTGTAGAACTTGTCTCCCTAGTGGGTTCCCCTCACAGCCTGGCACAGAACAGGATGAAAAGGCAAAGGAAGCCAGCTTTGTCCTGGGGATTCTCTAGGTACCAGGATATCCGGGTGCTTTGACTGAGATTCATATGGCTGCCTGGTTATGAGGAAATAACATCCCTCTTTAACAGCTACTGAAGTCTTTATTCACTGGATTTATCTTCCCTTGAATGTGACATTTGCCGCTGATTTTTATATCTTGTACAAAGTGTCTCCAATAAGCAGATGCATTTTCAAGAGCTCTTATCAATGAATCAATTAAACAAATTAGCTTCCAAAATCCTGTTCCCCTTAACAGATGTCTGGAAAGTTCTTAGGACTTCCAGAAGAGTCTTCGGGAGAGACTTTCCACTCTACACAGTGATTAGGAACTGATTCCATTGCTAAGAGCTTTTTATTTGTTGGGTGGTGGTGGGGGTGTTGGCAGGCACACAACAGTAAGTCAAGCATGCAATTCAATTTAACAAATAGTGCAGGCTTGTAGATTGGCTAGGGGACCTAGGCCATGTTCCAATCTGGGATGCCTGGCAGAATGGGAAAACAGAGTGGTAGAGAGAGGGAGACCTTGGTCCTACTTGGAGATAAGGGACAGGGGCAAATTCAGATTTTATGGGCCTTAAGGTTTATACAATTTGGGGAGCCCTCCTTAATAAAGTAATACAGGTGAGGTGTGGTGGCTGATGCCTGTAATCCCACCACTTTGGGAGGCCAAGGCAGGCGGATCACCTGAGGTCAGGAGTTCAAGACCAGCCTGACCAACATGGAAAAACCTCGTCACTACTAAAAATACAAAATTAGCGGGGCGTGTTGGTGCATGTCCGTAATCCCAGCTACCTGGGAGGGTGAGGCAGGAGAAACGCTTGAACCTGGGAGACGGAGGTTGCGGTGGGCTGAGATCTTGCTGTTGCACTCCAGCCTGGGCAACAAGAGTAAAACTCCGTCTCAAAAATAAATAAATAAAGTAATACAAAATTATGAAAACAAAAGTAAGCACAAAAGTGAATATTTGGGATGAGAAAATAACAGCAAATTATCAATAATAAAAAAGATTTAATTTTTTTTAACTGTCAAACAAGATAAAAATACCATAGACATCACAAGGAGACAGGGAGGCTTGAGTGAGCCAGAGCATGGTGATCCTTGAATGCCTGGCCGAAGGGACTGGACTCTGTGGACGATGGGGAGCTGTAGCGAGTTGGTGATTGTATTAGTAAAGGTTCTCTTAGAGGGGTAGAACTAATAGGATATACATATATAAAGAGGAGTTTATTAAGTATTAACTTACATGATCATAAGGTCCCACAATAGGCTGTCTGCTAGCTGAGAAAGAAGGAGAACCAATCAGAGTCCCAAAACTGAAGAACTTGGAGTCAGATGTTCAAGGTCAGGAAGCATCCAGCATGGGAGAAAGATGTAGGCTGGGAGGCTACGCCAGTCTCTCCTTTTCACATTTTTCTGCCTGCTTCATATTCGCTGGCAGCTGATTAGATTGTGCCCAACAGATTAAGGGTGGATCTGCCTTCCCCAGCCCACTGACTCAAATGTTAATCTCTTTTGGCAACATCTTCACAGACCCACCTAGGATCAATACTTTGTATCCTTCAATCTAATCAAGTTGACACTCAGTATTAACCATCACAGTAATTAATGTAGTCATTTGGTGTGGGTGGTCACCAGAGGGCATAGGATGGAGAGGTGGGGAGCAAGAGGCCATACAAGGGACCCGGGCACAGAGGACTGTGGGGCTCAGGGAAGGCCTGGAAAGCCAGAGCTTGTGGGAAGGGCTTCAGATGGCAGCGCCTCCAGGGCTGGCATGAGTAGGTATGGGCAAAAATCGAGAGGCCAAGGAGAGCTTTGACACTGTGCTGCTCTGTCGCTGACTGCTCGGGATGCCAGCAGGTGTGACTTGGAAGAAAACGGAAGATTCAGTTCAGTTCAGTCATGTGGTGCTTAACAACGGGGATCCATTCTGAGAAATGCATTCTTAGGGGATGTTGTTCTTATGTGAACATCATAGCATGTACTTACACAGACCTAGATGAAAGAGCCTACTACACACCTAGGCTATACAGTGTAGCTGATTGCTCCTAGGCTACAAGCCTGTGCAGTATGTTACTGTACTGAATACTGTAGGCAGTGGTAGAACTTGTTCCCTGGGTTTAACATGGTTGGGCAGGCCAGGTGCGGTGGCTCACGCCTGTAATCCCAGCACTTTGGGAGGCCAAGGCGGGTGGATCATGAGGTCAGGAGATCGAGACCATCCTGGCTAATAAGGTGAAAGCCCGTCTCTACTAAAAACACAAAAAATTAGCTGGGCGTGGTGGCGGGCACCTGTAGTCCCAGCTACTCGGGAGGCAGAGGCAGGAGAATGGCGTGAACCTGGGAGGCGGAGCTTGCAGTGAGCCAAGATGGCGCCGCTGCACTCCAGCCTGGACGACGGAGCAAGACTCCATCTCAAAAAAAAAAAAAAGACAAACATGGTTGGGCAAAGTCTGCCTGCTGCTTGTTATTGTACAGCCCATGAAAGAAGAATGGTTTCTACATGTTTAAATGATTGAAAACAATAAAAGATCGAAATCATGACACATAAAAATCATATGACACAATTATAACACAAAGTTAAGTTTTATATATCTGAACATATCTAAACATAGAAAAGGTACGGTAAAAATATGGTATAAAAGATAAGTGGTGCACCTGTGCAGGACAGTTACCATAAATGGAACTTGCAGGACTGGAAGTTGCTCTGGGTGAATCATTGAGTGGTAGGTGAATTTGGCCTAGGACATTACTGTGTACTAGTATAGGCTTTATAAATACTGTACACTTAGGCTACACTAAGTTTATTTTAAAATTTTTGTTTCTTCCGTAATAAATTAACAGCTTACTATAGTGTTTTGCTTTATAAACTTAAATTGTTTTAATTTTTTTTTTTTTTTGAGATGGAGTCTCACTCTGTCTCCCAGGCTGGAGTGCAGTGGCACGATCTCAGCTCACTGCAACATCCATATCCTGGGTTCAAGCGATTCACCTGCCTCAGTCTCCTGAGTAGCTGGGATTATAGATGCATGCCACCACATCCAGCTAATTTTTGTTATTTAGTAGAGATGGGATTTTGCCATGTTGGCCAGGCTGGTCTCGAACTCCTGACCTCAGGTGATCTGCCTGCCTCAGCCTCCCAAAGTGCTGGGATTACAGGCGTGAGCCACTGTGCCCGGTGTGTTTTAACTTTTTGACTGTTTTGTAAAAATATTAGCTTGAAACACAAACATATTATACAAAATATTGTACAAAAATATTTTCTTTCTTATAGTCTTATTCTCCAAGGTGTTTTTTACTTAAATTTATTTTTATTTTTATTTTATAACCTTTAAATTTTTTTTGTTAAAAACTAAGACACAAACAATCACATGAGCCTGGGCCTCCAGGAGCATCAATATGTCTGTCTTTCACTTACCTTTTCCCACTGGAAGGCCTTCAGGGTCAGCAACACACATGGAGCTGCCATCCCCTAAGATAACAATGCCTGCTTCTGGAATACTTCCTGAAGGACCTGCCTGAGGCTGTTGTATAATTAACTGTTTTCTTTTTCTTTTTCTTTTTTTTCTGAAACAGTGTCTCGCTCTGTCGCCCAGGTTGGAGTGCAGTGGCGCGATCTCGGCTCACTGCAAGCTCCGCCTCCCAGGTTCATGCCATTCTCCTGCCTCAGCCTCTACAGGCGCCCGCCACCATGCCCAGACAATTTTTTGTATTTTTAGTAGAGACGAAGTTTCACTGTGTTAGCCAGGGTGGTCTCAATCTCCTGATCTCGTGATCTGCCTGCCTTGGCCTCCCAAAGTGCTGGGATCACAGGCATGAGCCACCGCGCCCGGCCAACTGTTTTTTTTAATGAACAGAAGGAGTATCCTCTTAAATAACAATAAATAATATACCAAATACATAAGCCAGTAAAATTTTTGTATATGTGCTAGACATAATTGTAAGTGTGATGCTTTTATATAATTGACTGTGCTGTGGGTTTGTTTACACCAGCATTGCCACACACATGTGAGTAATGCATTGCACTATGATGTTAAGAGGGCTACCATGCCACTAAGCACTAAGTGATAGGAATTTTTCAGCTCCATTATAATCTTTTTTTTTTTTTTTTTTTTTTTTTGAGACTGAGTCCTGTTGTATCACCCAGGCTGGAGTGCAGTGGCACAATTTCGGCTTACTACAACCTCTGCCTCCCCGGTTCAAGTAATTCTCTCGTCTCAGCCTCCCAAGTAGCTGGGACTAAAGGTGCACACCACCACACCTGGCTAATATTTGTATGTTTAGTAGAGATAGGGTTCCACCATGCTGCCCAGGCTGGTCTCGATCTCCTGACCTCAGGTGATCCACCCGCCTCAGCCTCTCAAAATGCTAGGATTATAGGCGTAAGCCACCGCACCTGGCTCAGCTCCATTATAATCTTACGGGACCACTATGGTTGATGGAAACATCATTATGCATTACCATGACTGCAAATCTAGGTAGTGTCTGTCCCAACTACTCAATTCTGCCTGTCATAGTGCAAAGGCAGCCATAGACAGTGTGTAAATGAACAGGCACTGCTGTGTTCCCATAGAACTGTACATTCACTGAAATCCCAATGTCACATGATTTTCATGTGTCATGATTTTAATAGTTTTGTTTCCTACCATTAAAAAACGTAGAAACCATTCTTATTTATGTCTGCACAGAGACGAGCAGTGGGCCAACCTTGAAAGGAAGTAAAAGGAAGATGTTCCTTTTTCAAATGCAGTGAGAATATCCCAGAGAGGACCATGACATAGGATGTTTCCCAAAAGGCTGAGCATCACTGGGGTGTTCCCCACCCTGTTCCATCAAGCATATTTTGGGAAATGTGGTGCTAAGAGTTTGAACTTGCAGGATCTAGTATGGTTCTCAGCACAAGGTAAGTCCAGATGGAAAGCTGGTTGAGTGATATTTATGTAGTGCTGACTAGGAACCCGACACTCTTCTAAGTGCTTTATGTATATTAATTCCTCTAAGTCCTCATCATCATCCCATGAGGTAGTTACTTAGTATCCCCATTTTGCAAATGAGCAAGCTGAGGTTCAAAGGAATGAATGATTTGTGTCAGGCTACCCAGTCAGTGAGGGGCAGAGCTACATTGAAGCCTGTTGAGAAGAAGAAGGGATTGGTAGGGTAGCCCTGTGATAGTGGCAGGTGGGTAGAGGGGAGGTGGTTCCGGGTCATAACTACAGAACTACACGATAAGAACTTTATGGAGCCGAGAGCAACAGCCCAGGACATCCCAGTGAAGATGTCCAACTGCAAGATTGGCCCTCAGGAGATAGTTAAAGGCTGAAAGTAGTAACTGGGACTTGATTTCCTCTGCAGCCTTCCACAGTTGCGTTATGCCACTCCCAGTACGCTTGCTGTCCCTGTCATCCAAGCCCACAACTAAGTTATGCAAATGAGCACAATTTAGGGTGAGCTCTTTCAGAGATGCTAAGCCAAGGATGCCAGCCATCTTGGCCAGCACTCCACCAAGGCCACATGTGTACCTCGGCCCTTGCATTGGGAGGGCACCTGACCTGCATCCCTTCTGTAGCTGGCCTTATGATGTACTTTGGGTACCTGGAGAGAAAAACATTTATCCTAGGCTTCTGGGGCTCAGGCTATCTATTAGGTCCTGCCAGCCTCTACGGGTTGACTCCATAGGACACCTTGAAAAGATGAACACAGGAAGCCAGTTTTCCATCTGCTCTGCCAGGCTAGGAGTGCTGCCTTGTGACTCAGTAGCTGAACTACTGCAAGGGCCCCTTTCCTTGACTCCCCAACAACCCTCCAGGGAAGAGCAGCTGAGAGGCAGAGGAAGAGCCCTGGTCACAAGACACAGAGAAGTCATGCAGCCTGCCCAAGGTCACCCAGCCACCAGGGGGCAGAGTCATAACTCAAACTTCGGGGACTGAACCTCAGCCTGCTGCTTTCTGCATCTTGCAGTCACTTCTTCATTGAAGAAGGCCATTCTCCAAAAGCAGGAAACAAAACACGGCAGGTTTCTGTCCACAATTGGCCTGAGTGATTGTGCACTGTGCAGCTGTTTAGATAAAGGGGACATTTTGACACAGGTGATGGAACACAGCCCCATCAAAAGAGTATGCTCAGGCCAGGAGCAGTGGCTCACGCTTGTAATCCCAGCACTTTGGGAGGCCAAGGCTGGCAGATCACCTGTGGTCAGGAGTTCGAGACCAGCCTGGTCAACATGGTGAAACCCTATCTCTACCAAAAATACAAACATTAGCCGGGCGCAGTGGCATGCACCTGTATTCCCAGCTACTCAGGAGGCTGAGGCAGGAAAATCACTTGAACCCAGGAGGTAGACGTTGCAGTGAGCTGGGATTGCACCACTGCACTCTAGCCTGGGCGACAGAGCGAAACTTCCTCTCAAAAAAAAAAAGAAAGAAAGAAAGAAGGAAAGAAAGAAAGAAAAAAAGAAAAAACAGGGCATGTTCAAATTGCGGAATAATACATGTTATTTCAGGATGCTGTGTATAATACACAGCCCTGTCTCACCCTATCCCTGACCCAACCTCCCCCCTGATTCCCACCCATCCCTAACCCTAATCATTCTACTGATTTAGCCCATCGCTTGGATGAAAATAAAACATATTTAATAATTGGTTTTCTAAATTTCATCCAAACGTCCCCTGGTCTCAGACGAACAGCCTCTAAAATGTCAGGTTTCCATAATCAATCTGTATCCCCAAAGCCTTCCCCCAATAAGTTTGTAGATGCATTGAAGTAAGAGGGCTGTGCTTTCTTTGTTTTCTTATTTCCACATGATGCTCTGCACACAAAGGACCTAATCCTCCAAAGCAATGTGCTGGTTTTGCTGGAGAAGACCCAGGCTCACTCACTTGCTCAAGGTCACTTAGCTTCTCCACCGCAGGCTTGTTCCTCTTCTGAGGGACAGCTTTTTTACCTCTGTTAATGGGAATGCAGGAGGTAGGCAGGGAACCCCATGGTGGTGACCCCATTCCTGCGTGCTTATGGAACCCGTGGTCAAGTTGTGTGGGTTCCCGAGGGCCATGGGCACCCACAGTGTGTCATCTGTCCTGTTAAATGCCTTCACGCATGCAGAGGAATCCTGCAATTCAGATGCGCACAGCCACTGCAGCTGCCTGCCTTTGAGGGGCCATGAATTTCAGGGAGATTAATTACTCCACGAGACAGCGAAGTCAGTCGCTTGCAGGTTGCCTTTGTTTGTCTGAGTCGCTGTGGGGGAAGTGGGCTTGTCTAGCTCCCCCAGTCTCTTTGTAGGGCAGAATCCGAGCCTGGCGTGGTGCAGCCCCCAGCCCTCTGAGCTCACTTTGATCAGGGAGGAAGAATCCTTGGGAGACTTGGTCATTCTGTGATGTCTTCTTGTTAGAGGAAACCAGCGGCTGTTTTCTGTGGAAGCCACCAACAGCCAGGCAGTTTGCAGCCTGAAGGACAGGAGCATCTTGTATTCCAGCAGCCAGATTGGAGGCTTGGACACCTAGAGAGGGAAACTGTAAGAACAAAAGTAAGAACGACAGCTAATATTTTAATTGAGTAAATATGTTACTATGCTAAGTAACTATGCTAAGCACTTTAGAAATACATTCTCATTTACTCTTCCCAGAGATCCAGTGAAATTCACTGGGATATTATTTTCTCCATTTTAAAGATAAGGAAACAGAGACTTAAAGAAGTTGCATTGGCCAGGCACAGTGCCTCACGCCTGTAATCCCAGCACTTTTGGAGGCTGAGGCGGGTGGATCATGAGGTCAGGAGTTGAAGACCAGCCTGGCCAAGAGGGTGAAACCCATCTCTACTAAAAATACAAAAATTAGCCAGGCGTGGTGGTGGGCGCCTATAATCCCAGCTACTCAGGAGGCTGAGGCAGAGAATTGCTCGAACCTGGGAGGCGGAGGTTGCAGTGAGCCGAGATCACGCCACTGCAATCCAGCCTGGGAAACAGAGCAAGACTCAGTCTCCAAAAAAAAAAAAAAAGGAAGTTGCATTGTTCATCTAATATCACACTGCTGGTAGTTCGGGAGCCAGAACCTGAGCCTGGACATTATGCCCAGGACCTGAATTTCCAACGAACATTCTTCAAGTAGTCTGGCTTCTGTTTTTCACTTGGGAAGGGCTTTGGGATTTTAACTATGGTGATGGGAAATCATTGCAAAGGCATACGCACCTGAGTCTACTTGACTGTCTTGTGAAAGAGAAACTACCTGCTGGTGCTTTGGGGAGACGGAGAGTTTTATTTGGGGGCTTCAGAGCACAGACAGAGCAACACAGGTTCAGGGAGGCCTGGGCCTGAGGCTCTTGTTGGGGCTTTAAAGGGCTTGAAGGAAAGGGCACCTTGAGCAAGAGCGTTTGTGCCAGGACGACTCTCCTGCTCATGCATGGTGTTCCACTCAACTTCATTATTTGGAGAAGAAAGATTGATTCTTTCCATTAAAAGATTCTTTCCATTAAAAACAAACAAAAAAAATCATTAAAGGCTTTTTGTTAGTGTTAAGTAAAATAAAAGGAAAATAATTACATAGGGGCCACTGATGAAATTACAATCAGATTAGAAACATGAGCTCGATTTCCTGAGCATTTCTTTGGCCACAGGTCTGATCTAAGATAATTGGATATCTCTAAATACATGAGACTCTGTAAGCGATTCCTCTGTGATTCAAAAGGATCAGGGGCAGGGAGGTACGCAGAAGCCAGGGGTTATCTCTTTTGGTCCAGGAGAATTTCCCACACAGCACATCCTCACTGCCTGGTTCACAACTCTCCTCATCTCTCCATTGATCAGTTGCATGTCGCCAGCATTCCAGGCTTGTCACAGTCAGATACCCACCACTCCTATAGCCTCACTCCGCTTACGCCCATCCCTAGTCTTTCTCTCCAACCACAACCAGAACCATGGCTGATCCCCATGGCCAGGTCACACTGTGGCCCCAGAAGCTCCATGCCATCCAAGTTCCTAAGACTGGGACCTTTGTGAACCTGCTTAGCCTTATAACCGTAACAGCCCAATTGTTCATGCTTAAACAGTACCGTGAATGGAAAAACCTCTTCCAAAATATAAATTATGCACAGATAGCAGCTGCTATTCTCAGTGTGGACAGACTTTTCTCTTGTTGTAAGATGGAAAATTTTTTAATAAAAGTTAATATGCTTTTCTCTTTCTCATTCGTGGGTATGTGACTTTCAGCCTAGTTCATCCTGGGCAACACTCTGCCTGGAAGGAGGTTAGACTGTTACAGGAGGCATGCAGAAGAAAAGGCCACAGGAATAGTCCATTCCTGACAATCAAAAATACGATTATGCAGCAGAATAATAGCCTTGCAAGCCAGCTATTTTCTCGAGAAGAAATTTTCCAAACTCCCTTATTTCATTCTTTATTTAGCATATCACAGACCAATTTAGAGGAGTTGGCTTATAAATTTCTCCCATGGTTTAGAGCCCTGTTTGTGTCCTTAATGAGGTATTAGCTGCATTCAGGAAGAAGTTGACACAGGAGAAGTTTTTTCTTTTTCTTTTCTTTTTTTTCTTTTTAAATGCGGGATAAAAATGGCAGGCAAAGATGATGGTAAAAGAGAGCGAGAAGGTGGCAAGGCTCTGTCATTCAATTTCTCTTCTCCTAGCTTAGATTTGGATGGGGCAAGGTGCATGAGATAATGAGGGAGCATTGAGGGCTTGACCATGCAGGACTGAGCCATCTTAAAGACTGCCCATGTGAACCTGGAGAGAAGTAGGCACAGAGAAGTAGCTGTCAGGCTCCAGAGCAGAATTAAGCTAGATAGCAATAACAAGAAGGCACACACACCAAAAAAAAAAAAAAAAAAAAAAAAAAAAAAAAAAAAAAATCTCTAAATGCTTGCAAATTAAGCGACACACCTTTTTTTTCTTTTTTGAGATGGAATCTTGCTCTGTGGCCCAGGCTGGAGTGCAGTGGCACCATCTCAGCTCACTGCAACCTCTGCCTCCAGGGTTCAAGCGATTCTCCTTCCTCAGCCTCCTGAGTAGCTGGGACTACAGGTGTGTGCTACCCTGCCCGGCTAATTTTTGTATTTTTAGTAGAGATGAGGTTTCAACATGTTGACCAGGCTGGTCTCAAACTCCTGACTTCAGGTGATCCACCCGCCTCAGCTTCCTGGACTGCTGAGATTATAGGCCTGAGCCACCGCACCCAGCCAAATTAAGCAACACACTTTTACATACCCATGAGTCAAAGAATAAATCACAAAGTAAATTAGAAAATGCTTTGAACTTGTGGGTTACAGCCAAAACATTACTTAAAGAAACATTTATAGCTCCAAAAGCATATGTTAGAGAAGAAGAAAGGTCTAAAATTAGTGATATAAGCTTCCAGCTTAGTAAGGTTAAAAAAAAAATGGCAAACAAAACCCAAAGAAAATCAAAGGAAGGAAATAATAAAGATAAGGATGAAAATCTATGAAATAGAAAGCATACAACAAAGTTAAGAACTGATTCTTTTAAAAGAGTAATAAGATTGATAAACTGATGAAGCAAATGAGAAAGAATATTACCAATATCAGGAATAAAAAAGGGTATGACTGGCCAGGTGTGGTGGCTCACGTCTGTAATCCCAGCACAGAAGTGTGTGAGCGTGTGCTTATGTTTGTGGGAGGTTGTGAATATTTAAGTAATAGGAACTAAAAGTACTCCTTCTTATCAATGGAGACACCGCCCCCGCCTTCCAAGAGGCATTTAGAGACACATCATCACACTTGCCTGCACAGCAAGATGCCCTGTATGATTACACTGCTGCAGATCTGGAAACAGAATTGATTTTCTACCTTACACAATCTTACCAACTTAAGAATTATAGAAAGTCATTCTAGAAATTAATTAATTAATTTGGGGAATGTCTATAAAAGTATCTAGAAAGTAACTCACCAAGCTTATTAATTAAAGAACACTGGTTCCAAGTCATTCAAATAATTCTGAACACGACCAGGAGTCCTGCTGCCCATCCTTACAGATGCTTATCCTGTCACCATAGTTGCTCCTCTTACCTTACTTCAACACAGGGCCTTCCAGCCTGAGGTGAAAGGAGAATTTTAATACTTAGCATTTTCCAACCTGGATAGATCTCTCTTTGTTTGAGACCAATATAAAAAGGGATTTTTTAAGAACTCCATGTAATGTATTTTTTGTATTTTTGTGCAGCTAACCTTCTCCCTAGTCTGCCCAAAGCACACTACACCAGGACTGCAAAACGAAAGAATGGTTCATTCAGCTTTTGACTAGCAAGGACCGTATCAGAATTTTTTAGTCAAGACGATATTGCTTTTCAAAGCCAAAATACCATAGGAACAAAAGATATTTGAACATCCTTTAGTTTGCATCAGAATGTCAAAATCACAGTTTCAATGGAAGAATGGATGCCCATATATGAACCCTTGTGGTGGCCGGGGCATGAATTTTCAATGAATGACCTGTTGTTGGCTTTCTTCCTAAATTTCCAGTCTGTCATGGACCTGAACATGGTTTGCCTGGTCAGCACTCAGCATGCACTACATATGACTTCCACATAACTGGCCTATGCCCTGCTCCAAGAGAGAGTCCACTATCACACATTTAGACACACTGCAGCGTCACATTGCTTTAAAGGTTTCCTAACACTTATTCTCCAATTCTGTATTCACCTTGGTGTGACCAACAACCACAGTTCCAGAATGAATATAATACACTGATGTAAAAGACCCAGAAACCCTGAAACCTGTCCCTTCCAGCCTGGGGCGGTGAGGTGGGGGAGGTGTTGTGGGAAAGAAACAGGAAATAGGAGAGTGGGGATATCAGGTGGCAGGATCTTGTTTCCCAGCCTCACCCAGCGCAGGGTCATACACCTTAGGGGCTTTCAAAATATAGGTTGAGTGTCCTTTACCTGAAGTGCTTGGGACCAGGAGTGTTCAGATTTTGAAATGTTTGCATCATACTGACTAGCTAAACATCTCTAATCTGAAAATCCAAAATGTTCCAATGAGCCTTTTCTTTGAGTATCATGTCAGCACTCAAAAAAAGTTTCAGATTTTGAGTCCAGTGCAGTGGCTCACGCCTGTAATTCCAGCACTTTGGGAGACCAAGGCAGGTGGATCACGAGGTCAGGAGTTCAAGACCAGCCTGGCCAAGATGGTGAAACCCCATCTTTACTAAAAATACAAAAATTAGCCGGGCTTGGTGGTGGGCGCCTGTAATCCCAGCTACTCGTGAGGCTGAGGCAGAGAATTGCTTGAACCCAGGAGGCAGAGGTTGCAGTGAGCCAAGATCGCACCACTGTACTCTAGCCTGGGCAACAGAGCAAGACTCTGTCTCAAAAAAAAAAAAAAAAAAAGTTTCAGATTTTGTAACATTTCAGAGTTTGAATCTTCAAATTAGGGATACTCAACCTGTACCCTGCTAAATGTGAGGAGATCAGAATGTGGGACTAGTAGCTCTCTTTCTGAAATAACATGAAGGAAGCTGTGGGGCCCTGGGATAAGCCCAGCTTATGCTTACCATGTGAAAGAGAATGTCAACTTTCCCATCTTATTATTTAAGAAATACATTTTCTAAGGCTCTAGCTGCTATAGATTGTGATTCCTCTGATGGATTTGGGCAAAGTAAATTGAAAACCTCTGCAAGGAATTTATCATTCTAGATGTCATTAAGAACATTCATGATTCATGGAAGGAAGTCAATGTGTCAACACTGACAGGAGTTTGGAAGAAATTAATTCCAGCCTCATGGATGACTTTGAGGAGTTCAAGACTCAGTGGGGGAAGTAACCGCAGATGTGGTAGAAATAGCAACCACATCTATTAGAAGTAGAACCTGAAGATATGACTGAATTGTTGCAATCTCATGATCAAACTTGAACAGACGAGGAGTGGCTTTTTATGGATGAGCAAAGAAAGTGGTTCCTTGAAGATGTGAACCTTGTTGAAATGACATCCAAGGATTTAGAATATAACATACACTTAATTGATAAAGCAGCAACAGAGTTTGAGAGGACTGACTCCAATTTTTAATGAAGTCCTACTGTGGGTGAAATGCTGCCAAACAACCAGCGCTGCATGCTACAAAAAATCTTTCATAAAAGGAAGAGTCTATTGATGTGGCAAACTTCACCGTCATCTTATTTGAAGACATTACCATGGCCACCCCAATCTTCAGTAACCACCACCCTGATTAGTTAGTAGCCTTCAACAACTAGGCAAGACCCTCCACCAGCAAAAACATTACAACTTCCTGGAAGCCTCAGATGATCAGTAGCATTTTTTAGCAATAATGTATTTTTTAATTAAGGTATGTAAGTTTTTCAGATGTAATGCTATTACATGCTTAATATACAATATAGTGTACATATAACTTTTATATGCCCTAGGAAACCAAAAAATGCCTTTTATATGCACTAGAAAACCAAAAATATCACTTTATTGTGATAGTCACTTAATCGTGGTGGTCTAGAACCGAACCCACAATATCTCCAAAGTATGACCCTGTAATAAGCCCTTATATAGCCAGATGTCTACTTGAGGAGGAGAAAGAATAGGCAGAATTCTGACAGCCTGCATGTTTACCTAAATAAATCATGTTTATCATTGAAATCATCCCTAGTGAGAAAACTGGATGACTATTTAAACTGAAAAAAGACTTTTAAGTGTGGAAGACTGTGATATTAGTTAGTAAGTTACCTTCACCACTCAATGAAGTGGGTGCCTATAAAGGCCTTTCAATCTGTTATAGGAAACAGAGGCGCATTTTTTTTAATGTCAAAGGTACTGTGAACACACTACTTGTGTATCAGTTGTTTGCTTGATTTGCTTTTCTTTGTAGCATTTGAAAAAATGCTAGAATTCAAGAGTCAGAGGAAACATAGAAAATGATGTATTTCACAAAACAGAAGTAAATTTTAAACAGCATCTGCTATGTGCACTCAATAAAACTCAATAAACCATGATCCCTATGAATAAGATATGAAGAGAAGACTAGTTAATAGGCAAAGAGCAAAGAGATGGGGAAAGAATCCTGCTCATGTGGCAGGATTTCAGAATGGTGAATTGATTACTCTTTTACTTCTCTTCACTCTTTACATCCCACTGAAATTACCAAAGAAATAAAAAATAGATGCAAAAGTCTATAGCAGTCATGGAAAACAAGTCAGGGCATTCTCAATGCAGCAGACAGGTATAGTAATTTCAGGAAGATATAAAGCAGATGGGGTCAGATTGACAATCAATGGCTGAAGGCTTGACTCTCATGTCAAAGGTTGATCCTTGTCAGGGGAGGAGTGGATGTCTGTCCCTAGTAGAGCAGCAGAAGGCCGCCAGGGTCAGAGTGTCAGGCCAAGGGGACCCTGGATCACTCAGCTGTGGGGGAGTTGGGGAAAGTGGAGAATTCAATTTCAGAGTGTTCTTTTCACTTGAAAGGCTTTCTATTTGCCACAGAGCCTCATGAGTGGACTGACTCCTAAATGAAGCATTTGTTCTGGAAGGTTTCTAACACAAGCAGGAGGGCCAAAGAGAGATCAGGGAGGGACAGCTTGGGGCCATTACAGCAGATACTGAGTGGGAGGGAAACTCTTACAAAAGAAACACGTCCCAGTTTTTTTTTACCTTCATTGGAATTACTTCCTTATTTCCTGCTATAACATATTTTCAACCGAGCAAAAAGATCCTCTTAAGACCTCAACAGCAGGTTTAGGCAGGTTGACCTATGGACATTACAGAACAAAAGAAAGTGTTCATAAAGCTCTGCTTTAAATCCATTAGGGAGCCACCAGCTCAGGCACTCACCTCATTCTCTTTTTATTGACTACAACTGGACAATTGGGGATTTCCTCCATAGTAGCTTTGAGCTACCCACCTTACCCTGATGGTGGAGTGAGAGGAGAGAAAGGCTAACCTCCTCTTTTTGTTTCTGGCCCAAGCCCAAGCACCCTGAAATAAAACCAACCTATTGCTTCAACCTCTAATCACTGTGCTCAGGATAAACCCTGCCCATGGACCCTTAAGCTCTTGGAAAAGATAGCTAGGATATAAACAACGAGGCAGTTGCTGGAAGAGCCCACATCAGCTACCAATATAAATGAATCTATACCTCCATTTATAAACGTGAACAGAAAAAAAAAATTGAGGATAACCAGCATCTCAACAAGCTGAGCAATTAGAACAAATGGCCTCTAATTTAAAAATGGCAATGAAGGAACAGAAGGAAAGATTAAATTCTAATTGGTATGCTCAGTAAGATTGATTTTATGGAGTGATAGCATACCACTTCATAAAAAGAGAGCAAGAAAGGAAAAAATCCTTGAAATTGAAAGCATAATGGATGAAACAGAAAGATTCATAGAAGCAGTGAGTAGCAGCGTGAAACATGGCTGAAAATGAAATTATTGATTTAAAAGACCAACGTAAGGAATTCCTCAAGGACAGAGGGATGGGAAAAGTAACAACCTATGAGAGAAAGAAATAAGAGGTATGGAAGATAAATCCATAAGATTCACTATCTGTATATTTGATTAATAAAACCAGAAAGATGGACACGAGGAAATGGTGGGAAAAAAGGAAAAAAAATTTATCTGAGCTGAAGAAAGGCTTGAATTTTTAAATAAAAGGTGCCCACCAGATGAAGAAAAAACAAATGAAAACAATATAGAAAAAAACACACACATTAAAAATCTCTTGGTAAAATTTTTGGATATTAAAAATAAAGATTATATCCTATAAGCTTCCAGGCTAGTAAATAATATATTTGTTGCCAACAATGGATAGAAAAATAAGATTTTTTTCATCTCTAACACTACATGCTAAAATCCCAGACAACAATGAATCAATAGTTTTAAAGTTCTGAGAAAGGAACATCTTGAACCTAGAAATCTATGTTAGCAAAACAACACTTCACGTATAAGGATAAAAGAAAGGCATTTTGAGGCATTCAAAAATGTTCAGAAGGCCGGGCATGGTGTTCACGCCTGTAATCCCAGCAATCTGGGAGGCTAAGGCAGGCAGATCACCTGAGGTAAGGAGTTTGAGACCAGCCTGGCCAACCTGGCAAAACCTGGTCTTTACTGAAAATACAAAAATTAGCCCCGCATGGTGGCGGCTGCCTGTAATCTCGCCTACTTGGGAGGCTGAGACAGGAGAATCGCTTGAATCTAGGAGGCAGAGGTTGCAGTGAGCTAAGATCAAGCCACTCCACTCCAGCCTGGGTGACACAGTGAGAGCCTGTCTCAATTTAAAAAAAAAAAAAAAAAGTTCGGAAAACTTGAAAACACTACTCAAATAAAATACGAAAAATCTAAATAAATGGAGAGATATACCTTGTTCATTGTTTGGGTCACTTGATATTGCTAAGATGTCAATTGTCTCCAAGTTATCTATACAGATTTAACACAATCCCAATCAAAATGCCAGCATGCTTATGTTTTGTGGAAATTGATAAACTGAATTTATATGGAAATGCAAAAGGCCAGGAATATCCAGGACAATCTTGAAAACAAATCTGAAGAACTTACTCTAGTAGATTTCAAGACTTAAGTAGAGTTAGAATCATTAAGAAAGTGTGGTGTTAAAAAGGACAATGGAATAGAATGGATAGATAATTCCATAACTAGACTGTTCTGGTTGCCTGCTGCTGTGTAACTAACAACCCCAAATCTTGGCTTATAACAATAGCAATTATTTTATTGTTCACAAATCTGGGAGTGAAGTGGGCTCACCTAGGCAGTTCTCACTCAGGATCTCTCAGCTGATTACAGTCAGTCGGTGGTTGGAGCTGGGCTGGGGTCTTCTCAAAGTCTTCTTCACTTGCATATCTGAGCTGGGGAGACTTACACAGCTTGGGCTGGAACTGCTGGGGTTCCTCAGGCATCCCTCTTTCCTCTTTGGTCTCTCCACTTAGTGATCGTCAGAGCAGCTGATTCCTGACATGGCGGCTGAAGGTTCCCAAAGTGAGTGTCCCAAGAGAAAACAGCAAAAATGATGTGGCCTTTTCTAACTCAGCCAAGTCACACAGCATCATTTCTACCTCATTTTATCCACTGAGACAGTCACAAAGGCCTACCCAGGCTCAATGGGGGGAAGCATGGACTCAACCTCTTCAAAGTATTTGTGGACATATTTTTAAATTAGCACATCAACCCTCACATATCGTTGCTTTTTTGTTTGGGTTTTTTTTTTTTTTTTTGGCCAAAAAGCGTATTAAAAGATTCTAATTTCACATCAGAGAAATGCAAATAAAAACCACAATCTACCGACCAGAATGGCTGGAATTTACAAGGCCAAACCTACCAAGTGCTGACGAGGATGCAGAGCAACTGGGACTGTTGATAGGAGTGTCAATTTGTCCATCCACCATGGAAAACTCTGCCCATAATTGCAACAATTAAACATACACCTATACAGTCCAGCAACCTGACTTCTAGGTATACAACTAATAGAAATGGATACATATATCCACCAAAAGATAAACAAAGACAGACAAGAATTTCTTAGCAGCACTATTCATCATAGTCCCAAACTGGAAACAACCCAAATGTCCACTAGTTGTAGAGTGAATAAATCGTGATATCGTGCATTTCGTACAATGGAATACTTCACAGAAATAAAAAAGAACTACTAATACATGCAAAAATATGAATAAATCTCGGCCGGGCGCGGTGGCTCAGGCCTATAATCCCAACACTTTGGGAGGCTGAAGCGGGCAGATCACCTGAGGTCGGGAGTTCAAGACCAGCCTGACCAACATGGAGAAACCTCATCCCTACTAAAAAAATACAAAATTAGCCGGACGTGGTGGCACATGCCTGTAATCCGGAGACTCACTTGAACCTAGGAGGCGGAGGTTGCGGTGGGCCGAGAGCACGCCATTGGATTCCAGCCTGGGCAACAAGAGCAAAACTCTGTCTCAAAAAAATAAATAAATAAAAATATGACTAAATCTCATAGACCTTATGTTAAGTGAAAGAAGCCAGACACAAAATAAAACATTCTGTATGATTCCATTTATAAGAAGTTTCAAGACAGGTAAAACTAATCTGTGGTGATATCAGAATAGTGGTTTCTTCTAGGGGACAGGATACAAATGTGTATCTGTATGTATTTGTGTTTATTTGCTTATTTATAACAAATATATCTAAGAAACATTGTCATATGTGAATCCATTGTAAAAGAAAAACACACTCAAGGAAATACTATAACAGATTTAGTGAAACAAAGAAATAATTTTTTTAAAAAGATGCAGTAAAAAATAAAAATCATTATAGAACAACAACAAAAGTAAAATAATGATAAGGCAAAACTGTAAGAAAAATAAGAAACTTGGCAGAATTACAATTATACCCATTTCAAAAACGTTCCTATTAATTGCATTAAAAAGAGAGGAGGAATTGTTAATAACAATTAAAAGAGATAATGTGTAAAACTCATTGATATCTTAATTCAAACAAACCTATTTTAAGAAAACAATTTTGAGATAATTGGTGAAAATTGACCATGAATTGGATATTGTATATTAGAGAGTTAGGGTTACATTTGTTGGTTATGATAGAAGTATTACAGTTATGACTATTTAAGAAAAAGTCATTAATTGTTAAAGCTTTAAATTGAAGTATTTTACTGGCAAAATGATATGTTACCTGGGATTTGCTTCAAAATACTCCAAAAAGGGGGGGTATGTTGATGAAATAAGAGTGGTATAATGTTCATAATTGATCATCTGGATGATTGGTACATGTGGATTTATTATATCGCCATTTCTACTTTGTGTGTGTTTTAAATTTCCATAAAATTTTAAATTCAAATTTTCCCTTACAAAAAGAATATAAACCTTAAAATTGGATGTATCAAATAGCCATAAGAAATAGAGGATTCTAATAGCATAATGAATAATCTTGATTTAATGAATATATCTAAAATCCTATATGCCCCCAAAACAGAATATTACATTTTTATAAATGTCCATGGAATCATTTCAAGAAACTGACTATGTATACACACACATATAATGCAAAAAGCAACACCTATACAGGCTATATTCTCTGACCACAGTGCAATGAATCTAGAAATTAACAATTAAGAGAAACCCCAAATAAAATTTTCTAGCTATTTAATAATTTTTGAGAAACATATTTCCAAACAACATTTAAATCAAAATATAAACTTGAGACTATATAGAAATTAATAGCAGTTAGAACAATGGTTTCCAAAATCTATGGCATGCAGCCAAAGTTATACTCAAAGAAATATATAAAGCCCTAAAAATTATTTCTTTTTCTATTAAGCAAAAAAGATTTAAAATAAATTTACTAAACTGTCACCTTTAGAAAGCTAGAAAAAGAACAAAAAAGTTACTAAAAGTAGGACAAAGGGATTAATATAGGTTAAATCAGACTTACCAAAAAAAATCATTTTTATTTTTAGAGCCAGGGTCTCTCTCTGTCACCCAGGCTGGAGTGCAGTGGCGCTATCATACCTCACTGCAGCCTGGAACACCTCGGCTCTAGTGATCCTCCCATCTCAGCCTCCGAAAGCACTGAGATTTAAGGCACGTGCCACTGTGTCGAGTCCAAACAAATCATTTTTATAATGAAAGATTAGTAATATTTCTTTACAATAAAGAACAAGACAAGGATGCCCTTTATCATCCCTACTATTCATTATTTCACTTGTGGTCTGAGCCAATTCAACAGGAAATGAAAAAAGTGGCAATGTGAAAAGAAAGGGACAAAACTGTTCTTGGCGGGCACTATGATTTTCTAAATCTAAACCTTCTAACAAATAAATTAATAATAGAGGCCGGGCGTGGTGGCTCATGCCTGTAATCCCAGCACTTTGGGAGGCCGAGGCGGGTGGATCACGATGTCAGGAGATCGAAACCATCCTGGCTAACATGGTGAAACCCGTCTCTACTAAAAATACAAAAAAAATTAGCTGGGCATGGTGGTGCATGCCTGTAGTCCCAGCTACTCGGGAGGCTGAGGCAGGAGAATGGCGTGAACGCGGGAGGCAGAGCTTACAATGAGCAGAGATCGCGCCACTGCACTCCAGCCTGGGCAACAGAGTGTGATTCTGTCTCAAAAAAATTAATTAATTAATTAATTAATTAATTAATAGAGCTCAGTAAATTTTCTGGATTTAAAATTCATACATAAAAACTTATATTGTTCTTCCATACCAACAATAACCAATTATAAGATGTAAAAAAAATAAATACTATAAACCACAAAATACCTAGAAATAAACAGAAAATGTGTTTTCCCATGGGGAAAATTATAACACACGATTAACGGACATGAATGAAAGTCTGAATACCTTTGTCACAAATAGGAAGACTCAATATCATAAAGATGATAATTCACTATTAATCAAATCATAAATTCAATGTAATTCCAATCAACACCCTAATAGAGTTTTTCATGAACTCAACAAGGTGATCCTAATATATAAAAGTGTAAGGAGTCAAGGCACTCTTGAATAAAAATTACAAGGTGGAGAACTTGGAGTAGCATATAACAAGATGTATTATAAAGCCATTTAATGCAATTTAACACAGTATGCTATTGGCGGAGATAGACAATAAACAGATTCAAAAGGATAGAGAGCCCAGAAATGGATTCGTGTAGATGAAAACTAGAAGTGGCGTTACAAATCCCTGGGGGAAAACAGATTCGTCAATAAATAGGGATGAGACAATTGTTTACCCATATAGGGAGACATAAATATAAATCCCCCACATGAAAATCTATCTCAGATGGATCATAAACCTAAATGTGAAAAACAAAGTTGTAAAATTCTAACATAGATAGATATAGATAAATAGATAGATAGATAGATGACAGATATAGATAGATAGATAGATAGATAGATAGATAGATAGATAGATGAGAGTATATTTGACATCAGGACAGGAAAGGATTTAAGAATTCACAAAAAGCATAAGTTATAAAAGAACAGGTTAACGTGGCTTCCCACATTGAAATTGGAAACATCTGGACAAATAGGATTCTAAGAACAAATTTGAAAAACAAACCACAGATTGCGGGGCGGGAGCGGTCACAAAATGGCAAAGCGCAAGACCAGTGAAAAAACGATATTTAGAATAAAGATAAAGCCTAAAAGACAAACAAGAAAGAGAAAATTAACATAGTAATTTATAAAGGGGAAAACTAAATGCCCAATAAAATTATAAAAAGAGGCACTACATCATTAGAAAGCAGAGGAATGCAAATTAAATCCATAATGACATACCATTCACACGCCCCATGATGGCAGAAACTCACGTCTGATAATACCAGCTCATGCCAAGGGTATGAAGTGGCAGGAGCTCCCAGGTACTGCGGGTGACTGTGAGATTAGGAATAACCACTTGGGAGGAAAAATTGGCAATGTCTAATAAAGTTAGAGATATGCCTATTCTACAGCTCAGGAATCATACCAATTAACATAGCCTAGAAAAATCCTCACCCAAGTGTACCTGTATAGGAATGTTCACTGAAGCATTGTTTTTATAATTTAAAATTTTGAAATAACATAAAAGCCCATTAGTTGGAGAAGAAATGAGCAGTGAACAAACCTTGTTCCAACCACAGAATACTATGCAGTAGTGGAAAAGAAAGAAACAAAGTTACATGTATTGGCATGAGGAAAAGTCTCAAAGTCATGGAGTTGAATGAAAAAGCAAGTAGCAAGATGATGCATACTCAATAATATTTAAAGTTTTAAAAACCACAGAAAATAGGCTGGGCACAGTGGCTTATGCCTGTAATCCCAAGTACTTTGGGAGGCTGAGGTAGGAGGATTGCTTGAGCCCAGGAGTTTGAGACCAGCCTGGGCAACATAGTGAGACCCTCACTCTACCAAAAAAATCCAAAAAAAAAAAAAAATTAGCTGGGAGTGGTAGTGCGCACCTGTAGTCCCAGCTACTACGGACACTGAGTGGGTGGGTCCCTTGAGCCTGGGAGGCAGAGGCTGAAGTGAGCTATGATGACACCACTGCATCCCAGCCTGGGCGACAGCGCAAGACCCTGTCTAAAAAAAAAAAAAAAAAATCACAGAAAATAACACTCAGTATGGTGTATGAATACATTCTTCTTATATAATAAAAATATAAAAATATGCATAGGAACGATCCACAACTTCAGGGGGGTACTCACCTCTGGTGAAGGAAAGTGGAGAGTGGGATCTAGTTCAAATACATACTGGGCTTCGCTTACATCTGTAATATCTTTCCTTTTAAAAAAGGAAACAAACAGGGTGAAATACTAATATTGGTTAAAGCTGGATAGTAGATATACAGACACTCTCTCAGATTTTGTACATGTTTAACTATTTCAAATAAAATATCAATGGAAAATACATATATATAATATTGAGAAGAAAGGTAAAATAAATAATAAGAAAACAATTCATTGGAAAGCATACAATTGATCTGTAATATCAATACTTTTAAAACATCAACAAAATGCAGAAAGTTCTGGAAAGCCTAACCAAGAGAAAACACAAATAAATAATATATGCAATAAGAAATAAGCAAATAGGCCAGGAGCGGTGCCTCGCACCTGTAATCCCAGCATTTTAGGAGGCCAGGTGGGAAGATTGCTTGAGGCCAGAAGTTTGAGACCAGCCTAGGCAACATAGCAAGACTCCACTTCTACAAAACACTACTTAAAAACATTGCCAGGTGTGGTGGTGCACACCTGTATTCTTAGCTACTTGGGAGGCTGAAGTGACAGGGTCACTTGAGCCCAGGAGTTTCAGGCTGCAGTGAGCTATGATTGTGCCACTGCACTCCAGCCTGGAGGACAGAACAAGACCCTATCTCTAAAAATATATATAATAATAAGCAGATAATTACAGCCAAGAAGGACACAAAAAAGTAATGAGAATACTATATACAATTTTCTATCACTGAAGTTGAATACATAATATGGACAATTTCCCAAGAAGTTATACATTTCCCAGATTCCCATAAGAAAAGGTAGAAAATCTAAATACATCGGCATCCATAGAAGAAATTGAAAAATATTTACCATCATTTATTTCCAGAAAAGATCCAAGTCACACAGGGTGTTTTACAATTCAAAAAACTTCTAAGGAACAGATAATTCCCCTTACTTAAACTATTAGTGGGCTGGCCATGGTGACCTACACCTGTAATCCCAACACTTTGGGAGGCTGAGGTAGGCAGATTGCTTGAGCTCAGGAGTTCGAGACCAGCCTGGGCAACATGGTGAAACCTTGACTCTATAAAAAATACAAGAATTAGCCCGGTGTGGTGGTGTGCACCTATAGTCCCAGCTACTTGGGAGGCTGAGGTGGGAGGATGGCTTGAACACATTAGGTGGAACTCGCAGTGAGCTGAGATTTTGCCACTGCCCTCCAGTCTGGGTGACAAAGCCAGACACTGTCTCTAAATAAATAAATAAATAAATAAATAAATAAATAAATAAGCAAGCTATTGGAGAGCACAGACACATACATAAATCTTTCCAATTTGTGGTAAGAAATTAGCACAGCCTTGACACAAAAATTAACAAAATAGTACAAAAAAATAGATTCCATTTTACTTAGTAATGGTTGTAAGAATCCTAAATAAAATATTAACATTTGAATCTGACAGTGTATTAGAAAATAGTATACAAAGTAGGATCTATTTCAGGATGTAAAATTGGTTCTATATTAAGATATCTATTTGTAGACAAAGAAGAAAACTCGTGTGGGAGTTTTGCCAGTTTCCTAGACCTTTCTTTTAACTCCCCAAGGCTTGATATGTTGCTATTCAACCCACAGCAGAAGTGAGGTTCAGCTTGCAATTGGCATAGAAAAACCCCGAGATGAATGTTTTTTCCCTTGTGTCCTAGCACTAGAGCCTACCTTCTGCTGTTGGAACCAGTTCAAGGAAAGCAGAGATTTAGCTGCAACTATCATGGATAGTGTCAAGCCGCTGCACTCACCAGTGACTAGAACTCAAGAGTTCTGGTCCAGATAAGAAGAATCTTTGATCAAATCATTTGCCCTATCTAAGCCTTGGTCCATCAAACTCTAAAATAATGGAAGGGGCCAGGCACGGCAGCTCACGCCTGTAATTCTAGAAATTTCAGAGGCCAAGGCAGGTGGATCATTTGAGGTCAGGAGTTCGAGACCAGCCTGACCAATATGATGAAACCCCGTCTCTACTAAAAATACAAAAATTAGCTGGGCATGGTGGCGTGCCCCTGTAGTCCCAGCTACTCAGGAGGCTGAGGCAGGAGAATCCCTTGAACCCAGGAGGCAGAGTTTGCCATGAGCCAAGATCGCGCCACTGCACTCCAGCCTGGGAGAGCAACAGAGCAAGACTTCATCTCAAAGATAAATAAATAAATAAATAAATAAAATAATGGAAGGGACTGGATGATCTCCAACCTCATCACTTCTGACTCTATATTAAATGATGATCCATAAACAAGGCTCAAATTACTTTTGCTATTGCAGCAAAGTAAATGACAGTTTGTTGGTCCCCCTGCTGCTATGTAACAGTTGACAAATTTGTAGGATGGAAATGCGAACATCTCAATTCATGGCTGTAAACAAATGAAATGTGTTCTTTGGAAAAGAAACCTCTCTTCCCTAGTTTGCAAAACTTTGAGCGTATGTCAGTTTACCCTTCAAACACAGAAAATCAATTTATGTAGCTGCGCAGAGGGGATTTGCATTAATTTAGGGGAAATACTATCAATAGGAAGTGTTCCCTTTCGCCATATGTCCAGCAGGAGTAGAGCCAGAAAACATATGCTTGATGCAGCTTGGTGCTGTCCCAGCCCTGGAGAACGGGGACATGATCTTCAGAGTTTTCCAATGAAAGATGGGATAAAGACAAACATCTTTAAATGCCATTTTGTGAATTGTTGAATATTGCATGTCAACACAGTTAACACGGAATGTTCAACAAGGTGGATATCTAACATATCTTTCTGGGAGAAAAACTGCTAATGAGCAGACCTTGGAAGATGCTGAGGAGAGGCCGCACATTTGTATGAGGCCCCCAGGACCCTTGAAAGTGGGAAGTGATTGAGATTCCACCCACTTCTTCCCGAGATTGAAGTTGCCGAAATCGGCTTCAGTAGCCCAGTCTCCCCTAAGCAACGTCCAAAGGGAGGAAAGAGCAACGAAGCCCCTGGAATGAAATCATCTTGGAGATAAAAAGCATTAGGCTTGGGGCGGGCCACTGCTGAGTTGGGCTCTTAAGAGAGGAATGGTTCTGAATCCCTAATGCTGTGGATCCTACGACAGCTTCCAATCCAGCCATCCTGGAGGCCAGATGATGCCCCAGGAACGTGCCCTATATGAGAAAACAAATCTAAAAAGCTGTGACACTGGAACTCTTGACAAAGAGCTGAGGAAGACCAGGAAGCCCCCTTCCCACACCTTGAAGGACCACCCATGCAGAGCCACTGTGGCAGGGACTGGAATAGACTTCCTAATCACCTTCTCTTGGTGATGTGACATCCTTTGTCCTCAAGGAGAGGAGACATGCCATCTGGAAGGCATGAATAAACTGGCTCTTTGGTCATAAATAAGCACCTTGGGGACTTCTTTCATCATAAACATATTCAAAATAGTCAATATTGGAGCTTGAGCTGTTCAATGGAAGTACTAACAGGAAATGTGTTTTTACCCCAAAGGGGCAAGGAGGAACTCCAATGGTGGCCCACACGATTCCCCCAGCTCTCAGAACAAGAAATGGTACCCCCAATATGGAGGAGTTTCAGGCGTAGGTCATTATGTGCTGGAGAACATTGGGTGGCTTCATGGACTTGGCCTTGGTCTGGCTGCTGGACTGGAGCCCAACTTGGGCCAAGTAAACACTCTTGACAAACACCCCATGGAGATTGTTTAATTTGGGTTTTCTATTTCATTTTGAGCCAATTTTGACTATTTACATTTTTCTGGAAAACATCCATATCATTGAAGTTTTCCAATGTAATGGCAGAGTTTTCATAGTACTGCCTAATTATTTTTTTGATCTCCTTTGTATAATATCTGTGGTTATATCGTATTTCTCATTCCTAATGGTGTGTAATTTGCCTTTCCTCTTTTTAACCAGATTAAACTTGCCAGAAGTTTGCCCAGGTTCAAACTATTTTAAAGAACTTGCTCTAGGGTTTATTTTTAACTGTGTTGATTTTGTGTTTTGTGAATTATTAATTTCCACTTTTAACTATACTAATCTCATCTTCTGGATTTTCTTGATGCTGTTTATACAACTTCCTAAGTTGATTCCTTGTTTCACTACATTTAATTCCCTTTGTTCAGTGATGAGAGTTATGATTTTGCCCCTGAGTGTAGTAAACAGCTGTCACTCACCTCACCCCATAAGTTTTCATAGGAAGTATTCTCATGATAGTGATTTTCTAAATCTTCTGTAATTACAGCTTAATTTTCTCATTAACTCAATAATTGTTTTTTTAATGTTATTTAAATCAAGAAGCTTGTTGGTTTGTTGTTTTGTTTACTCCTTTGTGGTCAGAAATGCAGTCTGCAGAATTTTTACTTTTTAAAATTTATGGATGTTTCCTTTGGAAATCAATTTTTGTAAATATTCCATGAACATTTGAAAACAATGTCTATTCCTCCCAGTAATAAAAACATTTATTCAGCTAATTAATTATATTATTCAAATTTTGTATTAATGTATCATCCTACTAGTGTTATCTTTAAATGTTCAAACACATATCTGAACTTACACTTTTCTATCAATATTAAATTAAAATAATATTTATTGACATTATCCAATAATGTGAAATATGTACTTTCATTTCCTTCTACCTTTTCCCACTAATTTTTATTGAAAAAATATGGGCTCATAGGTACAAATTATTATTATAAAGCTCTTATAATAGGTAACCTTTTTCAAAAATTGTTTTTAATGTTTATATTGTTTTATACCTATATAAACACAGTAGGTTATTGCCTTACCAGTTTTATTATTCTCATTATTCTCTATATGCCTTTTCCTCCCTTCATTTATTCACTTTGATTCATCTCTTAGTGGTAGAGGTAACTCTTCAAGCAATTTCTTCTTGCTGGAAAGGTTTTTGCATATCTCAGACAGGTATATACAATTCTTTAATGTCTGAAAATGTCTTTCTGTTGCTGTCACAGCTGAATAGTACCACTTAATATAGAATGTATTATTTATAATCTTCCCCCTCAAAATCCTAAAGATGTTGCCCCTCATCCTCAGGTGTTCAGTGTTGTAGAGAAGAATCCTATGCTAGCCTGTTAACATAATTTTCTTCCCCTGCGTAGATAACTTGTTTTTTCTTTCTCTTTACATCTTTAGATTTTTCTTATCCTTGCTCCTTCTACTCCTAGTCACTGCCAGCATTCCTTGGCCCCTGGCCACATCATTACAGTCTCTGCTTCTGTGGGTCACATTGCCTTCTCCTCTCCTATAGTCAAATCTCCCACTGCTTCTCTCTTATAAGGACACTTCTGATTACCTCTAGGGCCCACCAAGATAACTCAGGATAATTCCCCCAATCCCAACACCCTTAACTTAATCACATCTGCACGGTCCTTTTTGCCAAATAAGGTAACATTCACGAGTTCCAAGGATTATATGGTGAACTTCTGGGAGGCCATTATTCAACCTACAATAGTCCACTCTTTGGCCCCCAAAGATTCATGCCTATGCTACATATATTCACCTCATTCCAACATTACTCCAAAGCCTCAACCCGTTATAGCATTAAAGTCCAAAATCTCATAATCTAGATCATCTAAATTAGATATGTGTGAGACTCTGGGTATGATCCACCCTGGGACAAAATTCCTCTCCATCTGTGGACCTGGAAAACAAGTTATCTGCTCTGAAAATCTTGGGACAAGCATAGGATAACAGTTACATGCATTCTCATTTCAAAAGAGAAAAAAACGGAAGGAAGAAAGGAGTCATAGTCCCAAGAAATCTCAAAATCCAACCAGAAAAACTCCATTGGTTTCCAAAGCCTGAATAATCCTCTATTTTTCAAGGCTCCACCCTTCCTGCCCACAGCTCTGCCCTCTTGGCCACAGCTCTTCCCTCAGAGTCATCCTCCCTTTTTTCTTGAAGGGTAGCACATATTTTTAGCTGATTTAGTTGTATCAGCATGTTTTCTGCCTGTAGAATTTTGGGAGTCCAACAGCTTTCTTTTATTTCATTTTGCCTCTGTCCCTTTTAATCCAAGCTGGCAGTGTTTCTGCTGATATAACATTTGAAAAATTTTTGCGGATCTCCCATATATGTCGTGGTGATTTACTCCTTCAGACCAGAGAGTTTTCCAATATTTTTTTCTGGATAATTGTATCTCTATTTCTAACTTCTGCTGAGATGGCCGAGGGGATCTGCGAGTGACACATCTAATTTTTACAGCATTAGCAAAAGATTGTCCAGTCCCACCTTCGGCTTTCTCTCCAGAGCATACTTTCCCAACAGTGAATATCCTAATTTTAGCATCTTTTGCAATCCAGATATGCAGAGAATCCTTGAGGGTAAGGACTAGGTCTGATTTAACATTGAATATCCAAAACATACTATGTTTCCTGTTCTGGCTTTCAGTGGAAGGTTGATATCTTGAATTTAAAAGTATGGAATAAATACAGAAAATTGATATTCATCTACCTTAGATCAGGTTACCTCAAAGCAGACTCTGAGGCAGTGATTCATGTGCAAGGATTTATTTAGGAAGGGTTCGTAGGAGAAACTGACACGGGACCGGAGGAAGCAGGGCTAGAAGGGAAAGAAGCCAAGCAAGGGTGCAATTTCAGATGAAGGACAAGTCTCAGCCTGATCCTGTGGTGCTCTGTAGTGTAAATTACACAACAGAGTTTTTCCTCCCTCAAGACTAATGAGCTAGACTTTCATACTCCTGCACAAGTTAGCCATTAGCTATGGGCCACCCCAGGGTGACATAACTCCTGACTCCCAGGCACTTCCAGCTCTCTACACACATGGGTGAAGCAGCTCTAGTAGTCTAAGGATAGTCTTCTACGGAGTTGTAAGTGTGACCTGCTATAAGAAAAACAATAAAAAACATTCAGAGCCTGGGTGCTGTGCATATCAAATGGTAAAGGGAATCCAAGGAGATCTGAGTGAGACCAATAGCATCAGCATTATCATAACATGATACAGCAGAATTGGTATGGTGGTTCTTAGAATTATGAAGTAATGACAATGCATTCTCTTGGCAGAAATACCCCTCTTTTCTTACTTTTATCTAAAATGGTGCTAGCTCATACTGCCTCCTTGCTCTGGGAGGTTTCTTAGAGGATGGAGGTGTTTAAATATCGGAAGATAACAAGTCTTAAACACAGTATTCCATTAATCCCATCCTCTCCACCACCCTGCTGATTGTCATCGTTTTAATTATCTGTTAACATATACTCATCACCTCCCCCTGACAGGCCTGTTAATTGTTCTGGTAGAGGAGTGAGGCCACCAACTGCAGTCCCACAGAACAATGTGATTGGTGGGGGGTCAAGACACTGAACATCTCCTCTGTCCTGAGCAAATGCCATCCATTTAACCCGTTTGTCAGTTTGGGGAAGTGATTCTGACAGGTCACCTTTCATAATGGCTGCGCTTCTATTTATAGAACCAGCGGATGATTGCACATGGTCAGCTCATATTCTTCTTACCCCGAGTGAATTCATAACGTCGCTGCAGCGTACTGTTTATCCCCACAGTGAGAAGTGGTGTGCTCTCTCAGTCCCTTCATCTTCCTATTTTCAGGAGCTGGTGGGCACCAGCCAGGTACTGGCTCTCACCTTCTGGCATTTATTGTGAGCCTGCCTAACAGGTGTGGGCCTGGCCTGGCTCCAGAGAGGCAGTGCCCCTCAGCAGACTCAGACTCTGCCCTCGAGGATCTCATTGCTATGGACCGAATTTTGTTCCCTCCTCCTCCAAACTCATGAACCTGTAACCCCCATGTGACTGTATCTGAAGATAGGGCTTTTAGGAGGTAATTAAGGTTACATGAGTCATAGGGTGGGGTCCCAATCGAATCAAATTGGTGACTTTACAAGAAGACTCACCTACCTAGGAAAGGCCTTGTGGGCACACAGTGAGAAGACAGCCGTCTGCAGGCCAGGAAGAGATTCCTTGGGAGCAGCCAACCCCACTGGACCCTGACCTGGGAATTCCAGCCTCCAGATCTGCGAGGAAATAAATTTCTACTGTTAAATCCACCCAGTCTGTGGCATTTTGCTACGGCAGCCTCAGCAGACTAAGAAACACATGTAGAGAGATAAGGAAATACATCAGCATAGAAAGCAAGGCTGCTGATTCTGAAGTGTTCAGGCAAGGGATGGCCTTGAGCTGGTGCCTTTCATAAATCCTCCAAACAGATAACAAAGCTCCGCACACTATACAGCATCTACTATCTCATCATTTCATTAAATACATGTCCAGGGGAACAAGGTGACACAGCAGAAGCAGAGTCAAGACGTGGGACAGAAAAGGCAAGTCCCTCTCTTCCTACCCATGCCAAGTTCTCTGGCTTTAAGAGGGAAGAGGAGCCACAAAAGGGAGAAACAGCTTCTGGCTTACTGTGGTTTGAATAAAGCAGATTGAAGGTGGAAAGAGTCTTACATTTTGGAGAAAATATTTAATGAGTACCAATACTTACTAGTATTAATATTTAATTTAGTATCCATGCTTAATACTAAACTTCAGTGGACTGGCTAGAACAAGCCTGGCTATGTCTCATGCCCACCTTGCCCCCAGAAAATAAAGAAAAAACATTAAGGAGGCGGCGAACAGGTGGATCTGGAGAGATTCAGAGGCCAGTGGAAGAAAAGGTCTGCCTGGCCAGGCCTGTGTTTCTATTACCAGATGATCGGGAGCAAAATTCCTCAAATGTAGCCAAAATGCTGAGGACATTATTTTCTTATCTGCTGACATTATTTTCTTATCTGCATTGAGCAGGTTTCTAATCTTCTATAACTTTTTAAAATTGAGCTTAAGTTTGATTTAGATTAATAGTTACATGTATGCTTTAAAAGTACAAATAAGATGTCATATTTTTTAAATGAAAAATTGCCCTAATTGGCATTTTGGCATTTTAATAAATTACCAAAGATACATGTGAGTCTAAATTAGGCTTACCCAAGGCATAGTTGTAAAAGAGAGGATGGGGTGGATTATTCAAATATATGCGCCTTCCCTGAGCACCTCACTCCCAGCCCTGGGGTAGTACACAAATTTGTACATAAATCCTGTATTTGTGCACCCTTTGAATTGTGATTGCCTTGCTGCTAGTTTTTTCCTAAAATCCTGATTTGGATGCTTGTTTCCAGGTCTATGTTTGGATTCTTCATTGTGTCCTATGGCTTTCTCACAGCATTTGGCAGGGCTCTTTTCCACTTGGATCTGCTACAATCCAACCTTACACCTTCACGCTTTGTCAGGTACACTGGGTCAGCCCAGCGGCCACTTTCTTTGAGGGTCACTCATTCGCCTAGGTCAGAGTCCCTGACTCTGAAGCAAATCCACCTCCAGCTGCCGCAAGAACATGGCAGATGGAGCACTTGGCTCGTACAGGCTCAGTGTTGAAGGATGATGCAGTTATGCTGGGGCCCACTGAGCTGGCCACCAAGAAGGCCAGCAGCTCAGCTCCCAGGGAACCGCAGCTGAGTTCAGTGTTGCCTTCTCTCCTGGATGTGTGTCCTTGCTTCAAAGCAGAGCTGGATAGGACGTATGCCTGCCTGGTAATTAAGGTTAGTGAGCACATTCCATCTGCAGGGCAGAAAAGCAACTCTGGTTTTTGAGTCCACATTCTTGGCATTCACCCCAACCAGAAGGATCCAGGAGACAGTGATAATCCTCCCCTGGGATATGTCGCCAGGTTATAGGACCCAATCCCAGTTCCAGACAAGACAGTGGAGGGTCATAAGGTGATCCCTGTGAGATCTGACCTCTGCAATCTGTATGAAGTTATCTGATATTAACTTAAGGCAGAGCCCGAGATTTCAGAATCAAGGTTTGAGAGGCTAGGCTGAGTCCTGCTATGAAACATGGGAGCAGGAATCCCTCGCACATTCAACTTTCTCTAGCAGCCACTAAATGACTACGTGGAATGCATGCTGCAGGGCCCAGGGCACAGGCATGGGGTCGGAAACATGGGTTTCTCCAAATTCTGCTGTGCTATTGCTCTGAGACTCTGAGCAAAAGTCTTCCTCCCCCTACACTTCAGTTTCTTCATCTACGAAATAGAGGGAGGTGAGTTAGATCCATGTTTTCAAAGTATGGTTCAAGCAATCCTAGCGGTTTTGCGGATGCCAAAAGTGGAAAGCGCACACCACACTCATGATGGTGATACTGCTGGAGAGGGTGTGAGGAATGGTTCTATAGGTTAGGAGTTACAATGTAAGGATTTATTTTTTTTAAAAAGACAATGCAAAAACGATAACATAATAATTGCAAATTCTGCATCATGGAATTGTAAGTACTTGTTATAGTATTGTTTGTACTTTTCTAGGTCTTAAATTTCTCAAACAAAAAAAGCAATTAAAGCAGGAGCAGGTCTTGACCTAGCAGTGAGTAGAGAGCACTGACCTTCCACCCCCAGCATGTGCAGATTGTACATAAAAAATTTATAGTTTCTTTTTATTTTACATAAATGATATCATATTTGTGATATTGCTTGTCAACTTACTTTTTCACTTAACAAAATTTCTAGCCCTCTATTGTGTGTATGTGCATATGTGTGTGTGCACACGTGTGTTTCCAGTGAAGTAAGAGTATTCCATGACGCAGATAAACCATGGCTGTTTTAACCATTCCATTATTGACAGAAGTTCATTTTGTTCTCAGTTTTTCACTGTTACAATACTGCAGTGAACATCTTTCAAAATCCCAGGGCAAAAGAACAGCAGAACTTTGACCAAACACCTATTTCCTCATCCTCAGGCCTGGCCTCATAGTTACAAGTGGCTATTAATGAATGGCCAATGTTCTTAAGTTTCACACACTTGCATTCCACAGCACAGAATCAAAAACCAGTTGCTGGATAATCCTGAATAATTTCCCCCAGGAAGTTTTCAGCTATCTCAAGGCACTAAGGAGAAAAACTAGAATCTAAGATATGCCAAGAAAGGAACAGCTCAAGTAAACATCCCAGGATCTCAACTTGGAACCCTATAGTGCAACACCCTAGGAATATTGTCAAACCAAAGATAGACACAGCCTTGTTTACAATAAGTGAACCCCACCTGAAGTGGGCTTAGCCCCTTATTGAATGGAGGTGATCTGCTTGCACAATAGCTGCTTACCAGAGAAAATGGTGAATCCTCTCTGCAGAAAAATAACATCACCCTGAGCTACTACAATGTTTTACATCAGTGCTCAGTAACTCACTGAAATGTCTATCAGGTATATCAAGAAACTGAACCAAAAGAAAAAATAAACAATAGAAGCAAACCCACAGATGACCTAGATATTGGAGTTATCAAATAAGGACTTCAAAAAAATTATGATATCAGTGACAAGGTGGAAAATGGCACTGGAGGGTCGGAAATTGTTTTAAAGCATCAAATGGAAATTCTAAAACTGAAAAGTATGGCTGAAGGGAAATGTGAATAGGTAGATTTAATAGCTGATGGGACATAGTTAAAGACAAGATTAATGAACTTGAAGTTAGTTCATAAAAATATTCAGACTACAGCATAAAAAGAAAAAAAAACAGGAAAAAAGCATAACAAATAAAATTGTGACACAGTGAAAAGGTCTAAGTGTATCTGGAGTACCAGAAAGGGAAGAGAGAGAAAATGGGACAGATGAATATTTAAAAGGGAAAGAGCCCAGAATTTTCAGAAGCTGACATCAAGTAACATTCAAGAAGTAGTACAAACACTAAGTAAGAAAACACAGAGAAAACCACACATAGGCACATTCACAGGAAAACTGCTGAAAACCAAAGACAAGGAGAAAATCTTTAAGGCAGGCAGAGAAAAATGTACATTCCCTTCAAAGGAGACAAGACCTTGGGGAATATTATTCACATGACCTCTTCCTGAAGGACATGGTAGACAACAATCTACAGCCAAACAAGAGACGATAGAAAAACTTCAGCCAAAGCACTGGTGGGAAGCCTTAAATAGATGTCACTGTAAAACTGAGAATGAAAACTAAGGTAGACATAAGGGCAAAAACAACATATAAATGTTACATCCCCTAACCATGTAGAAATAACAGAACTAACTGACAATGGAAAGAGAATGGGAAAAGGAGGTGAAAATTAAAATAAGCTCCCTAATTTCCTAATATCTTACAGCTGGGAATAAATATACATATAAAGTTGACAATTCAAATTACAGAAACTGACACAACATTTAAAAGAACAAAAGTAAACAATTAGAAAGCTAATACTAGTGACTAAAATTAGGTAATGGAAGAGAAAATAAGAAATAAGAGTAAGAATCAGGGATAAAGAAAAAACAGTAATAAAATAAAAATAAATAAAATGAGTATATTTACATCAACTCTCTGCTTCCAAGGCCAAAAAGGAGAGATACCAAAAAACCAATAGAAAAAATAGATAAAGGATATTAAAAGAGTGTTCACAAAAAAGGAAGGACAAATGGATCTTAAACACATGCAAAGATGCTTAACTTCATTCACTAAGATAAATGAAAATTACTCTGAGAGCTACAAGGGTATATACATTTGTAAAATCTCAAAATGATGCATTTAATATTTGTACATTTCACTACATGTAAATTTTACCTTTTAAGAAATCTATAAACAAATATTGAATTCTAGTTAATGATACACATGCTGAAGTGCTTTGAAGTGAAATGTACTAATGTTTGCGTCTTACTCTGAAATGCATTCAAAAAATAAAAAGGATGGATAGATGGGTAACTATGAAATTTTTAAAATGCAGCAAAATGTTGACAACTATAGAATCTAGGTGGTGATTATATATTTGTTTACTGTATAATTCTTTCAACTTCTCTGTGTGTTTGAAAATGTTTGCTATAAGATGTTGTAACATCTTCTTTAAAATTTTCTTTCAAATTGGCAAAAATAAAGGATAACTCGGTTTTCAAGATTGTGTGACTGAAACACCAGGGGTTTGGTCTGGGTCCTGTTGCTCACTGTACAGAAAGCCAGTAACTGAAACAATGAGTATTCCCAGGGAAGAAGGCTTTTTATTCTTATGATGTCAACTGGGAGAATGGGAGATAAGTCTCAAATCCATCTTCTCAACTGACTAAAATTGGGGGTTTATAGACTAGGGAAAGAATGTAGAAAAGTTGGACTAGGAAGGTAAGGAAGAGTAAGGAAGATGAACGAGGGGTCTGGTGTCTCATTGTCTGGATGCCGGGATCTGGTGCATTTCAGTCCCTTGCCTGAGAGTCAGTTTTCTAAGGAAAAAACTCAGATGAGACAAATGGAAGTTTCAAGTTTTAAGACTGGGAGGGTCAATTTCTATGTTTATTCAAAAAACCCATAAATATCAGTTCTATGGGACAACTGGGCTCGTTTCAACTGTGGGACAACCGTCCCTCACAACCTTTGTCAATGGAAGTTTACACAGGTACAACCTCCAAGAATAATACTATCAATCAAAATTAAAATGAATTTATCCTTAGACACAGCAGTTTCACCTGAAGGAATTTAATTACGGGCATACTCAGACATGTGCAAAATGACATCGCTCCAAGGACATTTGCTCCATCAATACATGAAAAACAAAAGATTGGAAATCCTGTCTAACTGATAGAAGAATGGTTGAATTTACTATGGGATATCCGTACAACAAAATACAATAAAGCCATTAAAAATAAAGAGGCAAACTTCTACGTATTGACATTAAATAATCTCTAAGATATGTTAAATTTTAAAAGATGTGGAACAGTTTATATAACAGGCTTGCATTTGTTTGAAAAACAAATACATAAACATACATATTTTCTTGTATAAGAATAAAATATCTCCAGATTAGAAGATTGCATAAAGACCTGATAACAGTAGCTTCCTCTCTGGGGATGAACTAGATAGCTGGGGAGAGGGGTAGTAAAAACACTGCTTTGACTGTTTTCTTTTTGTGCTTTTTGAGTTTTGAAAAGTGTACAACTATTAATTATGCAAAATGTTCAATTTAATCCTCAAAAAGTTAAAAACATAATTACCATATGATCCAGCAATGCCACTTCTGCTTACATACCCCAAGCATTGAAAGCAGAGTCTCAAGGAGAGATTCGTACACCCACATTCATAGCAGCACTATTTACACAGCCAAAAGGTAAAAACAACCCGAGTGTCCATTCATGAAAAAATGGATAAACAAAATGTGGTATATATATATACAATGGAATATTATTCGGACCTTAAAAAAAACAAAATTCTGACATGCTACAATATGGATGAAGCTGGAGGACATTATGCACAATGAAATAAGCCAGTCACAAAAAGGTAAATACTGTACAATTCCACTTATATGAAGTATGTAGAGCAGTCAAATTCATAGAGACATAAAGTAGAATGGTGGCTGCCCGGGGCTGGGGGAAGGGGAATGGGGAGTTGTGGTCTAATGAGTGCACAGTTTGTTTTGCAAGATGAAGAGTTCTGGAGATGGATGGCAGCAATGGCTGCACCACAGTGTGAATGTACTTAATGCCACTGAACAGTACACATAAATGCCACTGTACACTTTAAAATGGTCAAGATGGTAGATTTTATGTTATGTGTATGTGGCCACATTTTTTAAAGTTTACATATATATGTGTGTGTGTGTGTGTGTGTGTGTGTATATATATATATATATACACACATATATATATTTTTTTGAGACACAGTCTTGCTCTGTCGCCCAGGCTGGAGTGCACCAGCGCAACCTCTGCCTCCCGGGTTCAAGTGACTCTCTTGCCTCAGCCTCCTGAGTAGCTGGGATTACATGTGTGCACCGCCACGCCCGGCTAAATTTTTTTGTACTTTTTGTAGAGACAGGATTTCACCATGCTGGTCTCGAACTCCTGAGCTCAAGCAATCCTCCCACCTCAGCCTCCCAAAGTGCTGGGATTACAGGCCTGAAAGTTGTTATATTTTAAAAAGAGAGAAGAAATCAACATCAAGCAACAGAGTGTGGCAGCTCCCACCCCCACGCCAGGGAGGAGCTACCCAGGCGAGTCCACATCAAATCTGGGGCTGGGCATCTCAGGAAATAACTAGTCTTCTTTGTTCCTTTCTCTTACAGTCACACTCCAGCATCCCCACCAGCCAGCACAGTGCCTGCTCTCAGTGAAAGGCCACTGTTCTCCTTGGGCGACCCCCATGATGCCTGACAGCTCCCCGTGCCTCCTGGAACAGCCAGGGTCCTTATGAAGTGGTGACCACTCCAGTCAGCAGGTCAGTGTCCCCCAAGAGTGGTGAGGGCTGAGACAAGGTCTAAGAGAGGGGAAGGCGTGGTTGACTGTGGTTACAGATATTCCCCAGCCAGCGGGCTCCAAGCTTGCACACACAGGTATCTTCCTGAAGCTCCAGAGTGTGTGGGGAAGATGGAGCCCCACTACAGGAGGCAGAGACATGTAGGGACCTAGGGTGTGGGATGTGGGACCTTGGATACGTCATTTCCCTGCTCAGTGCCTCAGTTTCCACATTTATAAAATGGGCCTATTGATGCCTGGGTAACTTGCTTCCAGGGGTATCATGAGCTTTAAATAACAAACAGAACATGAAGCACAGCGTACAGCTCAAGCACTCCACGAGTTCAGGGATAAGGATGAGGACGAATGCTATGTATGGGGAGAGGGAGCAGCAGCTGGCCCTCCTCCTAAAGCTGTCCCTGGCAGCTGAACTTGGAGAGCTGCCTGCCCCCTCCTAGCCAGCTCCTCGAGCTCCCAGTTCACTCAAAGTATGTACTGACCATCTACTGGAGCCAGGGACTGTGCATTTGGTCATCACATCCCTGTGAAGCAGGTATGGCCACCTGTCCTCAGCAGGGAGGAAATTAGGACCCAGAGAAGTTGGCAAACCATCTCAAGATGAATGAGTGATGTGTCAGTGTAGGCACTACCGCTGGAGTCCTAACAATAATTGAGAGCTGTCTAGACCTGCCCTGCGGGGCGGTGGCAGAGCTGGGACTCTTCCATGTGACTGCCAAAACTGTTCTTCCCATCACGCTTACAGTTTTCAGGCCATGTGCCGGCCTCAGCAGGAGTCTCTAGAGAGTCCCTGTGAGGACCTGCAGCAGGGAAGGGGATACAGACCCTCCAGGCCTCTCACTCTCTTCCATGACAGCAGCCCCTCCTCAGTCTTTTCCTCTGTGGTTTTCCACAATAGGTTTCATTTGAAATCTAGGTTCTTATGCTTTAAAAACATAATAGACCAGGCACAGTGGTCACGCCTGTAATCCCAATGCTTTGGGAGGCCGAGGCAAGAGGATTGCTTCAGCCAGGAGTTGGAGGCTGCAGTAAGCTATGATTGTGCCACTGCACTCCAGCCTGAGCGACAGAGTGAGACCCTGTCTCTAAAATATATGCATATATAGAATAATTACCTAATTTTTGGAATGCTTTCAGCTCACCCTCAGATAGTGGCTTGGCTAAATGGAAAGCGTTATCCTAACTGCCTTTCTAAAGGGTTTCATGGAGTGGAGGCAGCTGCAGGGCCTCTATCCCCACCCAACCCTCAGCCCCACCCTAGTCCCACGCCTGCTGGGACTCATCTGTCACCTCCCCTGCCCCAGTCTGGAGAGGCACTGGCTGTAACCTGCTAGAGACTCTGGTTCCCTACAAGGTTTCGGGCTGTGACCGTGTGGGTCCATGTGTACCCATCTCCTCCTACCCACCTGCAGGGTGGTCTGAGCAGCAAGCTCTCGGTGCAGGGGTAGCAGATAAGAGGGAGCAGAGGTTGGTGCCCTGCAATCACCCCAGGCACATGACCACGCCCCTCTTTCCCCACTGCTGTGGCTGTCTCTGCAGGGGTGGAAAATGGTACCAGTCAAGCCTGAGGCGGAGGAGGAGCAGCCCACAGTCGCTGCCGCGAGATGGAGGAGCCCACGCCGGAGCCCGTCTATGTCGACGTGGACAAAGGGCTGACCTTGGCCTGCTTCGTCTTCCTCTGCCTCTTCCTTGTCGTGATGATCATCCGCTGTGCCAAGGTCATCATGGACCCTTACAGCGCCATCCCCACATCCACCTGGGAGGAGCAGCACCTGGATGACTGAGGCGCAGCGGCTGTGGGGACCGGACCTGGCGCTCTGTGGGTGGCTGTGCCCCAGGATGCACTCGTGTGTCCCCTGCCAGCCTGCCATCCCACAGAGGCAAGGAATGAATCTGGCTACCCAGGGAAGGAGAAGGTGCAGCTTAGCCCTCTCAGCCCTCCCTCGAGCACCAGCGTGGAATGCCCGGGTGCCATGGGTGTCGCAACCATGGAGCAGCCAGGGAAAAAGAGCCCTGGACCAGGACCCAGGAGGCTGGGGTTCCAGTGTGGGGAGTACCTGTGAGATGATAGGGGAGAAACCTTTCCAGGCTCCTGGGCATCTTTTGGAACTGGATCCAGCAACAGACACCCCCCATCCATCACACAACAGTGGTCTTGTCTTGAGGAGACTCTCTGTCCTTAAAATGCAAAGTAGCACATGGAGGCTCCCAACCAAGAGGTCCCACCTGAACCCTAGCCCCCTCCCCATGGACTAGCAATGGTGTAGCAGTGAGGGAGGAAAGCGGGTTGAGGGAGTCTCACCTGAAAATTCACGAAAGGCACAGGATATGGCCTGCTTCCACGCAGTATTTTTTTAAACTAAAATATAGAGGAATATATTTTTCCTGTTATAAATAAAATGTACATTTTAGAAACTTGGGAAAGTGCAGATAAATAGAAAGAAAGTGAGGGGAAATCTTCACTTATAATCCCACCTCCCAGAAACCACCATTTTGATATATTTTCTTCAGCCTTTTTACTTGTATTTTTTAGTCAAATTCATACTCTATGCATGATGTTGTATCGCCTCATATGATAGCATGAATACTTCCCCATTACATCAAACACTCTTCTTAGCTGCCAGTTTTAGTGACTGAAGGGCATCCCATCGGTTGGGTAGGTCATGGTTAAAAAATCATCTCCTTTGGTTGCACATTTAATTTTTTTCACTATTTTTTCCTCACACAAAATTATTTCACCCGGTACCCTTTTTGAGGGTGCAGAGTCCATGAGATGAATATTGAATGGGGAGACCTGGGTTCTAGTCTTGCATTTACCAGTCAGGTTACAATGTGACCTTGAGCAAGTCACTTCACCTCCCAGTGCCTCAGTTTCCTCATTGTAAGATGGGAAAAGCCTTGTCATATTTAAATTTTTATTTTTTGCATATACCTCATGTGAACGACAGGACAGAAAGGGGAGTGAATGTGCTATGAATGTGCTATAGTCGGATTTGGGGGGCAAGGAAGAAGTCATTGATGATGGCTCTTCTCAGGCCCTCCCTCCTCCCACTTCCTTCTGCCCTCGACCCCACTCCCACTCCATCACCTACATCCATGACCTTGCAGCAAAGTTATCAGCGCAGAGCCTACAAAACTGGTCCCAAGTCCCAATTCCTCTACTTCCTTGTTATAGGACCTCAAATAACTCATTCAGCCTCTCTGAGCCCCAATTTCCTCCTCTGTAAAGTGAGGGAATAACATCTACCTCACAAGGTTGTTGTGAGGATGAAATGAGAGAACATGGGCAAACATGAATGTTCTTGAATTCACCACCCCAGGAGAAGCCAGGGGTCTGAGCTGGGAGGAGCAGAGGTTCTGGGTGCCCCCTGCTCCTACAGAGCCTGGAACCCTCAGCTTTTCTCAACTTCTGAGGGCTGCCACCTACAGGCCAAATCTCCCAGCCAGAACCACTTGGTCAGAGGGATACTCACAGCAGCCTTCCCCAGCACCTGACCTCCAGGGATATGGTGTCTACCAATTTACGTAATTGCCATTGTCATATGAAGTTAAACGAGAGCACCTGAGCTCCCCTTCCTCTGAGTGCATTTATTCTATCCCTCCAAGGTGTGGCCTTCCATCCCCATCCAAGAGACCTGCAGCTGTGAAGAAGCTCAAGACTTCTTTCTCGTTGTCTGCCTCCCAGCCATTAGTCCCCACCACAGCCCAGGCCACCTGGAAAATGGGTTCCAAAGCACTATCACTACTAGGTGACCCCTGAATGTGGACAAGGCCACAGCTCTTCAGGCAGCATTTCAGGAGATATCCAGTTGTCATCCCTCTCCTACCCCTCTCCTACCCACCCCTATCCCCACTATTGTGGGATGCACAAAGGGACAGCTGGCAAAGGCAGTGAACCAAGATGCAGGGAAGGCCCTATATAATGGGGAGGATCTAAAGCAAAAGCCTTGTGCATTGCCTCAGGTTCAGCAGCAGCAGCCCTCACTCTGAAGCCTACCTTGAGAAGCCAGGCATTTCTGTGAAAAGCTCATCAGCATGCATTTAAAATGCAAACTAGAACGAACTCCCAGTCAGCTAATAACAGACCCCAGGAACAGACCCCAGTGTCTCCCCTGGACACACTTTAGCACCCTCAGGGCTGAAAAAGAGGGTGCTCGAGGGCAGTGCAACTTAAACTGTGGTTGAAGGACAAACAGCCTCTGCAATAATTGAGGAGCTTGTTAGAAACCCAAACTCACAGCCCCCTCCAGACCTACGTACAGAATGTACATTAGCAAGATTCCCTAGGTGGTTTATGTGCACATTAAAGTTTAAGAAGCACTGCCTGAGAATCCCTTGGTCCTAATTAATTCTTTTCCACGCTCAGATTTGCTAATGGGTTTCACCCTATCTCTTGACTCTTGTTTGATGGCAATAGGAAATAGTAGCATTTCAGGAAGGGTGGAAAATATAAAAAGCACTCCCAACCCAAGCCTCCAAAAAACAGCAATTTTCATTTTGTGTCCATATATTCCTTTCTAATCATTGTCCTCACGCAAGATATTTTTCCTAAAGATGATCTGCTACATAATTTTATTTCATACTCTTTCTCCTAACATTACATCATAAGTGTACTTTCATGTTGCTGCTACATTCTTCACACTTGTCATCTTAATGGCCATAAAACATGACATCTAGTGCACATATATAATTATGTAGACTCCTATTATTAAATATTTGGATTTCTTCCATTTTCCCTGTTACACATGTTCCAAGCAAAAAAAGAAAGATCAAGATAGGTATGATGAAGGCGGGGAGCTTTCTTAGGACAGGGGAGAATAAATATTTACAGTACACCCCTCCATCTAAGAGACACATGGAGCACATGGGGTAGGGAGATGTGTCTAAGAACTGGATCACATTAAGGAGAAAAAAGCAACTGGAATCTCAGGCTTCAGTTGTTGCATAATGCTGCTGAAGCATAGAGGAGATGGTCCTTTGTGATCAGAGCGTCTCAACCCATTTCTGGCAAGCTAAGATGAACTTTGGGGTTGTGGATAGAAAGACAAACTGATCAGCAAAAGAAATGCACGGAAGTCTTGAAGGCTAGAAGTTGGCAGAGAAGAAATGAAAAGCATTTACAGAACAGGGAGGCCTGTGAAGGTGGCCACAACCCAGGACTTAAGGAGAACACAGGCTGGAGAGGAACTCTCCAAAGCAGAGAATGGGTGGTGGGTTTTCCAGGCAATGGTGCCTAGTGGCCAGTTTTAAGTTGCCGCTTGTACTGTGCTCAGCTACACTCCCTTCATATTGCCCCAAGCCCTCTCTAAAGTCTGATAAATGATCCACTCTGCAGCGGTGGTCTTTGGGACAATGAAGACACCTCGGTGGCAGGTCACTTAGGGAAATACAATCTGGAAAGGGCCAACAGTCCCAGAGACAAGTGGGGTAGCAGAAATATGCAGAACCAAGAGTTCAGAGTGATGGCCACTAGAAGAAATGTGGCCTCTAAGGATGCTCAGACAGGTGGATATGTATAGTAGGACCCTAGCTTTACCATCCTGGCATATCATTCCCATCATAGCTATTTCATTTTTTTCCAATTAGTTGCTGATGTGTCTACATGTTCTTATCGAGTTGAAAGATCAGTGTCTCCCTGCCTCATTAAATTTCCAGAACTTCAGAGGCTAAATCAATCCAAAAGGGGCTGGCCCTGCTTTCAAACACCAAGTGAAGAGAACTGCAAAGTTTGTTGTGTCCACTAGTGTGGTTTCATACCCCTAGGTCTTGCTGTTGAGGACTGGTTCTGCCAGGCATGATCAATGACCACCCGCAATGTCCTGTGGCCCAGCCTGTGGAGAGGGGCCCAAACAGAGTTATCTGGGTCCACATCCATGTGCCCAGCTATTCTGTCCAGTCATAGCACACAGACAGGTTGCCTGTGTCCAGAGGGACACACAGCCTCAGCCACACCAGCCCTTACTTATGAGCTTGATGGTCATCAGCAAAGACTCTCTCCCTTTAGGAGGATTCTCCTTGGGACCTTTCAGTGTCTTGGCAGGAAAGAGATGGCACACACGAAGCACTGATTGAAGATAGTTTAATGAAAGAATATTTACATAGGTTGGGCAAGGGTATGGAAAACAACAGGGAACAGTAAAACACCCAGGGATGGCTGGGCAAGGTAGCTCATGTCTGTAATCTCAGCACTTTGGGAGGCCAATGCAGGCAGATTGCTTGAGCCCAGGAGTTTAAAACCAGCCTGGGCAACATAAGCAAGAACCTGTTTATCTACAAAAAATAAAATAATTTTTAAAAAATTTTGTACATTGATTTTGTATTCTGAGACTTTGCTGAAGTTGCTTATCAGCTTAAGGAGATTTTGGGCTGAGACAATGGGGTTTTCTAGATATACAATCATGTCGTCTGCAAACAGGGACAATTTGACTTCCTCTTTTCCTAATTGAATACCCATTATTTCCTTCTCCTGCCTAATTGCCCTGGCCAGAACTTCCAACACTATGTTGAATAGGAGTGGTGAGAGAGGGCATCCCTGTCTTGTGCCAGTTTTCAAAGGGAATGCTTCCAGTTTTTGCCCATTCAGTATGATATTGGCTGTGGGTTTGTCATAGATAGCTCTTATTATTTTGAGATACGTCCCATCAATATCTAATTTATTGAGAGTTTTTAGCATGAAGCATTGTTGAATTTTGTCAAAGGCCTTTTCTGCATCTATTGAGATAATCATGTGGTTTTTGTCTTTGGTTCTGTTTATATGCTGGATTACATTTATTGATTTGTGTATATTGAACCAGCCTTGCATCCCAGGGATGAAGCCCACTTGATCATGGTGGATAAGCTTTTTGATGTGCTGCTGGATTCAGTTTGCCAGTATTTTATTGAGGATTTTTGCATCGATGTTCATCAAGGATACTGGTCTAAAATTCTCTTTTTTTGTTGTGTCTCTGCCCGGCTTTGGTATCAGGATGATGCTGGCCTCATAAAATGAGTTAGGGAGGATTCTCTCTTTTTCTATTGATTGGAATAGTTTCAGAAGGAATGGGACCAGTTCCTCCTTGTACCTCTGGTAGAATTCGGCTGTGAATCCATCTGGTCCTGGACTCTTTTTGGTTGGTAAGCTATTGATTATTGCCACAATTTCAGCTCCTGTTATTGGTCTATTCAGAGATTCAGCTTCTTCCTGGTTTAGTCTTGGGAGAGTGTACGTGTCAAGGAAAGAAGACATTTATGCAGCCAAAAAACACATCAAAAATGCTCACCATCACTGGCCATCAGAGAAATGCAAATCAAAACCACAATGAGATACCATCTCATACCACTTAGAATGGCAATCATTAAAATGTCAGGAAACAACAGGTGCTGGAGAGGATGTGGAGAGATAGGAACACTTTTACACTGTTGGTGGGACTGTAAACTAGTTCAACCCTTGTGGAAGTCAGTGTGGCGATTCCTCAGGGATCTAGAACTAGAAATACCATTTGAACCAGCCATCCCATTACTGGGTATATACCCAAAGGACTATAAATCATGCTGCTATAAAGACACATGCACACGTATGTTTATTGTGGCATTATTCACAATAGCAAAGACTTGGAACCAACCCAAATGTCCAACAATGATAGACTGGATTAAGAAAATGTGGCACATATACACCATGGAATACTATGCAGCCATAAAAAATGATGAGTTCATGTCCTTTGTAGGGACATGGATGAAATTGGAAATCATCATTCTCAGTAAACTATAGCAAGAGCAAAAAACCAAACACCGCATATTCTCACTCATAGGTGGGAATTGAACAATGAGAACACATGGACACAGGAAGGGGAAGATCACACTCTGGGGACTGTTGTGGGATGGGGGGAGGGGGGAGGGATAGCATTGGGAGATATACCTAATGCTAGATGACGAGTTAGTGGGTGCAGCGCACCAGCATGGCACATGTATACATAAGTAACTAACATGCACATTGCGCACATGTACCCTAAAACCTAAAGTATAATAAAAAAAAAAAAAATTAGCTGGCTGTGGTGTTGCACACCTATAGTCCCAGCTACTCAGGAGTCTGAGGTGGGAGGATCACTTGAGTCCAGGAGTTTGAAGTTACAATGAGCTAGGATCCCACTACTGCACTCCAGCCTGGGCGACAGAGAGAGACGCTGTCTCTAAAAATAAAAAACAAAAACAAACTACCCAGGGACAGGCAGGCCACAAACTATTACCATCTCAGCCTAGAGAGACAAGAAGGATCTAGAACCCAGGGAGAGCTATGGCCATGGAGAAGGAGCCACCCAATCGAAGCCCTGGCCACAGCTAGAGGATCAAAACTCCTGCACCCACTGAAGCTCAGTAGGAAGAGAGCTGGGGGAATAAATACCTTGACCTCTTGCCTCCTGCCCTCCAATCTCCTGTGTGGGTCTTCCACTGGCCAAAAACAACAGAAGCTAAAGGTCAGGGGACCCTGGGTGATACGGCCCACATAGGCAGCACACTGGAGCAAAAGAAGAAAAACCAGCACAATTCATCCTATTACCACTTAGCGGCCATTCACAAACTTTGCTTAGGTGGGAGAAAAATATTCTGTCCCCAGCACAGGGGAAACATAAAATCTCACCAGCCGCCATATTGTCTGGGGGTGATAGCAATTTAGTCCCACTCCCACCTGCAACTTAAATCATAATGTAGCCACTCCTGGGTAAGTGGAACACTTCCTGTAAAGCACAACTGCTAGTGCCCCCTTCTGTGGCTGGTCATGGGGCCCAGAGTGGTAACTGTAGTCTTGTTCTCCCACCACCCATTCCATAGCCCCTCTACCTTCTGGCAATCCCTTAGCTGTTGGAGAATTTTATCTGGTGGAATGAGCCAAACCTTCATCCACAGAGGATTCAAATTCTTGGTGCGCTGTCTTCATTGAGTTCCCACAGTATCCACAGATTCCTAAAGAACATGAAGAGGCCTTGAAGATCTCACCTGGAAGCTCTGTAAAATTATCAGAAAAAATAGCAGGTGCTCTAGGGCAACACTACTCAAACTGTGGTCCACGGATGAACAGCATTGGCATCTCTGGGGAGCTTGTTAGAAATCTAATTTCATGCCCCCACCTCAGGCTTACAGAATGAGGACAAGGGATACAGGGAGTACCAAGTGCCCTAGCGAATCCCAGGGTTCCAAAGCTAGTACTCCTTGCCCCTATTGTGTAGCAAAAACCCCACTTTCCCTTGGATATTGATGTAAACCATCCTGACAGTTCAGTGATCTCTTTCTTTGCCAATGTTTCAACATAAGGAGCCCCAGATGGCACAAGATCACCTTCCAATTTAGCAGACCCATAACTATATTCCCTGGTGGAAGCAGTTCCTCTTGATCATTAGAGATTTCCAAACCCACAAAACCTAAGGTTTCTTGGTTAAAGGCCATGTTTGTGGGATATGCTGAGATGAATATGCTGTGGTTTGAATGTGTCCCCCAAAGTTCATATGTTGGAAACTTGATTCCCAATGCAACAGTGTTGAGATTTGGGGCCCAATGAGAGGTGATTAGGCCATGAGGGCGAATGAATGGATTCATGCAGTTATCTCAAGAGTGGGTTTGTTATGAAGGGGGTGTTTGGTCCTCTTTTCTCTCTTGCCCATGTGATTCCTTCCACCATGTTTATAATGCAACAAGAAGGTCCTCACCAGATGCTGGTTCCTTGATCTTGGATTTTGCAGCCTCCATAATCGTAAGCCAAATAAATTTCTATTCATTATAAATTACCCAGTTTGTGTTATTCTGTTTTAGCAGCACAAAATGAACAGAATGAAACACCACAAATGGCAGGGAGGGACAGGGATGGCAAATGCATATCTGGAATATGTGTCTATTCCTACTGCCCTCCATGATGAAAGGGACTCAGTGTAATAAACCTGCTACCAAGTAAGTGGTTGGTCTGTCTCCCACCACCCATCTCTGGGAATGGTGCCATATCAGGGGCTTGGCATTGGTCTCATTCATTGGAAGCCTACATATCCAGAAGTTATGGAAACCAACGGACCTTTGCAAGGGAAAGCCCATAGTGTTGATAGCCTCTATCCCTTCCACTACGGTCACTTTGTTCATGATGTCATTGAGCAAACACCAGAGTAGACAGAGGAAGAGGCTCACACCCCCAGGTTGGGTCATCTTATCCAGCTGATCGTTGAGAGTGTTTTCTGCAGTGGATGCCCTCTGATAGGCATTTAGATGGCTCTTGAATATCTTGATATCCAGGGCCCCTTCAAAGATGTCTTTTCAAACATATCTCCCCAAGACTGCCTTGGACCCTCTCTTCCCATCCTGTTCAGTTGGGTCAACGCTGTGATTCTCCTATTGGAGATGGTTAGGAATTCTATACAGCATGCCCATTTGCAACAGACACTTCTGGCACTATTGGATCTGCTGATCTTAAGGTCCAAATGGCAGAGTAGCTTTCGTCACAGTCTGGATATACCTTTTCTAGAGCCCTGTATTATTCTGGGCCCCATTCAAAATTAACAATCTTATGATGTAACCAGTAAATCCATCAGACACACACACACAAGTGTTCTACACATTGCCTCAAAAATCCAGAGATCCATCAACTGCTGAGCCTCTTTATGATGGAAGACACAAGGTGAAGCAACAGGTTTCTCATCTTAGTGGGGATATTCCAACAGGCCTCAGCCTGCTAGAACTCAAGAAATTTTACCAATGTGTCAGGTCACTGAACCTCCACATGTGTTTTCTTCCCCTCTCTGGCAAGCATGTGGCAGTACAGCACTTGCTAGTCCTCATTCACCAGATCTAATTAGCATAATGTTATCAATGTAGCAGGCAATCATAAAGTTCTATGGGCTGTCAAGATGATAAGGGTCTCATATAATATGACAGAGACCAGGAGAATTGGCAGATCCCTGAAGTAATGCATTTAGGGTGTGCCACAGTCTTCTAACAGGTGAAGGTGAACTCCTTCTGATTATCTGTATTGATTGTGATGCAATGAAAACTATTTCTAATACTACAGTTCTCAAACTTCAGTATGCATTGGAATCACCTGGATGGCTTGTTCTAACACAGCTGGTAAGCCCCTAGAATTTTTAATTCAGGTGGTCTTCAGTGGAGTTCTATTAATTGTACATCAAACACGTTCCAAGGTGATGCTGAAGCTGCTAATCCACGGACTACCCTTTGAGAATTACTGTTCTAGTCACCAGGCACAAAACCAAGTGTGTGGATCTTCTCTAATAAAGATACCACATCCAGAACAACTCCTGAAATGGCATCAATTCCTGATTGTGTTTATGAAAACCTGTAATCACTCTCTAGGACCCACCTGGCTTTTGCATAAGCCAGACAGGTGACTTAAATAGTGATGTGATTAGAACCACTTGTCCTGCATCTCTCAAGTCTTTGATGGGGGCACAATTCAATTGCCCTGAAGATGCAGTATTGCTTTTGGTATACTATTTTGGCACAAAGAGGCAGTTCCAAGGGCTTCCATGGGGCCACTTCTACAATAATAGCCCTCACTCCATGGGTCCAATTGTCACCCTTAATACCAATGACTTTATTCATCAGGTTTTAAGCGGCAAATTCAACAGGTTCAGTGAAGAGGGTTTAATTTTGGGACAATTTTCAGAGGGACAGGTAAGGTAAAGAGAATCAGTAAGGGTTGATGATTAATCCAGGGTTAACAATGATAAGAAGCCATTACTGCCCCTTGCCTGGGGAGAAAACAGTGGCACCAGAATCTAGCAAAGACTGTGGTTACGTTGCCCACAGGAGCAGTAGGACATAGTGGGACACAGCCACTGCCCAAACCATGGCTCAGCAGGGAAAGAATAAGGAGGATGATGCTCTCTGCTGCTTTATCCCTCTATATTCCAACCTCTGCCTGCACCTCCACTGGCCAATCCTAACCAGCAGCCAGAGGGCATGAGCCTGGGTGATGTTGTCCAATGAGGTCAGCCTCCAGGGGCGCAAAGAGCAGGGCAGGGAAGGATGGAGAATAGATCTGGAGGGACAAAGGGAGATGAATCTGCAGACGGCCCTGGGTGTTCTTCCTGCCAACAGACCTCAGTCAGGACCCAACGAGTGCACCCAAACCAATTTTGTAACTTTGACTATTTAGGAGAGAGGATTGGAATACCAGTTCCTCACATCCCTGGGACTTCTTACGCAATTTGGTCCACTCTCTGTCCACCCTTCTGCACCAAAGAGAGGGGCACCCTGGTTATATCCAACTATACACTTTTTCCAAGGAAAGGAGTGTCCATTTGCCTAATATACATAACTAAGAAGGACCCCAGAACTGAGAATACTTCAGCTGACCATACAGAGGCTGCTGGTCAATTTACACCCCCCAAAAAGATTATGCTGTCTCTTAGAAGTCACCTCCATTTCACAGCAGTCATCTCATTAAGTGGGGAGATATGGGGTTTCACTTTGGAGATGGGACAGCAGCTCAAGCTTTCCACGAATATATATTAAGGGAAGGGAGACCCCAGAAAGCTAAATGACTTGATGACATTCAGGAGGCTGAAAGTTAGGCTACAAAAATAGTGCTTCAGTGACCATCCTTGGTGCACATGGGGTTTTTTTTTCCATTTTTCTTCTCTTAGATTACCAAATACAGCACTAACATCATTTGAAAGAAGAGTTTGGCTTGAGCTTATAGCTATGAAACGGGGAACTTTGTGAGTAAAATGCCACACACATTTAGAAGCAACTACTGTCTAACAGGGGCTTTGGACACAAAGATGTGCAGAGCACAGCCCTGCCCTTGAGAAGCTTGCTTCCACAGGCTAAAATCAAAGTCTACATACCACTAGACCATAAATGTGGAGACTGTTGTCCTAAAGGCTGAAAGCTCTAGAATCCAGTTTCAGCTCTGCCACTCACTAGTTGTGTGAAATGAACAAGTCTCTGCTATTACACAACAAATATCAGAGACAGTGTGGGGTCCAAAGATGGAGGTAAAGAAGCAATATTGCCCTTAGGCTGGGGTAAGGTATGGAGTGGGGGTTCCTTGGAACTCATGCCACAGAGGGCCCAGCTTATAACAGATACACACATACAAATCAGTTTGTTCAAATTCATACAAGCACCTCTATCCCTTGGGCCTCAGGTTGGTGCAGCTCAATCTGTACCGCAAATATGAGTAATACTGTCCAAGCCAGGGGAGTTCTTTACATCCCTGCCCTGTGTCCCCAAAATAAAAGAGACTGTGTTAATGCCACGCAGGACTGTGGCAGGTCCAACCACGGAGGTGGACGTGTCAGTGGAAGTGCTTAGGTAAGAGAAAGGAATGATAATCCAACTTGTTACACACTTCCTCCTAGCCAGAATGTAATTGATTCTTCCCCAAATAAATGTCATTTCCCATTTATATCAAATATCCACCGTCTTGCTTTTTTTTTCTTTTTTGGCTTTTATATGATTGAAAATTGGTAAAAGAGGCAACAACTTAATTATCATTGCACTTGAAGAGAGTTGATGGGATGGCAATGTTTGGATGAGAATTAAAGACATAAATTCATCAACTACATACCTACTTTATAAATTTTTAAAATCAAACTTTATTTCCAATCTGTGGTTCTGAAGGGACTCACAAAATGTGCCCTGGTTGGCATATGGGTCTCATAACCTAAACGAAGAGTGATACTAATTCTTTACTTTGGCAACTAAATGGACAGTGAACACTAAGACTGCAAAGTAGTTTCGTTTTTATAAAATGTATTTAATAATATTGATTTAATTTTTTTGAGCTGGGTGCAGTGACACACACTTGTAGTTCCAGCTACTCAGATGGCTGAGGCAGGATGATCCCTTGAGCCCAGGAGTTTGAGGCCAGCCTGGGCAACATAGTGAGACCCCCATATCAAAAAACAAAGCAAAACAGATTTTATTACATTTTCAAAAAATGAATTTAGACACTTCATTTTGATTTAAAGAATTTTGAGAGTAAATGTTAAAGCTCTTTAATTATAATTTGAATCTCGCTTTTTATTGTTAATAATTTTGAGTATTTTCAAAGAAAACTAACTTTGAAAATGCATACGAAAAATTTAATTTTTCAATTTTTAACAGAGTTTTGATGAAGATATTTACTTCTTGTACACTGAAGTATAATTCAATGTACTTTTTAATCTTTTATATTGTCAATAAAACACATTATATGAAAAGCTCAGGAGAGCATAATTAATGATTCTAATGAAATTAAAGAAAGAAAAAAATTGTAAAAAATTAAGTCTGATTTTAAAAATGTATAAAGTATAAAATTCATGAATTTATGTCTTTAATGCTCATCCAAACATTGCCATCCCATCGACTTTCTTCAAGTGCAATGATAATTAAGTTTAGTTGTATATTTTAACAATTTTCCATCATATAAAAGCCATCACTTTGCAAATATGTTTGTTTTGCAATTATGAAAGCAAACATATCTAGGTAGGAGAATAGAAAGTATTTTATTTAACAGTGTAAAGCTTGTTTATACCTCCTAAATACTGAGACTCCATGAGCACTCTCAGCTTAGGCCCTGTAAATGCTAGAAGTAGACCTATCAATAAGATACAATCTGCTCCCAGTGATCTCCTAGAACTCATTCACTTACTTAATGAGTATACATCGAGTGGCTGTTATGTGCTAGGTACTGATGAACTTTCAGTAAGCAAAAGCAGACTATCCTCAAGGAGCTGAAAATCCAGTGAAGGCAGATATTGATCAAATCATCATAGACAACAAAGGTCTGTTTATTTCTGGGATCATGACCTTGGCGGGAATAGATGTGCTGCGCTACTCCATTCCCTCTCCAAGAAAGAAATTGTCATTCCAGCTTTTTGATGTGCTGTTGGCAAACAGTCTGAAAATAAGACTGGCCTCAGCCTTATTTAGCTTTCAAGAGCAAAATTTTAAAAAACAAAAACAGGCTTGCAAGCAAGCATCCAGTCTTGGTCCATCTCCCATGAGTTTCTTTCTGCCTCTCTGCAGGAGGAGGGAGAGCAAAATACTCCCACAGCCCTGGAAATCTTGCTGAGAGGACAGAAAGAGAGGGGATACAGAGAAAACAAATTAGTACTTCAGGATACAACCCTGCCACATTACTTTTTCTGGGGGTGTTAAAAGGAATATGCTTCCAAACTAAAGAAAGGGAAAAAATGTGAAAATAGAACCACTTTTGAGATCCATTTTGGTGTCAGGAATCTTTGAGATAATATTATGATACTTTACACCCCAAAATTGGCAGGCATGGTGGCTCATGCCTGTAATCCCAGGACTTTGAGAGGCCAAGGAAGGAGGATCACTGGAGCACAGGAGTTCAAGACCAGCCTGGGCAGCATAGTGAGATCCTGTCTCTATAAAAAATCAAAAAATCACCTGGGTGTGGTGGTGTGTACCTGTAGTCTCAGCTACTTGGGAGGCTGAGGTGGGAAGATCACCTGAGCCAGAGAAGTCAAGGTTGCAGTGAGCCAAGATTGTGCCACTGCACGCCAGCCTAGGTGACAGAGTGAAACCCTTTCTCAAAATTAAAAAACAAAATGAAACAAAAAAACAGAAAAAATCCCTAAAGTTCCCTTGTCCTCAAAAATATTGTCTTGGTTCAAGTCTACACTCACCCTCAGGAGAGCTCTCAATGTACAGTGTTTCAAAGGTAAACCAATGTGTGTGAGAGGCCTCAGGACAGAGAAGTCCCACAGTGGGGGCAACAAAGCTTCTCTTCCTCCAGTCCCCTCTGCAATAGGGACAGGGGCTCCCAGCCCCTGGAACCCCTAGTGCCTGCCCTAGCCTAGGGCTGTAGCGTGTCCCTGAGCCTAGCTCCCTTGCCACCCTACAATAAAACCTGCAGTGGGCCCCATCTTGCCAGAAACACCTCTGGACTGACTCCTTCTGGTCAGGTAAAGTTGCAAATGAACTCTACTCTTAGTTTCACAGTCATCCATTCATATTCTGAATGGGCCACTAGTTAAAAACAGGAAGCATAAATGGAATACAAATTAATAAGGAAGATATAGTGATAACTATGGCCAACCTGCCTTGAGATGCTCATCATCCCATCTGCAAGCTCCATTTCTCCGGTCAAAACGCTTCTAGTCCTTAAAATATCACTGTCAAAAAGCGGAAATTTGGCCCTGAAAGTAATTCTTGTCTATTTCATATTATTACACACAGACAGGTTTCAATAAATTAGATCTCCAAAACTAAAGACCATTAAAGTCACTTGTCATGTGGGGCTGGCAGTGAGCATTTCTGGAGTTGGAGACAGTAAAACAAAGAGGCTCTTGTCGCTGAAGAGTAAGGAAAAGTAATTGTCAAGTAAAGCCCAGGCTGGACCCAGAATTAACATCCATTATTTTGGTTTCTTAAGTGAATCTGGTGCCAGGAACGTTTCTGGCTCTTTCTGCCCTGTGTGTGTTTCAGACTCCGGGGCAGGTCCATTGGGTTTTCCCAACATCACCAAGCCCTTTAAGTGCATTAAATGCCCAACAAGGGGATAAGCGTGTGATCTCAACAGATGACATCAGCATTCTCCGGTGCCAGTGGGAACAAGTGGATTAATAATGATTTTAAGTGACCTTTGCCCATGACCCAGAGATCTCCAGTAAAGCCCTACTGTGCGGAGCATGAGAGCCTTTTATCCATGTGCAGGTGAGGGCTTTGAGAAAAGATGAGTCACTCCTGTGGGTTGATGCCAGGAGAGAAGGCTTTAGGAACAATCTCAGAACATAGCCTAGAGAGCAGGGGTTTTAGCTGAATCAACAGAAGCAGATGTAGCCCTGGGAACATAAGCCCCAGGAATTCAGAAAAATCCTGGGGAAGGCTTTGGTCTTCCAAATTCTGAGAAGTGTTTGCATCACTGATCTGGAGAGTAGCGTCTGGGAGATCCTGCTGACATCTGCCCTATACAGCATTTCCACTGAAATCAGCAAAGCCCTGGAGAATATGGCACTAGAGCATAGCTCTAGGAAGTAAAGTTCGCGGGGAGCAGTTCAGCCTCAGAGCATGATATTTCCCAGTCTGCGTGTAGCAGAGACTACTAATTGTCCCCCAGTATCCATTCTCCCCTTCTTTTAGGGCAATCAAACTAATTTTCACAGGGCAAGCAATGTGTTTAGATGAAAGACTACATTTCCAGGCTTTCTTGTAATGAGGTGTGGCCTTGTGACCAAATTCTCATCAATGAAATGTAAGAAATGTGTGGTATGGGACTACCAGGAAAGCTGCTTAAAATGACCTAACTCAGGAGGAAGGAGGGCTCTTCTGCCCTTCCATCCTCCCAATCCTCACCTCTTTGTTGTCTCTTTCTGCTGACCTGGAACTTAGATGTACTAGTGGGAGCTCCAGCAGCCATTTTGTACCATGAGGTAACCCTGAGACTAAAAACCACATACCGAGGATGGCAGAGCAGAGGTATCTTTAATGACACTGTGGAGCTGCCACACTAACTCCAGCCTTCCTCACCCCAGGTTGTTTTCATGTAAGGAAGAAATACCAGCCTCCTTGATGTTCTTTAGAAATGACAAGCATATTCCATCCTCAGGGCTTTGCACAGGCTGATTCCTGTGCCTGGAAGACTCTGTCCCCAGATATCCATCTGGCCTGCTCCCCTCACTCCTTCAGCTCTCTAGCAGAAATGTACCATGGGATTAAGGCCTTCTCTGACCACATTTACAATAGCATCCACATCTCCCAATTGTCCATAAAACTTATTACCATCTGTCATACCACATGTCTTTTCCTTATCTGTTTCTTGTCTATCTCTTTCCACTTGAATGTAAGCTTCAAATGGGCTATTCTGTTTACTGCTGTGCCTCTCATCCTTAGAACAATGCTTAACACACAGAAGGTGCTCAATAAAGATTTGTTGAGTGAATGAATGAATGGTGTGATCTGATAGATGGGCTCTGCATCCTCAACTATCCCCCTAGGCCCCGGTATAAGGCTCATCAGGCCCAGGAAAGGTTGCAGGGCACACTCCCCTGCTGTAGTCACCAAGGAACTAGGGTAGAACCAGGGCTGCCTGTGTGCAATGGGTTGGGGCAGAAGAGATGGGGCAGAGCTCACTCTCCTGACTCTGGTGGGCTTGCAAGAGGTGAAAAGCTAGGTCCTTTTCTGCCATCATCTCAGTTCAGGTGCTCACCCATGACTCGGAGGCTCTTCCCAAGGCTTACAGTGTGGAGACACAGCCACAGGTCCCGTGACCCAAGCCTACAACCCATATGTGCTCATCCGTTAGCCCCAAGAAATACTGGACATGTAGGGTGCTGTGATGGGCAGTTTTATGTATTAATTTGGCTAGAGTAAGGTACCCAAATATTTGTTCAAATATTATTCTACATGTTTCTAAGAAAGTATTTTTTAGGTGAAATAAAACTTAAATCAGTGGAGTAAAGCAGAAGACCCCCACAGTGTGGTTGGGCCTCATCTAATCAGTTGAAGGCCTTCACCAAACAATGACTCACTTCCCAGAGGAAGAGGAAATTTTGACAGCAGACTGCTTCAGACTCAAACTGCAGCTCTTCCTTGGGTCTCCAGCCAGCAACCCACCCAGCAGGTTTTGGACCTGCCACCCTCCAGAATCCCAGAAGCCAATTTGCTTAAAATCAATCAATCAATCGATCGACCTCTTTCTCCTTGGTTCTATGTCTCTGGAGAGCCCTGACTACTACAGGTGCCAGTCTCTTTTCATATTCCATGCAATACCAGGAGGCCTGGGATGTCTAATAAGAAAACCCCACAAAGACCCCTGACCTCACTAATAAGAGTGAGAAAACATATTAATGAATGTCTGGCAGGGAGGCTTTACACACCTTGACCCACTGGATCAAATCATGATCAGAAGTGGACATAGTCGCACCTGCAGCAGTGCAGGCCTCAGAGCACAATGGTTTTATTTGTCACTGAATGGAGGACCAGGCCTACAGCCCGAGGGAGGACCCCAGTCACAGGGTTGAAAGTGGTGCTTGAGACCTTTGTTTCCAGAAGAGCAGAGAAAATCTCATGATGGCAAGAGAGCAGGCAGCACTTTTCCAGCACACTGGCCAAAGCCGACGCGGTAACCATCCCCCTGGCAGTACCCTGGAACAGAGGAGGACAAGGGTCAGTTACAAAGTTGCTGGGCTCACCAGAACCAACACCTAGGTGGCAGCAGTGCCTGTCAGCACACAGCTGGCCCGAGGCAGGAAGGTGCCATCAGACTCACACACACATATCTTAAACACAAGAATAACCCTCCACAGAAGCTGGGCAGAGTCGCATGCAGGAGCCCTTGGATTAGAACCTGGGCCCACCCCACAGCCAGGGATCCTCAGAGGCACTGCAAGGCTCAACAGCTTTCCTGTGGCTGATATGGTTTGGCTGTGTCCCCCGCCAAACCTCGTTTTGAATTATAGCTCCCATAATTCCCATGTGTTGTGGGAGGGACACGGTGGGAGATAACCGAATCATGGGGCGGTTTCCCCTGTACTGTTCTCATGGTAGTGAAGAAGTCTCATGAGATCTGATGTTTTTATAAGCAGCTTCCCCTTTCATTTGGCTGTCACTCTCTCTCACCTGCCACCATGTAAGATGTGCCTTTGCCTTCCACCATGATTGTGAGGCCTCTCCAGCCATGTGGAACTGTGAGTCCATTAAACCTCTCTTTCTTTATAAATTACCCAGCCTCAGGTATGTCTTTATCAGCAGTGTGAAAACAGACTAATACAGTGGTCAGTTCTCCCCACACGGGTTTGGGTTCAAATCCTCGTTCTGCCAATTAGCCTGAAGCCAGAATGCCTCAGGTCAAAGCCTGGCTCCTCCACTTATTGGCTCTGTAACCTTGGGTCCCTCTAGACCTCAGTTTCTTCATCTGTGCAATGGATCTAATGATAGTGCCCACTGCACAGGACTGCTGCAAGGATGATGGGAGCAAATGCATTGAAAACTCTGAGAACAGCCTCCAGTCCCCATTTGAAATTCCCTGTAAGTGTCAGTCATTATAACCATTATGAGCTGGGTGGCTGGGAACAAGCTGTTGGACTTCAGAACTCACCTCCCTCATCTACAAACAAGAAAAACAATGCCTATCTCTCAAGGTTGTAAGGATTAGACTAAATATTTCAGTGAAATTCCCAGCACATCTCAGAAACTAACAAATATTAGTTTCCTTCATTTAATTCCATTTCAACAAGGATGATGGAAAAGCAGAGAGAAGCCCATCTCTGCCCTTGAGAGGGGTCCACTTAGAGGGAGTGGGAGGTCCAGACGAGAGATACACAGAAATGCCTACCAAGTGCTGAGCGAGCAGCATGGAGGGAAAGGGAGCAGGAACAGGGGACATCTGAGCCGGGCCTTGACGGGTAGCTAGGAGTTCATTAGGGAAGACACATGAAAATGCCATTCCAGACAGAGGGAAGAACATGTGCAAAGGCTCAGAGACTCAGGCACGAGATGCATTTGTCATATCTGTTCAGTGAGGCTGTCCTTTGGGGGGCCCTAAGAAGCCCCGTGACCCACGTGCTGACAACATGCAGGGATGCCCTTTGTCAAGAGCAACGCCCTCGCCTATTCTGTTGCTCACTTTGATTATTTTCTGTCAGTCACTTTTCCATCTCAATGCTCAGAAATATCCACACCACTGGGGTGAAAAAAAAAGCCTTCTAAAGTAAAACTGGCTCCCAGCAGAAATTTATTAAACATCTATCAAAACAACTAACTCGGAACTGCAGCATTTTTAAAGTGCCTTCTCCCAACCACGGTCCTGAAGGAGAAGGGTCACCGCTTCTACACCCTGGGACCCCTGGTCAGCCTTGCCCAGGAATTCTGTGCCAGACAAGGGAAGCAATAATGCTGGGGAGAGAAACTGGAATAAACAGAGACACAGGAAGACTAGGTGAAAGACGCCACCACTGAGAGACGCAGGGAAAGAAATGAAAGACTTTTGCTCAGATATTGTTTCCAAATAATGTCAGATACCAAGAAAGAATCCACAACAAACCATAACTATCAACAAATCAAAGATCTGAAGGAGAGTGAGAAATGCATGTGTCTAGCAGTGCAGAGCCATCCATGCAAATACCTGCGAGAACACATCCTTGCAAGTTGCAAGCTGAACACCAGATGGGGCTTGTGAGCGAGACTAGGGGATGGATGAGTTAAACCAAGACAATCAGAGATTTGTGTTGATATTTTTGGTTTGTTTACTTCACCTGTTCTCTTGCTGAACATTTTGTGGTTTTTGGACTCTCTCAAAAATGAGAATTTCATTGCACCATTTAAAGAGGCAACAGGACACAAGGGTTCAGAGCACAGATCCTGGAGCCCAGCTGCCTGTGTTCAAACCCTGGCTCTACCCTTTATTGCCTGTGTGATCCTGGGTAAGTATGCATCTTTCTGGGCCTCAGTTTCCACATCTGAAAAATAGAGACAGTAAAAGTAGCTGCCTTGTTCGGAATAGAAAATATTGCAGATAAAGCCCTTGGCACAGTGTCTGGCCTGCAGTAAGTGCTGCGGCGTTGGCTGATGCCAGCACTTCTGAATGTTCTATTGCGTTTCCAATGGTTAGAAATTGATTTGGGGAAGGAGCATCTGTGAAGAGAAAGCAGGGAAATGACGGGCAGCCATAAAGGCATCTGAGCAGGTACACAGAAGGAGGAGGAAAGCCGGGAAGAGCTGAAGAAACCATGTGTGGCTTTCAAGCAAGAAAGCAGCTCAGTAGGGCCACATGACCAGTGAAGTTGTAGAAGGTGAGGGCAGAGCCGTCCGCCGAAGCGGGGAACCTTTGCACAAGATAACACAGCTGACACACCACCTCCACCTGCCCGCTCCTCTGCTTACCCCCTCCTTTCGCCCATAAACACAGCCCAAATTTTAGCAATATGTACTCATTTGAGTTTTTCAGTGGTCCCCTTCTGTATGAAATTCTCTTTTTTCTTTTTATGAACACATAATGTATGCCTCTCCTCTTAGCAAATTATAATTCTTCTTTCTTGGTTCCAGGGGATTTTGCCCATCTGTTCCCATTTCCCTCTTCACTTGCCAACACATGCTTCTTCAGATCCAAGGAACTGCCTTTCCCTGAATTCCTCCGCTGGCCTCCAAAAATCCTTCCGGAGTAAGGCGTTGTATACACAAACAAATATGGAAATGACTCTTACGGCATCTTGGCTCCTTTCTCCTTCCTTCTCTGGCTCAAATGTCAAGAACACATGTGCATTCCAACTGCTAAATACCAGCCTCCTTTCTCCCAGGCCCTGGACAACTGCCTGGTCTCGCATGGCTTAGTCAGGGGCCCTTATCACACTGACAACAGAGAGTTAAAGCCATCATTTTCTCTTCTGCCATCATCTCTTTCCTTCCTTTCCCCCAAATCAAAACTTCAGAAAATGCTTTCACTCAATCCACAGAACCGTGACCAAAGGCCTGCGGTAGGTCTGGCAACAATTGCAGAAAGACTAGAAACAAACTCAGCAGGGGAATCAGAAGACCTCAGTTGCAGCCTGGCTTCCCCATTTGTGGGACTTCTGTCAAGTTACCTGCCTTCTATCAGCCTAAGTTTTTGACTCTGCAAAATGGGGGCAATGATATATCACCAAAGGGCTATTGTGAGTAAAATATGAAATAAGGAAGGTGGACATGCCTACAATATGGTTGGCTCCTAGCAGATGTTCAGTAAATATTGTCAAATTCAAATTAGAGAGGTACAATTAGGCTGCAGAAATGGGAGCAAAATGGGTATTTGTTGACTAATAATGGGTATCATCTGCTGTTTTGAGCGCTGCCTGCATCTTCTCTACCAAATCCACTTTATTCAAAGAACTAACCAACAACCACACTGGGCATGCACTATGTGGCTGCTGCTTGGACTAAACTTTGCTCTCCAAGAGCTCTGGAGTGGACTAAATCACAGCCCCCAAAGATATCAGGGCCGAATCCCTAGGACCTGTGAATGTTACCTTATATAGTAAATTTTCTGGAGATGTGATTAAGTTAGGATCTTAGAATGAGGAGATTGTCTAGGTGGGCCCTCAATGCTATCACATGTGTGTTATAAGAGAGAGGTAAAGGAGATGAGACAGAAGACAAGGCGACAATGTGACCGTGGAGGCAGAGATCGGCATGATGTGGCCACAAGCCAAAGAGGCTTCCACCAGAAGCTGGAAGAGGCCAGGGACAGACGCTCCCCAGAGTTTCCAGGAACATGGCACTGCCAACACGAGGATTTTGAACTTGTACCTTATAGAGCTGTGAGAGAATACATTTCAGTTGTTTTAAACCACAAAGTTTAAGGTACTACGTTACTGCGGCCACAGGAAACTAACACAAGCTTTTAGTTAAGCACGGAAACTGACACATACACAATTAGCATGCCTGTAATCCCAGATACTTGGGAGGCTAAGGCAGGAGAATCACTTGAACCTGGGAGACGGAGGTTGAAGTGAGCCGAGATTGTGCCACCGCACTCCAGATTGGATGAGAGAGCAAGACTCTGTCTCAAAAACAAAAAATAATAATTAAAGATGAGGTAAACTGGTCTCAGAAAGGTTAAATAACTTAGTGAAGGTCACACAGCTGGTGGGGGACCTGGGAGTCCAGTTTGAATCTTTCCAGCTCTAAAGAGTGTGCTGCTAACCATTATGGTGCCCTTTCCCTGTATTAGTAAAATGTGGTAGGCAGAATGGCCCCCCTAGAAGAATTAAGAGGCACCCTCGCCTCCTTGGAATGGGCTGCTGCGAAGCCTCAGTCACTAACTCAGCTGAACCTTCCTTGATCCTAGTCATAGGTCACCAAGTGTCTGCACAGGGGGTTTGCTGCAAAGTCTAGACCTTGAGGAACCTGCCAGTGTTTTATAACTGTGCTCAGGGAGAAGGGAGACCAAGCAGAATGTCTACAGTCTTTCTGGCCTAGGGATACTCACACTTGAAGTCCTGGGTAGCCATAGCTGTGGGGAAGTACAGAACAAGCAGGCAGAGACTCTGAGAGGCAGACTCAGGATGTGTTAGAACAGATGGCTTCACGGCCAGGTAGGAGCACCCCGCAGCTAGAACAGTGCATGGCGGGCAAGGAGGAAGATGAGCTGCTGGGTTTGGCAGCCCTTACCTGTTATGATGACTTCATCCCCATCCAGCAGAAACTTCCTGGTCTGACCATTCCCCAGGTCTATGGGCTTCGTTCCCTTCCATGACAGTTCCAACATGGAGCCGAAGTTTTCTGGTTCCTTCATCACAGGAAAGGGAAGAAAGAATAACATGAATTTATGCCTTGGCTCTGGCATGGACCGTGCTCAGCAAGATCTGGGAGTCCCGAGAAGTGGCAGGGGGCCCTCATGCCCCTCAGAGACCCTGCCTCGGCCTTGGTGGGATAACTGCAGAGATGCCTTTGACACTTGGAACTCTGCCCCTTCTTCCTGTGGGGACAGCAATGGTTCCACTAAGGACATCGCTTGTTTAGGAATCAGTGAATCCCTGACCAGAGTGCCCAGTGCCCCCTGCAGCATTCCCTGCCCTCTCTGGAGGCTGCAGTTTGCCCAGATACTGTGATGCTTAACACTCTCCTGTCGACAGCTCATGGAACAAGAGGGCTCAGCCAGGCCTCTGCAGGGAGTGACTGACACATGCACCACCCCAAGGTCATCATCTCTGAAGGTTCTGTGACTCTGAAGCCTTACAGGGGGACAAGTGGGCGGGAAGGGGCACAGCAGCATGGCCACCTCATCCTGGGAGGGTGTAGTGTGAGATGGTGACAACCAAGACACTCTCACTGTCTCCTGACTCCTCCCCACGTGTCACTGCGCTGCTCACCTACAGAGGCAGAGACCCAGGATTCCGTTCTCACACCAGTCTCTTTAGGTTTGAATTTGGATGAGAAGTCCCTCCTGCACCCAGAGAGAAAGGCTATGAGGAAGACAGAGTTGTGAGGTACACCCACCTCGGGCCTGAAATCTCTTCTTGAGGCTGAGCTGAGGGCCCTCGGGGCTGTGTGGGGAGTAAGGATGCCCTGCGTGGGCAGCCCTCAGTGCAGCCAGATACTCACCGGCCCGCTGATGGTCCCAGAAGCCAGGAGGTCCCCCGGCTGCAGGTTGCAGCCGTTGACAGAGTGGTGAGTGAGCTGCTGCAGCATCGTCCAGTACATGTACTGCAGGCAACAGACGCAAGGTTGAATGAGCCACTGCAGGCTTAGCCTAGCATCCCGGAGGCAGCTGGGCAGAGCCCGCCCTGCTCACGACCGCCTTCCCTGGCCTTTCCCCGGTCCCCAGCTCCCCCAGTGAGCTCTCTCCAGTCCCTTATAGCAAGGACACATTGTCCTCCTGGGGAGCTGCCCAGAGACCTCCCCCAAGCTCTTCCATCTCCTTCACAAGCTCCGACCGCAGCTCCTCTGCTACCTCAAGCCCGCACTGACCACCTTCTCCAAGCAGCATCCCCTAAGGGCTGACCTTGCTGCTCAGTCCCTCAGCCTGCAACATGCCCTTGTGTACAACACTCCACTCTGCCCTGGGAACACCCTCCAGTCCTGCGTTGGGAGAGTCTAAGTCCTCACGACAGCAGAGGCTTCTCGTGAGCAAAGCCCTCGCTCCCGTTCTCCCATGCCAGGCCTTGGGATGGACATTGGGCAATGGAGCTGAATGATTCAAACATGACGTCAGGGCAGGCCAAGGAGCGAGGGAGAGCTATGGGAGGTCAGGCTGTGGGCAGAGAGGGCCAAGGCACCACGTGCGCACCGAGACGCTCAGAGGCAATGCACGCCCATGCGTGTCCCAGGCCACAGCTTCTCACATCGCCATTCCTACAGCCACACATCCTGGCATAGGAAACCCAAAAGATGGATTCTTGCCCACGAGCCCCCGCAAGGAGGCCCCTTAAATTTCTTCTTACTGGCCCTAAAGAGCCCAGAATAATATTAAATTAGAAGGGAAATTAGGAGAACTAGGAATAGTTCAGTGATTCAGAGGATATTCAAAAGGCCAAGAAACAACTGAACCATAAACATATGACTAACATGCCCAGCTGCATTTAGTCATTAGGGAAATGCAAACTGAAGTCACAATCCCCGGCACGGTTTGAATGAAAAGGCAAACACCACCAGAGCTGACGAGGATGTGGAGCAGGCAAAATGCTTACACGCTGCTAGTGGGAGTATATACTGGTATAACCACTTCAAAAAACTGTTTGGAAGTACTCCTAGGCTGAGTCTACGTGTACTCTATGACCCAGCAAGCCTATTACTGGATATACACTCAACAGAAATGTGCACATATGTGCACCAAAAAGTGTGTACTAAAATGTTCACAGTAACTCTATGACAGCCAAAAACAACGGAAACAACCAAATGTCCATCGACTGTGGAATTGATGTGACTTAAAAAAGTAAGTCAGTTGTGGAATATTTATACAGTGCAATCCTAGAAGGCAATGAGAAAAATGAGCTGTCACTGCAAAGAGCAACAGGGTTGAATCTCACAAATCTAACACTAAAACAAAGACGCCCGCTAGAAAAGAATACATGCTACTTTATGATGCCATTTCTATAAAACTGAAAAACAGAAAAAAAAAAATACATGGTAACAGAGGTCAGGAGAGGAGTGACCTTTGCTGGAAGGAGTGATGAAGTGACCTGGAGGGGCCCAGGGGGCTGCTGAGGTGCTGGAAATTTCCCATTTCTGATCTGGGTGCTGGTTGCACAGGGATGTTCATTTTAGGAAAATTCTTCAAGCTGTACATGTATAATATGCACTTTTTTTAATTTTTATTTTTTGAAATAGGGTCTTGCTCTGTCACGCATGCTGGAGTGCAGTGGTGGGATTATGGCTCACTGCAGCCTCGACCTCCTGGGCTCAAGTGATCCTCCTGCCTCAGCCTCCCAAGTAGCTGGGACCACAGGTGCATGCTACCATGCGCAGCTAATTTTTTTACTTTTTGCAGAGAGAGGGTCTCATTATGTTGCCCAGGCTGGTCTCAAACTCCTAGGCTTAAGTGATCCTCCCACCTCGGCCTCCCAAAGTGCTGGGATTACAGTAATGTGTGCATTTTTATCTATGTATATTATGCTTCAATTAAAAGTTCACTTAAAAAATAAGTCACTCTCATCAATACAGCCCCTGGCAGGACAGGATAAACCAGGAACTGGATCTTTACAGGAACACCTATTGTCCCCCAAGAAAATCACTGGCCACATTTATGCAGCCTCTATCTTGAGAGAACTCTGTGACCCCATGGCCACTCCTAAAAGAGACAGGCCATGGAAGCTCCAGGCCCACAGGTTGACCCATCATCATATCCCAAAAGGAAGGCTCTCCTCCTGTTCCTGCCAGGAAGAAAAGTCTCTCTTTCCCTCAATTCTAAAAAGCAGTCTGATTAGCATCAAAGCTTACCTTAAAATTGGACTTGCATATGGTAGCCGCCTGGCTCATTCCTTCTCCTGTTGGAAAGAAAAGCAATATTGATGAAAACTTAATTCCACACATCAGGGAGGAAAATAAAAAAAGAATTGTTCTGTGGCTGAAGCTTCCCATCGTCCAACATGATTTCACTTAGAGTCTGTGAAACAATTAGCTCCTAGGACATCAGAGCTGGGAGGTCCAGGGTTGGCCAATACATGCACACGAGTCATCACTTCCTCCTCCCACGCCTAGAGCAGGCAGCATTAACTGATCACAGCACATGTTTGCTCTGAGTCCACATGTAGCCTCAGAATCCTTCTTAACACAGTGATCCTGGAACCCACAAATCCACTGGAGATAGCGTGCCATTTGAAGGCTACTTGTGACCTTTGATCAAGGATAACCTGCTGTCCCCTCAGGAGTCCTCTGGATAGCTGGGTCATCTGTCCCCTGCCAAGCTCCTCCAGTGATGGGCAGTGTGCTACTTCACAATGTACTAAACAATATTTACTAAACATCTACTACATGCAAGGTACCAGGCTGTTGCTGTTCCACTTCTGAACAGCACTAATAAGTAGAAAGCTCCTCCGCTCTCTCAAAACCTGGCTTCCTCCCTTGGTCCTAACTTCCCCTCTGAGGTGGCACAGAACAGGTGTGCTCTTCAGCCATGCGACGTCTGGGTCCGCCAAGCCTGCTCCTCCCCAGACCCTTTCGCCCAGATCCCAACTCAGAACATCAGAACTGCAAATGCAGGACTACATCTCTGGACACTGTGCTTTCTGGATAATCTTGTCCCTTCTCTACCAGTGGCCTCCCCTGGGCGGGTTCACCTCTAGACAGGCAGGAAGAAATACCGAGGATGAAACCAGATAGAAAGTATACTCCAAGCACGCATTGTGGGTGGCAGGAGGCCAACGTAGAACTTGTGACACTTGGATTGAGTTCAAGCCCTGCCATTAGCCAGGTAGGTGGCTCGGGGTGAATCCTTTTCCTCTCTGAGCCTCAGCTTCCTGACCTGGAACCTGAAAGAGAGGGCCCAGCACAGCTTCCCAGAGGGCCCTGGGCAGCCAGGAGGCTCTTTGTGACAGCTCTTTCTCCGTGGAGCATCCTGCTCCCATGGCGACAGCTCCTCACTCCTGCAGGGTACTGAGCCTCCTGACAGGAACCTCATGAAGGGCCGAGACCCTGGAACTGACAGTGAGACAGACATGGCAAAGCCCGGCATGTCCAGACAGAGCAGACAGAAGAAAGGAATGGGGCTGGCCGGGCACGGTGGCTCACGCCTGTAATCCCGGCACTTTGGGAGGCCTAGGCAGGTAGACCACCTAAGGTCAGGAGTTCAAGACCATCCTGATGAACACGAAGAAACCCCGTCTCTACTAATAATACAAAATTATCCAGATGTGGTTGTGCATGCCTGTAATCCCAGCTACACGGGAGGCTGAGGCAGAAGAATCACTTGAACCCAGGGGCAGAGGTTGTGGTGAGCCGAGATCGCGCCATTGCACTCCAGACTGGGCAAGAAGAGCGAAACTCCATCTCGGGGGAAGAAAAAAAGAAGAAAAGAAAAGAAAGGAATGGAATGGAGCTAAAAAGGAGATGTGGCCAGAGTGTGGCTAGGAGGTCTGTGTGTGGCCACCAGGCAAACGCTTCCCATCCGAGGGCCCCCGTTGGGATTGAAAAATGACACCTGACTCTTCCTAGGTACAGACCCTGTCCCAGACCTTTGCATGAATTGACATGTTTGGTCCTCACAACACACCATGAGGTCAACGCCATTATTATCCCATTTCATAGATGACAAACGAGGACATGGCCAGGTTGGGCAACTTGCCCAAAGTCCCACAGCTGAGCAGCAGAGTCATGGCCTGCAGAGCCAGTCTCTTTATTACCAACCAACGCCCCGCGGGGCTGTTCGCTGAGCAGCCACAGGGAGATGTGGGCCCTGTCTATCTCAGGGCTGGCCCAGGGTGGGGATCTCAGGTCTGTCTGCAAGACACTCGGGGCTGGCCCATGGTGGGAATCTGGGGTCTTGATGCGCTGGCTCTGTGTGGCCCCAGGGGCTCAGCCAAGCGAACAGATCCACAAGGACATGCTTTCAAACAGGCACTTAATGAAATGTGCCACCCACCACAGAAGTGAGGGTCAGTGGCAATATGTGAGCAGGGGCCAGGCAGCCCCTGGAGAGGCTGGAGAGGGGATTCAAGCAGAAGATGGAGGTCCTGGACTCCATCCTTTCAGCCCTATCACTGAGAGCTCAGTGATAGGGTTAGCCCTATGGGCCCAGTTAGGTTCCCAGTGAGCACCGGGGTGTCTCCTCCCCTCCTCTTTCCTTTAGACGAGCCACACACATCTCCAGGGCTGTAGCATGTGCCCCCACCCTTGCCAAAGCTCAAGAGCCTTCAGGACAAGGCACACAGGCACACATTGCCTCAGAGCTCCTGGCCATATCAGTCCCCCTACAACATACCTTTCAGGTTAACAGAGAGGTTGATGTCAAATGTGTAGGGCTCGTCATGGCACAGATACGGCAGGGGCCTGGGGTCCTAGGAGGGCAAAGCACAGCACAGAGGTCACTGGCAGGTGGGCTGAGCTCACCCGGCTGGGCCCCCGTACCAGCCAGGCCCCCGGCAGCACCTGCTCCCCCAGGCAGAGGGTCTGAGACAGCAGAAGCATTCCCTCTCCAGGGATCCAACACTGTGTCCCTGGATAGCAGTGGGGGGATCATACTGTGGGTCTCCAGGAAATGCAGCCAAGGAAGGGGCATCAGTAGGTCAAAGGTCACATGAGCCAAACCAGAGATGTCCCTGAAAGCCACGGGAGGGGACAGAAAGGGAAGGTGGGCAGCAGACGGGCCGAGATAGAGAACAAAGCCTGGCCTGTGAGGAAAGGCTGGCCTGAAAGGGCATTGCAGGGCCCCTGGAAGGCAGAGGGGTCACAACAGAAGCAGACAGCCCTGGCTGGTGCTGGAGCCAGCTAGGGAGGCAGCTTGGACGGCTGGGCCAGAACGCCTGCACTCCGGCCAAAAGCAGTGTTTTCCAAAGCATGGTACATGAGTCACCCGTGGGACATGAGATCGTTTCTGGTGACACTAATGGTTATGAAACAGTGTAGCTAGTGATGCCAGTTGGAATATAAAGTTCCCTTCTTAATATATTAAGTTTTAAACTGGGAGCCACTCTGAAGAAAAACATTAAGTAAATAATAGTTCAGAGGGGGAATAGTAGTGATGGTTGTACCTAAATGGTGTTTGGGAAGGGCTGGCACAGAGGAAGGCAGGCAAAACCCTGTGATGACAGACCTGGAAGAAGGCTGATGACTGGAGGACAAGCAGAGAGAGGCTGTGGCCTTGCGGCCCTAGGGAGACTAGACAGGGCCACTGCCGGCTAGAGAGAAAGTCAAGTCCCAGGGACTGAAAATGACCAGGGTGGGCAGGGGGTGCTGTGGCAGGGAGCAGCGAGGACAGAGCAAGGAATGAGTGTGAAAGCCCCACAGGACTTCACTAGAACTGGCTTGCGGGGAAAGACCTCAAGGTTGTTTGTAGCACAGCAAACATGAGAGGACCCCAGAGGCAGAGGAGCACGGGAGAGCAGTGTGGGTGCAGGACCTGCACCGGGTGTTGGTACAGGCCCCCAGCAAATGAGTGGTGAGATGCTCAAGGGAGGATGTGCAAATAGCTGGGAGCTCAGCCTGGATCCCCACAGGGAGGTCAGAATTGGAGAGGGGCATCATGAGGACTCAGAGACACTGGAGAACGAGGACAGGTCACATGCCAGAAGCCAAGGAGTGAGGGAATGCCAACAAGAGTGAGGGGCCACAGGAAGTCCATGCTGAAGGGGACACAAGGTCATGACACTGGCTATCAGGTCACAGGTGACTCTGGCCAGGTGTTGCCAGTGATGAAGTGGGACAGACTGCAACAGGCTGAGAAGGGAGGATTGGGACCAGGGGTCAAGGCCTAGACACAGTGGGAGACCCAGTGGGAGACCCAGTGGTGCTGGGAACCAGAGGCTGCAGGGACTCCCTGTTGCTGGGCTCCAAGCTGCATTCTATGAGTTGGGATCCAGGTGGCGCCATTTGCACAGAACACAATTTGATGGCCACCTGGGAGGTTGTGCAATGTTGGTACCTGCAGGGACTCCTCCTGCCAACTGGCCAGATCCCCTGGTCTTGCAAGATTCTTAAGGTTATAAAATTCTGTGTTTTCTCCAAGAACTGTGCCAGGGCCAGGGAAACCATAAGGGAGAATGATGCCCTGGCTGCCTGGAGGTAATCGTGGCCAGGAACTCCCAGGCACTCCACTGTGGGCGTGCCATGGGCACAGAGCTTCCCTCCTGATGGTCTGCATGCCTGGCATGTCCACTCAGTGGGCAAGCAGCCTCAGAGGCAGCAGGGCTGGGTTTGGGAGCTTCCTGCAGAGAATGTGCTTACCTGCTTCGGGTTGGGTACAGCAAAGGGCATGAGAGCTTCCATGGGCACCACCCACGGAGAGATGGTGGTCCCAAAACTCTTCCCAAGGAATGGCCCTAGAGGGACATACTCCCACTTCTGAATGTCTCGCGCTGCAGAAGAAGGGCACAGCCAGGACTTACAAAGGCTGATCAGGGCCTCTCCCCACGACCCCCTCATGCCCTTGACCAAGGAGCAGAGACACCTAGCACAGCCCTCTCCACAAAGCTCAGCCCCACTCAGGCTGCCCCAGGACCAAGGGGCAAGAGCATTCAATGCCAAGGACAGAGGTCCTTTGAGGCCACCGTGCCAGGTTACAGCAAAGAGAAGGATGACCAAACGGTGGTCAGGATATCCCCCAGGAAGGGGCCGGAAGCTCATCCTCAAACTATGAGAGAGACACTTTCTGGGGCTTACGGTGCCATCTTCCTCCCACGTATGGCAAAGGGTTGAGAGCTAAGGCTCAGAAGCTGGACTGTTTTGCTTCAAATCTTAGTTCAGCAACTAACTGAAATCTCCCTGTGCCTCAGTTCCTCATTTGTAAAATGGGAATGATAATATTGCACATACTGTGTAGGGATCAGCAGGAGAATATATGTAGGGTGTTAAGCACAGGGCCTGACACATAAGTGCCCAGTAAATATTAGTTATGGTGTCAGCCGTGTCCCTAGCCACTCATGAGGAAATTGGAGCTCAGAGGAGTTAAGTGAGTGGCCTGAGTTCTTAGAGCTGAAAGTCTGTTTGATACCCAAACCCACTCTCTCACTCACTGCATCACCTGCCACTTTTGACCTGCACCAGATCTTCAGCTTCTATGAAATTGCCCCAGGTCCCCAGCCTCCTCCCCTTCATCTCTACAGGAGCAGAGCTCCAGTAATTACCACTCCAGTCGTTCATAAGGACCATTCCAAAAATGTGCTCATGGGCCTTGGAAATGGGGATCGGCTCTCCCAATCTGTTTCCAGGGCCTACAAAAAAAGCCTGACACGGGGGAGAGTTCATTAGAATCTGGAGCTGATCTGCCGCCCAGGTCACTTGTCACCTAGAGAGCAAAGGTCAGGTATTTCCAAACTCCAGCCATGGACCAGGACTGCCACAGGGGCCTGGCATGAATCCACTGTGTTTCTAAGTCAGAGGTCAGATGGACGCCTCAGGAAAGCAGTGTGCAGTGGTGTGCCCTGCCCCTGCCCTCGGCCTTCCCTCCACGCCCCTGAGCTCCACAGCAGCCTCCCCTCCCCTCAGTGCATCCCAGGTCACTCTGCTCTTTCCTCTTCATCCCATACAGGCTTTGCCTTTCAAGACTTGACAGCCACATGGGGCTTGTAAAACTGAAACCATCAGGGTTTGTAGTCATGTCACGAAAAACCAGGCCAGGCACTGTGGCTCACGTCTATAATCTCAGCACTTTGGGAGGCTGAGGTGGAAGGATCACTTGAGCCTAGGAGTTCGAGACAAGACTGGGCAACATAGTGACACCCCACCTCTACAAAAAATAAACAAAATTAGCTCTCCCTCTCCCTCTCCCTCTCCCTCTCCCTCTCCCTCTCCCTCTCCCTCTCCCTCTCCCTCTCCCTCTCCCTCTCCCTCTCCCTCTCCCTCTCCCTCTCCCTCTCCCTCTCCCTCTCCCTCTCCCTCTCCCTCTCCCTCTCCCTCTCCCTCTCCCTCTCCCTCTCCCTCTCCCTCTCCCCTTTCTTCGGTCTCCCTCTCCTTCTTTTTTCGGTCTCCCGCTGTTACCGAAGCTGGACTGTACTGCCATGATCCGGCTCGCTGCAACCTCCCTGCCTCGGGCTCCGGTGACTCTCCTGCCTCCGCCTGCCGAGTGCCTGGGATTGCAGGCGCACGCCGCCACGCCTGAATGGTTTTTGTATTTTTGGTGGAGACGGGGTTTCGCCGTGTTGACCGGGCTGGTCTCCAGCTCCTGGCCTCGAGTGATCTGCCTGCCTCGGCCTCCCGAGGTGCTGGGATTGCAGACGGAGTCTCGCTAACTCAATGCTCAATGGTGCTCAGGCTGGAGTGCAGTGGTGTGATCTCGGCTCGCTGCAACCTCCACCTACCAGCCTCCTGCCTTGGCCTCTTAAAGTGCTAAGATTACAGCCTCTGCCCCGCCGCCACCCCGTCTAGAAAGTGAGGAGCATCTCTGCCTGGCCGCCCATCGTCTGGGATGTGAGGAACCCCTCTGCCCGGCCGCCCTATCTGGGAAGTGAGGAGCGCCTCTGCCCGGCCGCCCATCGTCTGGGATGTGAGGAGCGCCTCTGCCCGGCTGCCACCCCGTCTGGGAGGAAGGGAGGAGCGCCTCTGCCCGGCTGCCCCGTCTGGGAGATGAGGAGCACCTCTGCCCGGCCGCCCCGTCTGGGAGGTGAGGAGCGCCTCTGCCTGGCCACCCCTTCTGGGAGGTGAGGAGCGCCTCTGCCCGGCCGCCACCCCGTCTGGGAGGAAGTGAGGAGCGCCTCTGCCCGGCCGCCCCGTCTGGGAGGTGAGGAGTGCCTCTGCCCGGCCGCCACCCCGTCTGGGAGGAAGTGAGGAGCGCCTCTGCCCGGCTGCCCCGTCTGGGAGATGAGGAGCACCTCTGCCCGGCCGCCCCGTCTGGGAGGTGAGGAGTGCCTCTGCCTGGCCGCCACCCCGTCTGGGAGGAAGTGAGGAGCGCCTCTGCCCGGTTGCCCCATCGGGGAGGTGAGGAGCGCCTCTGCCTGGCCGCCACCCTGTCTGGGAAGTGAGGAGCGCCTCTGCCCGGCTGCCACCCCATATGGGAAGTGAGGAGCGCCTCTGCCCAGCCGCCCCTTCTGGGAGGAGAGGAGCGCCTCTGCCCAGCCGCCCCGTCTGGGAGGTGAGGAGCGCCTCTGCCCGGCCGCCCCGTCTGGGAGGTGAGGAGCGCCTCTGCCTGGCCGCCACCCCGTCTGGGAGGAAGTGAGGAGCACCTCTGCCCAGCTGCCCCATCTGGGAAGTGAGGAGCGCCTCTGCCTGGCTGCCACTCCCTATGGGAAGTGAGGAGCGCCTCTGCCCGGCCGCCCACTCTGGGAAGTGAGGAGCGCCTCTGCCTGGCCGCCCACTCTGGGAGGTGAGGAGCGCCTCTGCCTGGCCACTCCGTCTGGGAAGGGAGGAGCGCCTCTGCCCGGCCACCCCGTCTGGGAGGTGAGGAGCGCCTCTGCCCGGCCGCCACCCCGTCTGGGAGGAAGTGAGGAGCACCTCTGCCCGGCCGCCCCGTCTGGGAAGTGAGGAGCGCCTCTGCCCGGCCGCCACCCCATCTGGGAGGAAGTGAGGAGCGCCTCTGCCCGGCTGCCCCATCTGGGAAGTGAGGAGCGCCTCTGCCCGGCTGCCACCCCGTATGGGAAGTGAGGAGCGCCTCTGTCCGGCCGCCCCGTCTGGGAGGTGAGGAGTGCCTCTGCCCGGCCGTCACCCCGTCTGGGGGGAAGTGAGGAGCACCTCTGCCCGGCCGCCCCGTCTGGGAGATGAGGAGCACCTCTGCCCGGCCGCCCCGTCTGGGAGGTGAGGAGCGCCTCTGCCCAGCCGCCACCCCGTCTGGGAGGAAGTGAGGAGCACCTCTGCCCGGCCGCCCCCTCTGGGAAGTGAGGAGCGCCTCTGCCTGGCCGCCACCCCGTCTGGGGGGAAGTGAGGAGCGCCTCTGCCTGGCTGCCCCATCTGGGAAGGGAGGAGCGCCTCTGCCCAGCCGCCACACCGTCTGGGAAGTGAGGAGCGCCTCTGCCTGGCCACCCCGTCTAGGAGGTGAGGAGCGCCTCTGCCCGGCCGCCCAGTCTGGGAAGTGAGGAGCGCCTCTGCCCGGCCGCCCAGTCTGGGAAGTGAGGAGCGCCTCTGCCCGGCCGCCCCGTCTGGGAAGTGAGGAGCGCCTCTGCCCGGCCGCCCGGTCTGGGAAGTGAGGAGCGCCTCTGCCCGGCCGCCCCCTCTGGGAAGTGAGGAGCGCCTCTGCCCGGCCGCCCCGTCTGGGAGGTGAGGAGCGCCTCTGCCCGGCTGCCACCCGGTCTGGGAGGAAGTGAGGAGCGCCTCTGCCCGGGCGGCCCGGTCTGGGAAGCGAGGAGCGCCTCTGCCCGGCCGCCCTGTCTGGGAGGTGTACCCAACAGCTCCGAAGAGACAGCGACCATCGGGAGCGGGCCATGAGGACGATGGCGGTTTTGTTGAAAGGAAGAGGGGGGGAAGTGTGGGGAAAGGAAGGAGAGATCAGATTGTTGCTGTGTCTGTGTAGAAAGGGGTGTGCATAGGAGATTCCATTTTGTTCTGACTAGGAGAAATTCTTCTGCCTTGGGATGCTGTTGATCTATGGCCTTTCCCCCAGCCCCATGCTCTCTGAAACATATGCTGTGTCAACTCAGGGTTAAATGGATTAAGGGCGGTGCAAGATGTACTTTGTTAAACAGATGCTTGAAGGCAGCATGCTCTTTAAGAGTCATCACCACTCCCTAATCTCCAGTACCCAGGGGCACAAACACTGCAGAAGGCCGCAGGGTCCTCTGCCTAGGAAAACCAGAGACCTTTGTTCATGTGTTTATCTCCTGACCTTCTCTCCACTATTATCCTATGACCCTCCCATATCCTCCTCTCCGAGAAACACCCAAGAATCATCAATAAATACTTCATAAATTAAAAAAAATAAAAAAAAAAAAAAAATAAATAAATAAATAAATAAAAATAAAAATAAAAACAAAAAATAAAAAAAATAAAAAATAAACAAAATTAGCCAGGCATGGTGGCACGTGTCTGCAGTCCCAGCTACTTGGGAGGCTTATGTGGAAAGATTGCTTGAGCCAGGGAGGTCAAGGTTGCAGCAGGCCGAGATCACGCCACGGCACTCCAGCCTGGGTGACAGAACAAGACCCTGTCTCAAAAAATAAAAAAATAAAAAAAATAAAAATTTTCATTGTTCAATTCCCACCTATGAGTGAGAACATGCGGTGTTTGGTTTTTTGTCCTTGCAATAGTTTGCTGAGAATGATGGTTTCCAGTTTCATCCACATCCCTACAAAGGACATGAACTCATCCTTTTTTATGGTGGCATAGTATTCCATGGTGTATATGTGCCACATTTTCTTAATCCAGTCTGTTGTGGGGTGGGGGGAGGGGGGAGGGATAGCATTAGGAGATATACCTAATGCTAAATGATGAGTTAATGGGTGCAGCACACCAACATGGCACATTTATACATATGTAACAAACCTGCACGTTGTGCACATATACCCTAAAACTTAAAGTATAATAATAATAAAATTAAAAAATAAAAATAAAAAATAAAAAATAAAAATTTTTTTAATGAAAAATGAAAAACCAAAAGACTGCCTCCTTCATGCAGCAAATAGTACCAGAGAGAGCACACCCCATGGCCTCTAACCCCTATCTGTCATCCCACTACCTCTAAAGAAAAACAGCACCAACGTGATGTCCATGAACCAACAGACTAGCCAGGCATCATTAGAAAGAAAAATTTGGGAAAATCTCTTTGAAAAACATAGACTCAGCCATGACATTTGCAAAACTTAGTCACCATCTTATTTGTTCTGTGACAATAGTTGAACATTGCAAATTTTTCATCAAGATAAAGAAAAAGAACCCAAATCACTATCTTATGGAGAATCCCACGACTTTCAGTCCAGGTGACCTGGGCTCTCTGCCCCAACCATTTCTCTACATGCTGACTCTCTGTCTTTTCTCTCTCCCTCTCAACAGGTGAAGCGTCTGCCTGCAGAGTCCTTAGTTCTCCCAGAGAGAAGACCGTGGCCCCAAACCAGGGCTCAGATGTCCTGCTCTGATGAATCTCAGCTGGGGGTCCTCCTCCCGAAGTCTCACATAGTACCCTTGCTAAGGCAGGAGGAGGCAGAGGGCTGGCAGGGAATGCCCTGCTATCCACGGGCTATTCGGCAGTGTCCACTCATTTCCCTCCTCTGGACTGAATCCAGAGAAATCACAGGGAAGCCCAGGAGAGACACGGAGCTCCAGAAAAGCAGACAGGCCTTTCAGCCTGCCTCCACCAACCAGGGCTTCCCACTGCCTCAGCCTGACTCGGTGGCCCCATGACAGCTTCTTGTACACCATCAGTGACGAGGCACTCAGAGCTTCCTGAGGCAACGCCTAAAACTGTAGGTGCTGATTATGGGAAAGCCCCCTTCATCTGCCTGTCTGCATTTCCCACACGGAGACTGACTCCAACCTTGGGTATCAGACAACCCAGCAGATGCTAAAGACACTGCCAGGTCCCTGGAGCGCTGCCTCCCCCATGTCACCTCCTCCTTTCCATCACTTTCCTCATCCCCTCACCTTGGGGGCTGCCCAGATTTCAGTGTTCCCTCTGAAAAATGGGCAGCATGAGGGATCCTCAGGTGGTGGGACCAACTGTACCAATATCAACATCCAGGTTGTGATAGAGCACCATGGTTATGAAGGATGTTGCCACTGGGGGAGACTGTGTGAAGGGTATTGGGATCTCTGTACTATTTCTCACAATTGCATGTGAATCTACAATGACCTCAAAATAAAAAGTTTAATTTAAAAAAGTGTGCAGCCCTGGCCGAGCACAGTGGCTCATGCCTGTAATCCAAGCACTTTGGGAGGCTGAGGCAGGCGGATCACGAGGTCAGGAGATCGAGACCATCCTGGCTAACATGGTGAAACCCTGTCTCTACTAAAAATACAAAAAATTAGCCAGGCGTGGTGGCAGGTGCCTGTGGTCCCAGCTATTCGGGAGGCTGAGGCAGGAGAATGGTGTGGACTCAGGAGGTGGAGCTTGCAGTGAGCCGAGATAGTGCCACTGCACTCCAGCCTGGGTGACAGAGTGAGACTCCATCTCAGAAAAACAAAACAAAACAAAACAAAACAAAAAACAAATAAAAAAGTATGCAGCCTAAAGTGACCACAGTTCTGAGGTTGTATGGACCCAGCTATGGGGCTGATACACTTGATTCTTGTCACTCGTGGTAATTATTATTTTTGGGTTTTTGTTTTTTGTTTTTTGTTTTGAGACGGAGTCTCGCTCTGTCACCCAGGCTGGAGTGTAGTGGCGCGATCTCAGCTCACTGCAACCTCCGCCTCCTCAGTTCAAGCGATTCTCCTGCCCCAGCCTCCCAAGTAGCTGGGATTACAGGTACCCGCCACCATCCCCAGCTAATTTTTGTATTTTTAGTAGAGACGGGGTTTCACCATGTTGGCCAGGCTGGTCTTGAACTCCTGACCTCAGGTGATCCTCCCGCCTCGGCCTCTCAAAGTGCTGGGGTTACAGGCGTGAGCCACCGCGCCCGGCCAGGTAATTATTTTTATACAGTCACACCATGAACACAGAATGAGCAAATATGGAATGACTGTTCTTAGAGGAAACACAGGATTAGGTTCCTACAAGCCTTTGGTCAGAACATTTCTATCAACTAATCAAAACCTAACTATATAACTTTGTTTTATGTGTGTTTCTGCTTAAAAATGCTTAAAGTAATATATTTTGTTGATTCATGAACATTGAGCTGAGGCAGCAGCACTGTAACTTGCCTGAACAAAGCTTACTAACACGCATATTCTCTCCATAAGGCACATCACAGTCTTCCTGTGCTAGGGACACTAGACGGCACTTTAGCACTGCACTTGGGGCCATTATAAAAAAAACAATGAAACAGCCAAAAAAGCACAGATATGCAAAACACATGGCACCAAATAGACTACAAAGGACACAGGTTTACAGCATAAGCTGAGACAAGAAGGCAGAGTAACACCTTGTCCAGCCTCACCTAGGAACATGCTCACCGGGCAGCTCAAATGTTTCACTGCTCTGTGCATGTCCACACGTGCCCACAAAAGCTCTGTGAATATTAATTTTGGACTTACAAATAAATGTTGGCAGGTAGTTGTGAATTCTCAAATACAGAATCTACAAGTAATAAGGATCAACTGTCCTTCTGATGGCCAGGTGAGGACACAGAGCGGCTGCCCATGTGGCTGAAGAGGAGAGGAGTGGGCGGCTCATGGTGCGGGGAGCCATCCCAGAGGGCTCTCCTGCCGGGTGTCTATAGATCCCATGGTAATAAAACACCAAGCTCACTTACCATTTCCAGCTCCATGTCCAAGAGCTTGCAGGCACCATATACAGGAGGCTTAGCTGGAATAACACCAGAAATAAAAAACGGTGCTGTGAGTCAGGCCACAGAACTCACTGCATGGGAACAGAGAGCTGGGCACCAGCAGGGCCTGGACGCTGGGGTCACTTACAGTCATCAGGTTTCATCTGTCCCATGGGCCTTCGGATTGGGGTGCCAGACACCACAACAGAGGAGGCACGGCCATGGTAGCCCACTGGTAAGTGCAGCCTGAGAAAGGAAGGCAAGAGAATGCAGGGCATCAGAGCTGTTATATGTTGTCAATTAACTTTAAAAACTTCAAAAACTAGAAACAAAGAGTCGCCATATACACATGGCTCAAAAATCAAAAGGTGCTTACAAGTTTCCATCCATGGATGAATGGATAAACAAACTGTGGTACATACATAAAGTGGAATATTATTCAGCCTCAAAAAGGAAGAAAATTCTGGGCAGGGCGCAGTGGCTCACACCTGTGATCCCAGCACTTTGGGAGGCCAAGGAGGGCAGATCACATGAGGCCAGGAGTTCTAGAACAGCCTGGGTAACATGGTGAAACCCCGTCTTCACTAAAAATACAAAAATTAGCCAGGCATAGTGGTGCACACCTGTAGTCCCAGCTACTCAGGAGGCTGAGGCAGGAGAATTGCTTGAACCTGAGAGGTGGAGGTTGCAGTGAACCAAGATCACATCACTGCACTCCAGCCTAAGCAACAGAGCAAGACTCCGTCTCAAAAAAAAAAAAAGATACAGCCATGTCCTAACTCCCAGAGTCTTTATACATATAATCAAGTTAAGAATCTTGAGACATGATCATCCTGAATTATCCAGGTGGACCCTAAATCCAATTAGAAATGTCCTTATAAGAGACAGAAGAGAAGAGAAGATGTAGAAAGGAGGAGAAGGCCACGTGAAGACAGAGGACAGAGGCAGAGACTGGAGTGATGCAGCCACAAGGAACGCCTGCAACCGACAGAAGCTGGAAGCAACAAGGACAAGAACGGTCCCAGAAGCTTCAGGAGGAGATGGCCCTGCTGACACCTTGCTTGCAGACTTATGGCCTCCAGAACTGAGGGGATAAATTCCTGTTGTTGTGGCTTTTTCTTACAGCAGCCCCAGGAAATGGATACAGACCTATACCACACCTCACACATCAAAGGAAATTCAGATGGATTCAAGATCTAAATGTACAAAGAAAGGCTATTACAGGCACTAGAAAAAAAAAAAAAACACAAAAAACTTCCAAATTCTTGGGGTGGAGAAAGCCTTTCTAAACATTACACAAAAGTAAATGCCATAAGGAAAATGATTGGCATGCCTGACTTTATGAAAATGCAAAACTCTGTATCTAGAAAGACTGGCAAACAAAAAAAAAGATAACATACTGGGAGAAAATATTTGCAATGCATTGCAACAAAGGGTTAATTTCTATCACTTATAAAACACTCTTTTAAACTAATAGTAGAGAAATGACCATATAGATAAACTGGCAGAGTATGCAAAAATATCTGTGAAAAAATATATAAGGCTGGGCACAGTGGCTCATGCCTATAACCCCAGCACTTTGTAGGGTTAAGGCAGGTCAAGGCAGGCTGATCACTTGAGTCCAGGAGTGTGCGACCAGCCTGATCAACATGGTGAAAACCCATCTCTACAAAAAATACAAAAATTAGCCAGGCATGGTGGCGTGCACCTTTAATCCCAGCTACTTAGGGGGCTGAGGCAGGAGGATGGCTTTACCTGGGAGGTCAAGGCTGCAGTGAGCCAAGGTCATGCCACTGCACTCCAGCCTGGGTGACCAAGTAAGACCCAGTTTCAAAAAAAAAAGAAAAAGAAAATATACGTATGACACCGATTAACAGTTTCGTCTCTGGAGAAGGGAAATGGATGGTGGCCCATAGGTGGTTGCGTTCTGTTTTTTTCATTGTTTACCCTTAAGTACCTTTTGAATTCTCAACCATGTATATATATATTGACTGTTTTTGTTGCTTTTAATTTTTTAAATGTTTGATAAATTATTTTGCAATATTTATGATATACAAAAACATGTAATAACACAAGTCACCTTGCACCACCAAGGAGCTAAAGAAATAACAGTTCACTTATCCAGTCTAATGCATCCTTGGGATCCCTCCCTAGTCTCACTCTCCTTCCCTCCCTTCCTGTCCCTCCCCCTAGAGGAAACCAGCATGGTCCTCATTTCCCTGTATTTCTATACACTTTTATTACTGTAACTTTTTTTTTTTTTTTTTGGTGGGGGGTGGGGTTTGAGACAGAGTCTCGCTCTGTCACCCAGGCTGGAGTGCAGTGGCATGATCTCGGCTCACTGCAACCTCCACCTCCCAGGTTCAAGCGATTCTCCTGCCTCAGCCTCCCAAGTAGCCGGGACTACAGGCACCCGCCACCGCACCCAGCTAATTTTTTTTTTTTTTTTTTTTTGAGACGGAGTCTTGCTCTCTCGCCCAGGCTGGAGTGCAATGGCACAATTTCAGCTCACTGCAAGCTCCGCCTCCTAGGTTCCAGTGATTCTTCTGCCTCAGCCTCCCAAGTAGCTGAAATTACAGGCACCTGCCATCATGCCCAGCAAATGTTTGTACTTTTGTAGAGATAGGGTTTCACCATGTTGGCCAGGCTGGTCTCAAACTCCTGACCTCAGGTGATCCGCCTGTCTCGGCCTCCCAAAGTTCTGGGATTACAGGCATGAGCCACCACGCCTGGCTGCTAATGTTTGTATTTTTAGTAGAGACAGGGTTTCACCATATTGGCCAGGCTGGTCTCAAACTCCTGACCTTGTGATCCACCCACCTCAGCCTCCCGAAGTGCTGGGATTACAGATAGATGTGAGCCACCGTGCCCAGCCCTACTGTACTGTATTTTTGTATCTTTTTATAAAAATGATACTCTACTGTGTAATTGTTTTGTATTACCTACCCCAAAAAAACTGATTTTGTAAAAGACTGAGATAGATTTAAACTTACTTACATGGAGATATGTCAATGATGAAGTAAAAAAGGCAAATTTCAGCATGGCCTCGTTTCGTTAACTAAAGAAATAAAATGCATATGTATGCGTGCATACGTGTGGTCATGCATGTGTAACCTGGAGCAAAGTACAGGAAGCGGCACATCCAACTTGTTCAAAGTAGTTGCCTCTGGTGAGCAGCTGAGGAAGAGCTCCCTTTTTTACCCACTTTGGTTCCTTTATTGGATTAAATTATAAAATTCCATTGCATGCAATTACATGGCATGTAATAATTCAAACAATTCAGATGAAAAAAAGGAGTTAGTAATCTCTCCCCATCCAGCCACTCCCCTGAGGAAAGCAATGTTAATCTGGAGTCTAATATTTTTTGCCTTTCTCTATGCTCATACCAGCCTATGGAAATAATGTATGCATAAGTGTGTGTGTGTGCATGTGTACATGCGTGTGTGTGTGTGTGTGTGTGTGTTAAGCTGAAAAATAGCCCTCCAAAAGATATCCAGATCCTAATCCCTGGAGCCTGTGGATATTATTACATGGCAAAAAGGGTTTTGCAGGTGTGATTAAGTTAGGGATCTTGAGATAGTGGTACTGTCCCTGGTTATTTGAGTGAACCCTAAATGTAATCACAAGGGTCCTTATAGACAGAGGCAAGGTCAAAGGAAGAAGTAGGAAATGTAACAGCAGAAGCAAGTGGTTGGAGTGATATGGGGAAGGGGTCAAAAGGCAAGGGATACAGGAAACCTCTAAAGCTGAAAAGTCAAAGAAATGGGTTCTCTCCTAGAGCCTCCAGAAGGAACCAGCCCTGCTGACACCTTGACTTTAGCCAGTGAGACTGATTTTTGACTTCTGGCCTGCAGAACTAGAAGAGAATATTTTGTTTTAAGCTGCCAAGTTTGTGGTAATTTGTTACAGCAGCAACAGAAAACTAATACAGTGTGTATGTACATATATATTTTTTGTGCTTTTTTTATAAAAGTGAGACACACTTTACCTAATTGCCTATAGTTTACCTATTTCACTTAACATTGATCAATGCACATCTCTTTTGATCTAAATCTTCCACTAGCTGCAAAACATTTCATATTGTGAATAGACCAATTTTTCAACCATTCCTCCACTGATAAGCATTCAGATTACTTCCAGTTCTGGGCCACTAGAAACTCTGCTAATTAACATCCTTGCTCTTGGATACAACCCACTGGTGCTTTTATTTCTGTAGGATAGATGCATGAAAGTGAGCACTGCAGGTCAAAGAGTAGACACATTTTAAATTGCAAATGTTTACTTTACATATTTTCTGTAGTGTTTGGGTTAATTCCAGTAGATATATGTTACCTTTATAATAAAGACTATGTACATAAAGCTAAAAAGTCACAGCTGCAGGCCATCTTGCATCAAACATGGCTAGAGAAGGCCTGTTTGCTCTTATTCTGCAGAAGGACATGGGGCAAGGATGGCTGCAGCCCCCACACTCGGTTTCAAACACAGTCAACACTCATTTCCCAGGTCCCGGCTCTCCTCTCACTTCCTGGTGCCCCTGCCCTTTGGGATCCTGGCACACAGGTGATAGCCAGCTCTTCTGGGGCTGGGCAGTCCACTGGGTCATCACTGCCAAGGACACTCAGATAGGCATTCATCCCACCAGATAGACAAGTTGAAGCTGGCTGGGGACAAATACAGCTGGAGCCTGTACAATGCAAGATTCTCAAATATTTGCCCATCTCACACGGGAGCCTGGAACCTGGAGCCTGGGTTCTGGTCTCAGATTCACCCCTGCCTTGTTCTGCAACCTTGGCCTTGTTGCTCAACATCTCTGGCTTGGAACTGCTCGCTCTCCCTTTCTTTCTTCCTCATCTTGGTTCTAACAGACCCTCCCCTCATGGCATAGCCTACTGGAGACACTCACTCGAGAGAGAGTAAAGCACTGTCCCTAACCCAGCTCGTGTGTGTGACTGATGGCACCGGGGCCTGGGGTGTATGCCTGCCACTGCGTCCAGGCCCTCTTCAGTTCCAAGGAACCATCACATCCAGGGGACAACACAGAACAAAGGGCAAGGACCCCAGCTCTACATCCTCAGCTTGGTCAATGGCCTGATCTGGGGGCTGGGAGACAGGCTGTGGCCCTGTTGTGCTCAGGCAAGTTGATCCTTCTCTGAGCCCATTTTCCTGTCTGTAAAATGGGGCTTACAATCATGGCCTTGTGACATCACAGAACTACTATGAGGATCAAACAAATGAATGAAACCGATCACGTGTTGAGGAATACACAGCACTGGGCACATCTAAGGATTCTCATTCATCAGAAAATGTAAGTATGGAGCATGCTACAGTCTAAGACTTGCCCATAGTACGATAATACACAGCTTATAAATGAAAGACTCCAGAAGGAGCATAGTGATTAAGGGAATCTAATTCCAACCCCTGCTGTCCAAAGAAGCTTAAGGGACTTGCCCTTCGATCCCACAGAAAGTCCTAAGCCAAGCTGAGCAGGAGACCAGAAGCTGAGACCACTGCTTCCAGAGGTTGCAACATCATAACTGCTTTTCCTCCCCAGTTTACTTTAAGAAGAACTTGGCAACTCCTGAGACAAACATGCTGCTGGAAATGAAAAGAAAGACTTTGAACCTATGCAAACATTTGGCCCAGTTCATACCAATTTGGCATCAATGCATTCTCCTTGTCCCTGAACATGATTCCAACGTTGGTAGCATGCTGCCGAGAGGAATAGAAGTCTGTGTAGTCTCCTGCAGAGGAAAGACCCAAGAGATCCCATCAGCAACCCAGATGCCTCAGGAAGGAGAATGGACTGTTCCAAGCACTGGAGCCATAAGTGTGCACACAATACTGTTTACACATCCAGAGCTCAGCCTGCAGCCAGCAGTGACAGCACCAAATGCAATATAAAATATCCTCACTGAAGATTTGTTTTTAGAGCCCTCAGCTAAGAAACAAATAAGAAATCAGAAGTCCAGACTTTCTGAAACTGACAGTGGAATGTGAACACCAAGTGGCTGATACCACCCCCCTTCTCAGGCTCCCCACTTTCACCACACACAACTGCCATTCCCGAGTTCCCACAGGCTCCCTCAACCACACCTATACTGATTGACTTCTCCCTTGTCCCTGTGTGTTCAAATCCTGGCAACCCTTTGAGGCCCGCTCCTCCCTGAAGCCCTCCCTGCTCTCTCTAGCAGGATCTCTTCCCGCTCCAAATCCCCTCCCCTGAATCCTTCTGGGGCAGGCTTCGCTTCCCACTGGTGCTCCAGTTATGTGTGTGCACACCTTTGCTAAACGGTGGACATTCCAGGACAGCCCCAGCCCAGTCGTCATTTTCTTGGACTCTGCCCAAGTGCCAAAGACAAGGGCTTGCACACTGCAGATGCATATCAGTGCCTGTTGATTATGACTAACTGAACGGGCTGGCCAGTGAGCTGTAGGCACATCTACCATTCGAAGAATTAAAAATCTCAAAGAAAAACCAGTTGGGACAGTCTGCCTGTTTTATCTTCTTAAATGTCTCCTCAAAAAAAAAAAAATGCTAGATATTCATCAATACCAACAGCCTAGACTAGCAACAGTCATGGTGAAGGGTGAGGAGAGGAAGAAAAGTCCACAGGGCAGGTGGAGCCTTAGCTGCTGCTTCCCATCTTCAGTCCCAATGCACAGAAGTAATAGCTGAGAGATTTTTCGAAAGAATAAATCCATAACAAAAAAAAAAAACAAGAAAGGGCACCATCAGTCAACCAGACATGATATCCCTGAAAGACGTATGGTTTGCACAACAGCTGGTTTGCCAAAACATAGCACAGTCCCATGAGTGTATGAGAGTGGGGAGTGAGAGGGGCTGGGAGGAGGCAGGTGACTCGGCCCCTGTCCCCAACTCCATCCTCCAGTCAGCTTAGCCCAAGCAGCCCAGCAGCAAAGGACTCTCCCCGGACAGCAGGAGCTGTTCCAGAGAGGCAGTGTACCCCAGGGCAGGGTCAACCGGCCCCTCAGCTCACAGGTGCCCGGGTAGCCCAGCAGAGGAGACCTGTGCACAAGAAAGAGGGCTGTACTTTGGGCCGCAGGCTTAGCCAGCCTCTCTCTGCTTCAGGTTGAGAGTTTCAACAGCTCCAACTTCCTGAATGACTCTCCAACCAGACATCCTGCCACATGCTCAAACTGGGGCCCTTCATAGCCCTCTGGCCTCTTTTCCTCAAAACTGCTGACTCACAAACTGAGCTCAGAGAACTTGTCCCATAGCCTTTGGGGGAAGGAGAGCAATTTGCTGTGCAGGGAGCCGTGTAGCTAGTCATGAACTTGAGCAGCCTGCAACTCACTACCTGAGGCAAGATAATAGCCTGAGTGAATGCCGGGCCTAGATGCTGAGAAAGGTCAGTGATGAGGAGGGGGTAACAGCCCCAGAGCCCCTTCTCCATCTCCCCCCGCCAGCAGGGACCCTCCACACAGATGCAGAACCAAAGCACCTGGCCAGCCCTCTTGGCCCACGAAGCTGCTCCGTTCTTGTCTTGGTGAAGAGACTGCACTCACCTATGGCAGCTGGAAGGTGCATTGTGGCAGAAGCCTGGGAGATGAATGCACTGAAACACAGAACCAGGGGCTTCAAAGTCAAGTAGGCAGCAAAGCGTGGTCCCACCCACAGGCTCAGTCCAGATCATCCCCAAGATTATCCGCAATCTCCAGTGGGCATCTCCTGGCTGGCCTGGGGCCAGAGCTATGCTGAACCTTTCACAGCTGAGAGGACATCCACCCACTGAAGCTGTTTGTATATCGTACCCTAGGAAATGGGACTAGACAAGTGGAAACTCTTTCCTACTCTAGAAACCAGATGAAGGCACAGATGATGCTAATGAGGACCAGCTGAGCAAGAGAGAGGGCCAATGGGCCTGGCCTGGCCTAGCTTAGGCAGCTCCAGTCCAAGCACCAAGGCAATCCCAGTCCTCCCAAAGCCCTCCCATCAATACGCAGCTAGGGCAGGGGCTGGATGGGGGCAGGTCTGACTTGGCCACACTAAGGCTGCCAAGCCGTGACTCAGAATGGCACTGACAACCACACAGCCTTCATCTCCCCTGCTGCATCCCCTCGTCTCCCCGGCTGCATCCCCTCATCCCCTCTATGACCACGTGCTTCTCACCGCTTCCGAAGTTCGGTGTCATCTCTCAGCCTGGCTTGGCTCACAGACAGCAAGTTCTGCAAGACCACTCTCGCCTCCTTCCAGGCAGCCTGACCCAGGCCCATGAAGCTGTTGAGTGTAGGCTAAGACCAAAACACGGAGAAAGAAGATCACGCACAGGAAAACCCAGGGAGTATCCCTCCTGCCAATGGGAGGCCAGCCAGCCTGCCAGCCCCTGCCACTTCTCTCCCATTCACTCAAACTCTCAGGACCTCTGCTCTTAGTTTTGTCATTTATTCATCAACCTGGAGAAAAGCATATCCTCTCTTGACGTTGCCTCAGGCCCTCGTGCACCTGCACACAATTGTCCAAGCCCAGGAGTTGCTACCTGGCACAGCAACTGTGCTAAGCTTGGCCCAGCCCACAGTTGAAGGCGGCCATGTTCTTCCAGTAGAGGCACGCTCCAGTCTGCCGAGTGATCACAGCCTAAACTAATTCCTTTCACATCAGTGAAGAAGAGGTTTTGGGACAGGTGTGATGGCTCATGCCTGTAATCCCAGCACATTGGGAGGCCGAGGTGGAGGATCACTTGAGCCTAGGAGTTCAAGATCAGCCTGGGCAATATAGTGAGATTTCATCTCTCTTAAAAAAAAAAAAAAAAAAAAATTTCCCACTCTGTCACCGAGGCTGGAGTGCACTGATGTGATCTTGGCTCACTGCAACCTCTGCTTCCCAGGTTCAAGCAATTCTCCTGCCTCAGCCTCCCAAGTAGCTGCACCACCATGCCCAGCTAATTTTTGTATTTTTAGTAGAGAGGGGGTTTCACGATGTGGGCCAGGCTCGTCTTGAACTCCTGACCTCAAGTGATCTGCCCGCCTCAGCCTCCCAAAGTGCTGGGGTTACAGGCGTGAGCCACCACAGCCGGCCGAGAGGTTTTTTAATTTAAAAAAAGAAGAGGTTTTATAGCCAGTGAGACATAACAGAAAAAGCCCTTGTAGGTTCTAAGAGTCAGAGTTCCAGTCCCAGCTCTGATACTTCTAGCTGTGCAGCTTGGGAAAACCATGTCTCATTCCAGAAGTTCAGGTCCCCATCTAGATGCTCAGGCCTCCATAGGAATTCCAATTCCTATGCCAGGGGGTGGTCAGGAGGATTGAAGGAGAGGATGTGTGTGAAGCTCCTGGCACACAAGAGGTACCCATAAATCCCACCGTCCTTCCTGACCCATGAAATGAGAAGATGCTATATCAAAGCAGCTGACCATTTACAGGGAAGCAAATTCATGCCCATCCCATGTGAACATGTACTTCAGGCTGACTCCTCCGTGGCTGCTTCTGCAGAACTGGATGGCAGGGCTCGTAGTTCCCTCCCTTGGGGGCCCACACAGTCCCTGGACAGGCAGAGGCTCAAACAGCTTGACAAGGAAGGTAACCAGAGTTCCTGAAGAGCTTCATCTCAGAGACAACTGGGAAAGACCCAAGACTGCAGACACTGACACTTTTTTCACCTAGGAACTTGTCCTGAGGTGAGAAACCACCCTGAAGTGTCCCAAGGCCACATCCTACCAGCTTGTCTGTCTCAAAACAACCCTAGCCTTATCCAAGTATAACTTCTGAGACCTCCGATGGCATCACCTCTATTGGAAATGGAACGCAAGGAGCATTTTCTTGTTGGCATCCGCAGTAAGTGCCACTGAGGTCAGGGACAAGCCATTTCACAATGTCCTACCTGATTGAAGACATCCTGGTGTTTGGAGAGGACAGGCCCAGTAAAGAGGTGCTTGATGACACTGAGGTCCAGGATCTGGTCGCCAATGGCCACGCCTATCCTCGGTCTTGGCTAGGAGGAAGATGACACAGTCAGCACCAGAAAAAGCCCCTGGCTGGGCTTGGCTCATTTACTCAGAAAGCTTGTCTATTGAAGAGGCCATGGATCCCCCTTTAGGTGGCCCTGTATGCAGAGCAGGCTGAAGAACCACGGTCTCAGCATCCTGCCCCAGCTCCCTTGTGCCATCTCTGCTTCCAGGACTAAAAGGAAAAAGAATCTGTGTTCCCTGAATGGGGAATAAATCAAATATCCCTTGGACTGGGGGAAGAGCAGTCAGCCTGATCCTAGCCACTTAACCTAGGCAAAGACCCCCACAAAGTTCCCTAGGCATTACATAAATGCCTCCAGTGATGAGGAGCTCACCACCTTACCAGGATGTTGGATTATTTTCCAGGTTTAACCTAGGCCTTGACTAGGGTAATTCAGTTGTGCAGTGGAGCATGAGTGCCCAATGCACAGTGTTGAGGGCCAGGTGGCTTGGATTAATGAGCTCTGTTGTAGCTCAAATGGAGGACAGCTCGGGTTGTAAGGGAGCTGCAGGAAGTCAGACTGCTCAGAACATGCAAGGCAAGTTCCTTTCTGCACCACAAAATCCCAGCATCAACAAAGATGTCTTAAATATTTGTTAAGTCCTGGTCTTTGTCCCCACAACCCTGAGCTTTGCTCGTCAACAAGAACCCGAGGGCATGTTTGCAGACTCAATTTCCCAGGGCTCTGTCCTGAGCCAGGCTTCCAGCTCTCCTGAACCACCAGCTTGGCCATTTCAGTGCTAGCGAGCTTAGTGGTGGGATTATTGGCTGGCCTTATCTCCATTGGCTGCTCACTGGGGTGGGCTGAGAAAAGATGACCATTTCTCTATGCATGTCAGCTCTTGGAATTGGGGTAGACCAGAGCCACACTCCTCATCTGAGGTCCCAGCAGAACCTACCCTAGAAGAGGCTGCCTGGAGAGCTTGGCTACTCATTCTCAGCCCCACTGCCAACTCCCTGGGCCTCAGTCTTCCCCTCTTGAAAATGGCAAATCTGCTTTAGGTAAAGAGCTGAACCACCTGGATCCGAGTGGCTTTCCATTCAGGGAATGTGCAGGGCAGACCACATCTCTGACCCTGGTCCCCACACCCAGCTGAAGGCAAGAAGGAGTCACCACCAGTGAGCAACTTCCAAAATGGGGTCACAAGTGCAGCTGCCTGCTGCCTCAAATGCAAACAAAGCCTAGAAGCTTCAAACTTGTGCTTCAAACTATGACCTGAGGACCCAGAAAAAGTCTGAGAGAGTGAGTCCCTCTACTTTCAACCTTGGGAGTTATTTTCTTCAGCACAAAACTAGAGGGGGTTCACAGGTCAGATCCAGGATTCCTGGGCTCCAAGTCTGCTCCCTCATTCGCCATCTTATCATCTTGGACAAGTCTCTGGGCCTCAGTTTCCCATCTGCAACTTGAGGGAAACAAACTAAGGAGGGAGACTGCATTTGTCTAACTTCAAGAGAATGAATGTGCATTGCCGCTGTTTTAAAATAGTTGGTCATATCTGACATAAAGTTGTCCAAAGGAAAGCATTACCCAACTCCCAGCCTGACATACAGGGGAAAGCATGGGATTGGTGTGGGTGAAGGATTACCCAGGTGCCAAGGCAAGAGACTGAAGGCACAAACTGTAGCTATATTGCTATAAAGTTATAATACAAATTAGATATGCAGATGATCATGGACAATGATCAATCATTAGTATAAACATTATTAATCATTAGTTTTTAATATTACTCTTTGTTGCATTACTAATATAACCTAGGAATAACCGGCGGGTATAGGGTCAGGTACTGAAGGGACATTGTGAGAAGTGACCTAGAAGGCAAGAGGTGAGCCCTGTCACGCCTGCATAAGGGCTGCTTGAGGGCTCCTTGGTCAAGCGGCAACACCAGTGCCTGGGAAGGCACCCGTTACTTAGCAGACCGCGAAAGGGAGTCTCCCTTTCCTTGGAGGAGTCAGGGAACACTCTGCTCCACCAGCTTCCTGTGGGAGGCTGGATATTATCCAGGCCTGCCCGCAGTCATCCGGAGGCCTAAACCCCTCCCTGTGGTGCTGTGCTTCAATGGTCACGCTCCTTGTCCACTTTCATGCTCCTCCCGTACTCCTGGTTCCTCTTGGAAGTTCTTAGAAGACAGCGGTAGAAGAAATAGCGAAAGTCTTAAAGTCTTTGATCTTTCTTATAAGTGCATAGATGAAAATGCTGACGTATGCTGCCTTCCCTCTCTGCTTCGGCTACCTAAAACGGAAGAGCCCCCGTCCCATGATCACATGACTTGCTTGACCTTATCAATCACTTGGACGACTCACCTTCCTTACCCTGCCCCCCTTGTCTTGTGTGCAATAAATATCAGTGTGCCCAGCCATTCGGGGCCACTACCGGTCTCTGTGTCTCAGTGGTAGTGGTCCCCCGGGCCCAGCTGTTTTCTCTTTATCTCTTTGTCTTGTGTCTTTATTTCTTACAATCTCTCGTTTCCACACATGGGAAGAACACCCGCTAAGCCCCGTAGGGCTGGACCCTACAGTTTGGGAGGCTGACAGATGTGGGGATCAACCCCATATCTGCCTCTTACTAGCTGTGAGATCTGAAGCATGATGCTTTGCCTCTCTGGGCCTCAGTTTCCTCATCTGTAGAATGGGGACAATAACTTCACAGTAGGTTTATTGTGAGAATTTAATTAATATCTGTAAATCTCTCACCACAAGAACAGACACAGGGTAGACGCTATTCATGCCACAAACATTTAGAGAGCATCTTCTCAGTACCAGCATTACACAAAGGCTGCTGAGGCCCTGGGAACAGTGACTTGGTTCCTCCTCTCCAGAAGCAAAAGGAAACACAGGGTGTGGTGAGAGATAGCCAAGGTTGGGCCACAGCAGGGAGCTCATTCAGAGAGGGTGCTTAGGAGGTGACATTTAAGCTGAGTCCCAAAGACTGAGAAGGGGCCAAGCATATAGAGAGCAGAAGGATGAGTATTCCAGGCAGAAGGAACAACATGTGCTAAGGCCTGAAGGCAGGAAACTGCTCTTAGCACATCTCAGAGACTCAAAGGCAGCCAATGTGGCTGGAGAGAGCAGAGGCCAGGAGGCAGCGGCACAGCCAGACCACCAGGACTTTAACCAGGCACCCGGCAAAAGCGGCTCCACACTACTACAATCCCATTCTCAGAGGCCACCACCCCTACCTTCACAGAGAGCACCCCTGTACACCTTACTAGTCCATGAGCAACCAGAAATGGAAGGAAGGCGTCTCCTGTGTCTTTGATGCCAACTCGGAGCCCAGGCAAAGTCTGGACCAGAGTTGGGGTTCACAAGCATTTACTGAATAAAAAAATGAATAAAGTGATGGCTGGATTCATTGTTATTCCACTCAAATTAGGCAAGGCTGACTGCTGACATGGGAGAAGGGAGGTTTTGCCTTGGCAACCAGTCTTGCCTGGCAAGGCAGCCATCATGGTTGGAATTTCCAGTGCCTGCAGAGAAAGCTTCAGAAGAGGCTTGTTCAGCTGGAAGGCCAAAGGGCTAACTCTCCACCCCCAGCACTGTATCAGAGGACAGCGGAATGGGGCTCTCTCTTCCAGACATCTGTAGTGGCTGTCCTGCACATTCTGATGTTGAAACAGCAGGACATGGTGTCTGAAAACACCTAGCCACACTCTAACGGACATTAATTTGATTCCCCTGAGAAAGCAAGTCAGAGCCCCTACTGGGTTGTGCCTGCCTCTCACAAATGTTTCTGTCTAATGGATTTGTGCTCCCAGGAAAGGTGAGGGAGGACACATGTGCCGAGGGCAAAGTGTTTGAGGAGGGCAGAGGGAGGGCTCTGTCTGCAGAAAGGTTGTTGGCCATCACAAGTTAAGATTTAATGTGCCTCAGATTGTGTCCTCCAGGGGACTGAGTGTCCACTTTCTGTGTCCTTGCAACATCTGGTCAGCCCGGCCAGATGTGAAACCACAAGTTGACTCTTCTGGACCAAAGCACTTAGCGCAGACAGGCCCACAAAAGGCCAGCCACTTGCATCCAATGACAAGCCATGGGGGAAGGAGGGGACCCCACTTTCCAAGAAGAAGCCAACTGCCAGGCCCCTCGTTTAGCAAACATTTCCTGATTCTGAGGTTCTATGGCTTACAGAGCTGAATCAGGAGTTTACCTTTAAACTTAGGAGCAGAAATCTAAGCCAAAAATATCATCAACAAATCCAAGGGAATCTGCTTTTCCAACCTAGGGACCCTCTTATTATCTATTTGCTGATAAACCCCCAGTTTTCAAATACTTCTTTCTACCAATCAGACTACACTGACTTAGTCAAAGTTTGTTTCCCTGCCCTCTTTCTTCTGATCAGTAGGGGAATGCCAGGGAGCCCACACCAGGAGCTGAAAGAATTTCAGCTACAGGCAGAGACACTTGCCATCTTAGATCTCACAATTCTAAGCCAAGAAACGCGCGTGCCCCTCTGACCTGCTACGCATACCGGGTTATCATTTCCCGGGTTCTAGGGTTAGGGGCTATCCAGCGAGATGAACCACCAGCCCTGACCTGGCCTCTTGGGCGAGAGAAACACACCGCAACCACCTGGGAGTAGGCAGCATGCCTGTGTGCTGCAGCTTCCGGTAACAGAATCCTGCTTGCTCTGCTTGTCTGGGAGAGACACGATTCATTTCATTTTGCATTTAATTCTCAGCAAACCTGCGGACAATGAGGCTGAAAAGTTAAACAACGTGCACGGCTAGGAAGTTACGAGGCGGGACTCGAGCCCACAGGCACTCTCACGGAAAAATGGCACAAGCCTCCATCCTGCCCCTCATTCCACTCCATTCCATCCATTCCACTCCACTCCACTCCACTCCACTCCCTCCCCGCGCCCGGAAGCCAAAGCCCCACTGCTCACGTCGCCTCTGGTCGAGAAGACGCCGTAGGGCAGGTTGTGGATGGGGAAGTCGGAATCCTCGGCCACCGGGATGAAGGACATGCTGGAGAGCACCCGGCACCGCTGCGGGCCTAAGGTGGCGTGCGGAGAGCGGGACTGAACTCGGCCGCTGTCGTCAGGCCCGGCCCCGCCCCCCTGCCCGCCCCCACGGCCTGTCCGGGTGACACAGCAGGGACCCCGGAGGCTCCTACCTGACTTTTGGTCTCACCGTGAACACCCCGCCCCCGAACCCCGAACCCTGCCCCTCCCCTACCCTGACCCCCGCCAGCTCCAGGTCCTCCACAGTCTCGCCCGCCCTTCCAGAGCCCCGCCCCGCCCCTGGCCCCGCCCCCGTGAGCCTCAGGTCCTCCAGTCTCTCCTCGCTCCCTGAGCCCCGCCCCTCCCCTTGCCCCGACCCCGCGAGCCCCAGGTCCTCCACAGTCTCACCCTCCCTCCCCAAGCCCCGCCCCTCCCCTCGCCCCTCCCCTCGCCCCGCCTCCGCAAGTCCCAGGTCCTCCAGTGCCACCTTCCCTCCCAGAGCCCCGCCCCTCCCCTGGCCCCGCCCTGCAAGCTCCAGGTCATCCAGTCTCTCCCTCCCTCCCTCCCTGAGCCCCGCCCCTCCCCTGGCCTGGGTCCCCGCGAGTCCTGGGCCCTCCAGTCTCTCGTCACTCCCCGAGCCCCGCCCCTCCCCTGGCGCCGCCCCCGTCCTGATCCCCGCCCTGTCCGCGAGTCCACGTCGGGGATATCTGGTTCCAGCCCCCGCTCGGGGCAGCTAGCTGGTCCTACAGAGAGCAAACCCCAGCTTAGCATTTAAGGCTCTGCCCTGCATGACTCCAGCCTCGCTCGCCCCGGCTGCTGCCCTGCTCTTCAGCTCAACAGAACTCTTGTCCGCTTCCTGGAAACACTTTCTCCCCAAGAGCTGCTCCCTGAGCTTCAGAAGAACACCCAGTCGCGTCCTTTCTGCCTTCATACCATGATGCTTCGTCCAGCTATGACATTTCCACTTGTATGTCAGAGAAGGGGACAGTTAGGCCTGTTTGGAAGGCTTCAATTAATGAGAATTAATATTCTAAAATATATAACTCACCTGTTTCACATGCCAGTAGTAAAATGACGTTGACAAGCGGCTCAACCTTGGACAAGTTACTTCAACTTTCTCTACCTCAGCTTCCTTCTCTGCATGATGTTGATGATAATAGTTCCTACTTCACAAAGTTGATATGAGAATGGAATGAATTAATATTTGTGAAGCACCTAGAATAGTGCCTGGCATATAGAGATTACGTGTGTGTGGAAAGAGAGAGAAGGGAGGGAAGAAGAGGAAAGGAAGGGAGGGGGATAAAGGAAAGGAAAGAAAAAAAAGAAATAGGACGAGAGAGAGGGAGAAAGAAAAGGAGGCAGGCAGGAAAGAAGGGAAAGGCAGACTATCTTAGGGTGGGTTCAAGGTGTTATCTAATCACTCATGTGCAGTCAGCTGCAGTTTTTTGAGACCATGCCACAGCCAGGACACTTGGAACACACCGGAGAGAGTGTCGTTGTGTTATTGTTGGTGTGAATGATTCAGGTACACTTTTAAACAGCCAGGATGCCAGCTGAAATCTAGAAAAGTAGACGATAGTCTGGGCAAGGTTTCCCTGAAGATCCTTGAGGAATGTGACACAGTGACTGCTGAGTTAGGGAGGCTGCTCTGCATTTCAGCTTAGGGAGAAGAGGCTGGAAGATGGCAGGATAATGTGAGCTAAGAGGTCTTGAAAACGGCTTGAGAGGAGCGAGTACGGCAAGCAGGGCCCGCTGTTGAGCCCCCCTTCCTAGCCCCAAGATGACTCTGGTGCCTGTCCACCAGGCGTGACCAGTGATCATCACCCAGTAAGGAGCGTAGTCTGGGCACAGCCTCTTGGCTCTCATCTCCTGCCCTGAGTGGCTCTGCCAAGGACTGGCTTCAGTTCTTTTAAGTCAGCCCTGGGGAGGGAATGAAGGTGGTCTGATTTGTTCTGGTAGGTTCCTGAAAGAGGAAAAGAAGAGGGGAGTATCCCAACTTGGTGGCCTTATAAAGAGGCATTCCAGGGAGCACTTGATACCTGCCTAATTCAAGCTAGTCCTCAGCTGCAAAGCAATGAATTATTTCCACGTTCTGTAGTTGCCCTGCCCCTTCCCATTAAAACCACGAGCTTTCTTATTCCATGTGCAACTCTGTCAATACCCAGCAAAACACCTGGAACAGAATAGGTGCTCCATAAATACATGTCATTAATATAAAACTGCTGACCAAAAGGAAATGAAGCAATAACTAATAAGCCCATGCCCTATGCCAGGCCATGGGGATACACCAGCAACTCACATCTTTAATTCCTATTTTTATGGAGCATGTGTTGTGTGGGGGTTGCTAGGCCAGGAGCTTCTACTGAATACATACAAGTTAACAAAAGCCTAAATGATAAAACCCTTGGAGAAAGAAAACCAAAGTATTTTAGGGAAAGGAGGTGGGGCAGATGTATGTGTAGGAAAGGGTGTGGGGATGAGATGGCTAAAGAGGGAGTAAGATTTCATAGTTTTAAAATAGACTTAACCAACCCACTAATTATACACAGTGTCTGAAAATGCCAAAGCTGTTCTCTATTTGGAAAACAACATTTGAAATAACTTGCAAGTATACTATATTTTTTCTTTCTCATTTTTTGGAAGAGAATGTGTTGGCCACGTATATCACAACAATTATTTAAAAAGAATTTTAAAACAAAGAGATTGCCCATAATCCCACCAACGTAGTCTTCACATTTTCATGGTTTTTTTTTCATTTCATTTGTATGCACATGGCTTTTCCATCCTTATAAACTTTACATAGATGCAATTTTTCAGTCTTTCCCTACCTTATTCTCTTGAATATTTTTCCTTGAGGCCCAATAGGCTTCATTATGATCATTGTCATTGGCTAAGGAAGTCGCAATGTTTTAGATGGTAATAATAACGGTTCAGGGAAGATGTGCGTGCACAGAATGTTTTCCTTTTCCTTGACAATTGTCTAAGGAAGATTCCTCACTCAAAGAGTATGAACACTTTCAGGACTGGCAGTGAGTTTCAGCACCTCCAGCAATGAAGGCTGGTTTGGATCTCTGTAGCACCATATTTAATGCCTCCCTCTGATGCTAAAAAGCAACACACTGCACTGCAGGCCTCATTCACACAAAGCATGTCCCTCACTCCTTTACAAGAGAGCTGAGAGAGAACTTTCCAGATCTAGGACACTGATGTCTTGCAACGGCTCTGAGAAGCTGGCAGTTGCCATTCAGATAAGCAAGGTGTGGACGCTGCCTGCACTGGGAAGCAGGATGGGGTGGCCTTTTTTGCAACATTCAGCTCTGCTGCATGGTGGTCAAGAAAAATAGGAAACTATGTCAAAGGCCAAGCACTTTAGCAAAGTAAGTGTCCTCTCTTTTTCAGGTCTGAGCACAGTGATGTTTATGGTACACACTTTGTAGTGGGCATCATGGGTTTGGCATGTGTCCAGTACATTTTAGTATCAAGAATATATGTCATGTGCAAATATACATGACATTCTGTCCTCTCAAAGGAGCTCAAAATTTAGAGGATCTTGGAACTGAACTTAAGTAATTCAAGTGCAAGTGGATGTTGTAGGGTGGGGAGAAGGGGATTGGATGAAGTCCTAGGTGAACCAGCTCAACCAGGGCTAGGTTTTCTGCAATATAAATTTTCTTCTTCCTGCCCTCTTTAATTCTGTCTTTAGTCTGTTTCAGGTACTATTGTGTCTATGTTCTGTTGGAATACTACCTCAAATCCATTTTGGATTTAAGCTGGATTTGCAAGACTCACAAATAACAAGCAGCACCTTAAATAAAGAGCATGTCATTGCCATCTGACTTAATAATGTGTACCATATAATGAGTTCTCTGTTACCGTTATCAAAGCAGGAGCCACTTTTTAGATTCTCCCTCACTGTTATTTCAACAAAATACTTCTAATTTTGTTTTTTTTTCTTATAACTAAATACATATTCAATAGTTTTCCCATCTGAATTGTCCCTTTTTTCCCATCCAAATGTTCAGTGCCTTTTTGAGCTATAGCTGTGGATCCCACCCTGCTCCCAGAAATACAGAGGAACGTTGACACGTAAGTTACAACCTCTGTATTCAACCTGTTTGGCATAGCTGAACAGATCATTCTCAGTGCCTCTCTCTGCAAACATTGTTTAGTTTGTCAACAATAAATCCACACTAAAATTTCCCTATCTCTCTCTCTCACACACACACACACACACACACACACACACACACACACACACACACTAAAGTTGGTTAGGCATGATTTTTCCTTGTGGCCCTTTCCCTAGATGTTGAACAAAAGGAAACAGTATGTGGTAACAGAATATATATGTCTGTTGCTGGTTTGTTTTTTGTTTTGTTTTGTTTTGAGACAAAGTCTCGCTCTGTTGCCCAGGCTGGAGTGCAAGTAGCAAGATCTCGGTTCACTGCAACCTCCACCTCCCAGGTTCAAGTGATTCTCCTGCCTCAGCCTCCCGACTAGCTGGGATTACAGGCACAAACCACCACACCTGGCTAATTTTTGTATTTTTGGTAGAGATGGGGTTTCACCATGTTGGTCAGGCTGGTCTTGAACTCCTGACCTCGTGATCTGCCCGCCTCGGCAAATTGCTGGGATTACAGGCGTGAGCCACTGAGCCCAGCTGTGAGAATATATATGTTAAGGTTTCAAATAAAGATTTGAAATCTCTTTCTGGAACGTTCATATTGAGTTTGGGTTTGGGTTACTGTACCTCACCAAATCTTAATTTCATGCATTGGAAAAATGAAATAATAAAAACGATACCTGCCTCGTAAGGTTGTTTAGAAGATCAAATAAGAAAACTCCCGCAAAAACTCTCAGCATATTGTGGGACACACAGGAAGTTCTCAATAAATGTCAGCAATCCTGACATTTACTCCTCTTCCTTACCTCCCCATCACTAATGCACAATAAAAGTATAACATGCAGCATGAGAAGTAGATTGACTCTGTCTAAGAACATCCTGTGTGAGAGCATTCTGTCCCGTCTTCCCTCTTCACCAGGATTCTGATTGTTATTGTCAGATGTGTTCCACATCTCAGCGGCTGTCTGGGACAACACCTGGAGAACTCTTTTTTACTTTTTTAGTTGACAAATAAAAATTATACATATTTATCATGTAAAACATGTCATTCTGAAATAGGTATACATTGCACAATGGCTAAGTTGAGCTACTTAACATAAACATTACCTCACTTTTCATTTTTTTTGTCCTGAGAACACTTGAAATCTACTCTCTTGGCAATTTTCAAGAATATAATAAGGCCAGGCGTGGTGGCTCATGCCTGTAATCCCAGCACTTTGGGAGGCCAAGGCGGGCGGATCACAAAGTCAGGAGATCGAGACCATCCTTGCTAACACGGTGAAACCCCGTCTCTACTAAAAATACAAAGATTAGCTGGGTGTGGTGGTGTGTGCCTGTAATCCCAGCTAGTCGGGAGGCTGAGGCAGGAGAATCGCTTGAACCCAGGAGGTGGAGGTTGCAGTGAGCTGAGATTGCACCACCGCACTCCAGCCTGGGCAACACAGCAAGACTCAGTTGGATTAAAAAAAAAAAAAATACACTGTTATTAATTATAGTCAGCATATTTTCCAATAGATCTCTTGAACTTATTCCTCCTATCTGAAATTTTGTGGGCTTTAACCAATATCTCCCCAACCTCCCAGCCCTTACCCCCTGGTAACCATCATTCTATTCGACTTCTGACTTCAGCTTTTTCTGGGATTTCACATGTAAGTGAGATCATGCAGTATTTGTTGTTCTGCATCTGGCTTATTTCATTTAATATAATGTCCTCCAGCTTCATCCATGTTGTCATAAATGACAGGATTTCTTTTTATGGCTGAATAGTGTTCCATTGTGTATATACACCTTTTGTTTCTCCATTCATCTGCTGATGGACACTCAGGTTGATTTCATATCTTGGCTGTTGTGAATAATGCTACAATGAACATGGAGGTGCAGGTATCTCTATGACATACTGATTTCATATCCTTTGGATATATACTCAGCAGAGGGATTGCTGAATTACATGGTGGCGCTAGTTTTAATTTTTTGAGGAACCCCTGTACTGTTGTCCATAATGGCGGTAGTAATTTACATTCCCACCAACAAAGTACAAGGGTTCCCTGTTTTCCACACCCTCTGCAACACTTGTTGTCTTTTGTTTTTTTGATAACAGCCATTCTAACAGGTGTGAGATAATATCTCATTGTGGTTTTATTTTGCATTTTTCTGATAATGATGTTGAGCATTTTTTCACATACTTATTAGCCATTTTTATGTCTTTTGGGAAATGACTATTCATACCCATTACTCATTTTTTTAAGAATTAGGTTACTTGTTTTCTTGCTATTGAGTTGTTTGACTTCATTATTTATTTTATATTCTAACTCCATATCAGATGTGTGGTTTGCAAATATTTTCTCCCACTTCATAGGTTTTCTCTTGTCGACTGTTTCCTTGGCTATACAGAAGCTTTTTAGCCTGATATAATCCCATCTGTCTATATTTGCTTTTGTTGCCTGTGCTTTTGGGTTCATATCCAAAAAAACATTGCCCAGACCAATGACATGGAGCTTTTCCCATTTTCTTCTTCTAGTTTTACAGTTTCAGGTCTTAAGTTTACATTTTTAATCCATTTTGAGTTGATTTTTATATATGGTGTGAGATAAGGGTCTAATTCCATTCTTCCACATGTGGATATCCAGTTTTCCCAACATCATTTATTGAAGAGACTGTCCTTTCCCCATCACGTATTCTCAGCCCTTTTGTGAAAAATCAGCTGGCTGTAAATGTGTGGATTTATTCCTGGGCTCTCTATTCTGTTCAATATGTCTGGTATTATGCCAGCACCATGTTGTTTTGATTACTATAGCTATATAGTAGATTCATTTTGTTTTGTTTTGCTTTGCTTTAGAGACAGGGTTTTGCTCTGTTCTCTGGCTGGAATTCAGTGATATGATCACGGCTCACTGCAGCCTCAACCTCCCAGTGGCTCAAGTCATCCTCCCACCTTAGTCTTCTGCATAGCTGGGACTATAGGCATCTGCCACCATGCCTGGCCAATATTTAAAAAAATGTAGAGATGGAGTCTAGCTACGTTGTGTAGGCTGGTCTCAAACTCCTGGGCTCAAGTGATCCTCCTGCCTCAGCCTCCTGAAGTGCTAGGATTACAGGCATGAGCCACCACATCCGGCTGCTTTGTAGTAGATGTTGAAGTCAGATAGTGTGATGCCTCCAGCTTTGTTCTTTTTGCTCAAGAGTGCTTTAGCTATTCAGGGTCTTTTGTGGTTCCATACATGTTTTAGGATTTGTTTGTTTGTTTCTGTGAAAAATATCATTACAATTTTGACAGGGATTCCATTGAATTTGTACATTGCTTTGGGTAGTATGGACATTTTAACAATATTAAGTCTTCCAATCTATGAACATGGGATATCTTTTCATTTATTTATTTATTTATTTATTTATTTATTTATTTATTTTGAGAGAGAGTTTCGCTCTTGTTGTCTGCCCAAGCTGGAGTGCAGTGGCGCGATCTTTGCTCACCGCAACCTCCACCTCCGGGGTTCAAGCGATTCTCCTGCCTCAGCCTCCAGAGTAGCTGGGATTACAGGCATGTGCCACCACACCTGGCTAATTTTGTATTTTCAGTAGAGACAGGGTTTCTCCATGTTGGCAGGCTGGTTTCAAACTCCCGATTCAGGTGATCCGTCTGCCTCGGCCTCCTAAAGTGCTGGAATTACAGGCTTGAGCCACCGCACCTGGCCATATCTTTTCATTTATTTCTGTTTTCTTCAATTTGTTTCATTGATGTTTTCTAGTTATCAGTGTACAGGTCCTTCACCTCCTTGGTTAAATTTATTCCAAAGTGTTTTGTTTCGTTGGGGGTTTTTTGGTAGCTATTGTAAATGAGATTGTTTTCTTAATTTCCAAAAATCCCTTCTGCTGCTTCTATCATCCCCTGGACTGCTGGCAGCCACTTATCTCTTTACTGTCTCTGTAGTCTTGACTTTTCCAGAATGTCATATAATTGGAATCATATAGTATGTAGCTTTTAAGATTGGGTTCTTTCACTTAGCAATATACATTAAGTTTCTTCTATGTCTTTTCCTGCCCTGAAAGTTCTTTTCTATTTTTGTTGGATACTGTTTCACTGTATAAATGTTCCATAGTTTGTTTGTTCACCTATTGAAGGACATCTTGGTTGCTTCCAATTTTTGGCAATTAAGGATAAAGCTGCTAAAATGTCAGTGTGCAAGTTTTTGTGTGGACACTTTTGTTTTTTAACCAAGTATACTTTATTAAATCATTAAAAAATATTTTTTAGAGATGAGGTCTCACTATGTTGCCCAGACCAAACTCAAACTCCTGGCCTTAAGTGACTCTCCTGCCTCAGCCTCCTGAGTAGCTGAGGTTGCAGGCTTTTTTTTTTTTTTAATTGCTATCAGTATATCTTCTTTGATGAGATATCTATTCAGATATTTTGCCCATTTTTAGGTTGGATTGTTTTCATACAATTAAGCTTTAAGAGTTTTTTGTATATGTTAAATGAAAGCCCTTTATGTGTTTTGCTAATTTTTTCCAAGTCTGTGGCTTGTCTTTTAATTTTCTTAACAGCAGCTTCTGCAGAGCAGTTTTTAACTTTAATAGAGTCCAAGTCATCAATAATTTTTCTTTTACAAGTTATGCTTTTAGTGTTTTACTTAAAAAAATAGAAACCAAACCCAAGGTTGCCTTGAATTTCTTATATTCTAAGTTTTACATTTTTGTGTTTTACATTTAGGTCTATGATAAATTCTGAGTTAACTTTTGTGAAAGGTTCAAGGTGTCTAGATTCACTTTCTTTGCATGTAAATGTACAGCTGATCACTACCGCTTGAAAAAGTATTCCTATGAAAAAGACTTTCTCCATGAATTGTCTTCTCTCCTTTGTCAAAGATCAGTTGACTACATTTGTGTTCGTTTATTTCTGGGCTCTCTGATATATTCTGCAAATACCAGTCTTTATTATGGGAGTTTTATAGTAGGTGTTTAAGTTGGGTAGCATCAGTCTTTGACTTTGTTCTTCAATATCACATTGGCCATTTTGGGCCTTTGCCCCTCCACATAAACTTTAGAATTACTTTGTTGCTATCCACAAAATAACATGCTAGGATTTTGACTGAAATCACATGGAGCTTATAGACTAACCTGGGAAGAACCGACAATATTTGAGTCTTCCTAGCACTGAAATGAAATAGCTATTTATTGAAATGATCTTTGATTTCCTTGATTAGTTTGTCATCTTCTTCACATAGATCTTGTCATATTTTATTAGATTTATACCTAAGCATTCTCTCTTGTTGGGGCTAATGTGAATGGTGTTTTTGTTTGTTTGTTTTTTGTTTTTTTGAGATGGAGTCTCATTCTGTCGCCAGGCTGGAGCGCAGTGGCGTGACCTTGGCTCACTGCAACCTCCACCTCCCGGATTCAAGTGATTCTCTTGCCACAGCCTCCCAAGTAGCTAGGACTATAGGCGCGTGCCACCACACCCAGCTGATTTTTTGTATTTTTAGAAGAGACAGGGTTTCACCATCTTGGCCAGGATGGTCTTGATCTCTTGATCTCGTGATCCGCCTGCCTCGGCCTCCCAAAGTGCAGGGATTACAGTCATGAGCCACTGCACCCGGTGTGAATGGTGTTTTTAATTTTAAATTTAAATTTTTCATTACTGGTATATAGCAAAGCAATTGGCTTTTGTATTATATATTAACCTTTTTTTTGTATTAACCTTTTATCCTGCAATCTTACTATAATTGCTTATAAGTTTCAAGAGTCTTTATGTAGATTCTTTGATTTCATTCCAGATGTTAACATCTTTCATTGGTTACATTCTGTCTCCCATCTCCACATTCTGACTTTCTATTCTACTGGCCTTCTGAATTAATCTTGATGCTTATGTGTTAATAAAAGGAAGGAAAAATGGCCAGGAAGCCAGTCTCTGAAAAGACACCACAACAAAGTATCCTTACCTAAATTCCCAATAATATCTGTTTAGATGTTGCTGGGAACAGGCCTCCCAAATCTGGCCAGAAACAGGCCATGAGATACTGGCCATAAACAAATCTCTGCAGCACTGTGACATGCTTGTGATGGCTATGACGCCCACACTGGAGGTTGCTGCTTTACTGAAATGAGGGCAAGGAACACCTGGCCCACCCAGGGCAGAAAACCGCTCAAGGTGTTCCTAAACCACAAACAATAGCATGAGCGATCTATGCCTTAAGGACATGTTCCTGCTGCGGATAACAAGCCAGAGCCTGTCCCTTTGTTTCCCATAAGGAATAAGAAATAATGCTTATCACTGGCTTGCTGTCAATCATATGTGGGTCAAACTCTGTTTAGGGTTCTCAGCTCTGAAGGCTGTCAGCCCCGATTCCCACTCTGCACTCTGTGTCTTCGTCTTAATTCCTCTAGCGCCGCTGGGTTAGGGTCTCCATGACCCAGCTGGTCTCGGTAAGATGTTCTGGAAACTATGAGAAAGGGGAAGTATAGCCATTGTCAGTTTAGTAAAAACTGTTTTCACATTAGAAAATACACGGCTTTTGAGTTGTGCTTGAAGTAACGGAATGATTTCAAGACTGCACCGTGCAGTACAAGTTAGCATTGTAGGATAACTAGGGGAGAGGACACTTTGCACCAGACTTGAGCACAAACATCCCAGACAAATTAGTATGGAAGACTGAAGTACAAGAAAACTCTTGATTAACGGTGTATTTAGGTGTAGTGAAACTGGAAGACAGTGAATGTTTGTTTTTTATGCGTGACAATTTTAAAAAGAAATACAAATTGAATGCTGAGGCTGATTCAACACCTTTCCTTGCATAACCTTCAAGTTCTAAAATGTGATCATCAAAACAGCTTTATAATTAACTTTCTTCTTTTGATACTTTGGACTTCAGGTACAGAATATTGGATTAATCATAATCCCTGGTTCAAGACACTCTCAGCATTGGTTCATACATGGCCTCTTTTAGTTTCCTAATATAAGCATCCTGACTCTACTAACCCCAAGAAAGCTGGAGCTTTGACCATATAGTACCACTTACTAGCACATCCCTTGCCACCTCTCATCTAAGGGCATTGTTCTGAATTCTTCCATCATCATTATCCTGCTTTCTTTTCACATAAAATCTATTGGCTGGGCGCGGTGGCTCACGCCTGTAATCCCAGCACTTTGGGAGACCGAGGAGGGCAGATCACCTGAGGTCGGGAGTTCGAGACCAGCCTGACCAACATGGTGAAACACCACGTCTACTAAAAATGCAAAATTAGCTGGGCATGGTGGCAGATGCCTGTAATCCCAGCTACTTGGGAGGCTGAGGCAGGAGAAATTGCTTGAACCCAGGAGGCGGAGGCTGCCCTGAGCTGAGATTGTGCCATTGCACTCCAGCCTGGGCAACAAGAGCAAAACTCTATCTTACTTAAAAAAAAAAAATCGGCCGGGCGCGGTGGCTCGCGCCTGTAATCCCTACTTGGGAGGCTGAGGCGGGCGGATCACAAGGTCAGGAGATCCAGACCATCCTGGCTAACACATTGAAACCCTGTCTCCCCTAAAAATACAAAAAAAAGTCTCCGGGCGTGGTGGCGGGCGCCTGTAGTCCCAGCTACTCCAAAGGCTGTGGCAGGAGAATGGCGTGAACCTGGGAGGCAGAGCTTGCAGTGAGCTGCGATGGCGCCACTGCACTCCAGCCTGGGCAACAGAGCGAGACTCCGTCTCAAAAAAACAACAACAACAACAACAAAAAAAACCCTATTACATGCAAATGTATTTTAAAGTGTTTATAGGTGAGCATGTTGCATATTTTGAGACTAGTTTTGCTTACTATACTGCACTTCTTCCTGTATTTCTAAAGCTTACTATACTGGAAGACTTTTTTGCATAATATGCTTCTATTTTGTTGTGTCACTATGGATCAGCAGTTTTGGTTACAGTGTATTATTCCAGTGTATGAATATATCACATTATATTTATCTACTCTTCTTCACTGGGGATTTGAAGACTTGTTTCTGGGCTTTTGCTTCTGTAAACAGCACTATAAAACTTCGTGTAGTGGTCCCCCATTTATCTTTTTTTTTTTTTTCTGAGACGGAATCTCACTCTATTGCCCAGGCTAGGGTGCAGTGGTGCGATCTTGGCTCACTGCAATCTCCGCCTCTTGGGTTCACGAGATTCTCCTGCCTCAGCCTCCCCAGTAGCTGGGATTACAGGCACCTGCCACCGTGCCTGGCTAATTTTTGTATTTTTAGTAGAAATGAGGTTTCACCATTTTGGCCATGCCGGTCTCGAACTTCTGACCTCATGATCCATCCACCTTGGCCTCCCAAAGTGCTGGGATTACAGGCTTGAGCCACCGCTCCTGACTGCAGTCCCCCATTTATCTATGTGTAAGTTTTTCCTAGGTATGCACTTGGGAGTGCAATTTCTGGACTATTGGGTATGTAAAAGTTCCACTTTAAAAGATAATATCAAACTTTCTCAAGGATTGAACCACTTTCCACTAACACCAGCAATGCAAGAGAACACACAGAAATCTGCCAACACTATATATACATTGACAGATTTTTAATTTTTTGTTGCTTGAATGGGTATTGTAGTCTTCATTTGCAGTGGAACTTCCCCCACCTTGTAACTTGTCTTTTCACATTCTTTGAAGATACTTTAATGTGTTTCAGAGAAAATATCCTTTTAATAGACAAATTCATTAATAATACATTTATAGTATTCTTTCTATTTATTTTATTTTATTTTTTTGAGATGGAGTCTTGCTCTGTCACCCAGGCTGGAGTGCAGTGGTGCGATCTTGGCTCACCGCAACCTCTGCCTCCAGATTCAAGTGATTCTCCTGCCTCAGCCTCCCAAGTAGTAGGGATTACAGGCATGTGCCACTGCACCTGGCTAATTTTTGTATTTTTTAATAGAGACGGGGTTTCACCATGTTGGCCAGGTCTCGTGATCTGCCCGCCTCGGCCTCCAAGTGATGGGATTACCGACGTTAGCCACTGTGCCTGGCCAAGAAGATCTAACTGGCAGCCATCTTTTTTCTCTGAGTTTTCGAATTTTGTTTTACATTTACGTCCTTTTTTCCTATGGCATAACATACAGATTTTTTCCTTTTTCATACAGAAAACCAATTCTTCTAGCTCTAATTATCGAACAGTCTCCTTTCCTGAATGCAATGTGCCACCTCTCTCTTACACCAAAGTTCAGTCCGTGCAGAGTTCTCTGGGCAATCTATTCAATTCAGGTTATCTGTCTGTCCCCATCAGCTAATAACATGCTATTTTTTTTAACTAACAAGGCTTCACAGTGAGTCCTGACATTTAGCAGGACAAGTCCCTGTCTCTCTGCTCTTTTCTGAAATGTTCTAGCCTTCTGCTCTTTTTAACTTTTACTTTTAGAATCAACTAAACAAGCTCCATGAAAAAAAATCAAGTGGAATTTTGATTGGGATTACCTTGAATCTATGCCTATTGAGGGACAAATGACATTTTTTGATACTGTCTTTCTATCCACTAACATCTACTTACTGAATTCCTATTATCCCTTAATGTTTTAGAATTCTTTCTTGAGGAAGGCCATCAACATATATTGTCAATTTCCTAGGTAACCAAGATTCTGATATTATTGTCAAATGGTGTTTCCTGGTTTTCTAGGTAACTGGTGTAAAGAAATGCAACTGTCTTCTAAAAACGAATGTTGTATCTAGCTACCTAATTGAACCCATTATTTCTAATAATTTAATGATTTGTTTTCTATAAAAACAATAATATGCAAATAATGAGTGCTACCTCTTTTCTTATCATTTTTCTGTCTTGTCTTGCTCCACTGATTATAATCTCCAACACAATTTTGAATAGTAAGCAGTAATAGTGGGCAGTCATCTTTGTTTCTGACTTTAAAAGGAAGTAAGTTTCCTCTTTTTAGTTGATGCTTGGTTTTGTTTGTTTGGCTAGTTGATTTCACATAGAACTATCAGCTTAAGGAAATTCCTTTCTAGTCTTAATTTATCAAGTTTAATTTTTCTTATCACGATGGGTGTTAAATTCTATTACTCTACCTGAATCTATTAAGACAGTCGTAATGGTTTATTCTCTTTATAATCTGTTAATGTGATCAATTTACAGATTTTGATAATTAAACCATCCTTTATTTAAATAGAATATGCAAGTAAGTAAATAATTTTAAACTGAGAAATTTATATTGTAAAATTATTGCCTTCATCTGTTTTATATGACATTTCATGTTTAAAAACGTTTGGCTACCAGACACATTTGAAAACCACAGGACAAATGATCTTTCAAGGGTCTTTCTACTCTGCAATTCTACAATTGCCCTACAAGTTTGAATTATACTCTTAAAATTTCTCCAATCCTATAAGAAAAAGCTTCTATTAGATGTTAATTGAGTGTGACAGTGTAGAAAAGGGAATCAGACAAGGACTAAAAAATACATTTAAGTAACAGAGAGGAGTGCTTGCCTTTGAAGATATGCTCAGGTCTTCAACTCAGAGGAATACAAAATTACAATTTATGATCATAAGCTTAGTCACAAATAGATGCGAGACAAATAATGGTAGTTCTCTTACAAAATTAGGAAAGTAGAAAACTAAAAGACCAAAAAATAAAATTAACTACCAGAAAGAATAAGAGAAAAAGTAATACAAGGGAGCATTCTGGTTTTCCTTTTTATTTAATCAAAGACTGGTGAATAAACATAAATACAGCACAATTACTTCAGATCATTCTTCATATTGTATACACACAAACCCATGAACATAATCTGAAAGAAACCTGTAGACAGCAATGAAATGCATACAGCTTTTTCTTCCCTCTCTCAAAAAAAAGTTTAAACACACAAACTTAGAATCTCATCAGCACACACTCTCTTGTGACAAATGATTCAGACATAAATAGTGGGTGCAAAGAAACTATATGCTAACATATGAATAACCTTTGTTAATGAAAAAACAGAAGCAGCCATAACGATTAAGATACATTCAGTTACCGATAACTAGTTGTGCCCTAAAGGGCATTATCAAAAGAGAAATCGTGCTGCAGAGAAAAGCGATATATACATACACAATGAGAAAATAAACTGCAAGATTAATGCATGCATGTTTAATACTGGAAAAATCACAGCCCTCCAAAATTTCTGCACGTTTGTTATAAAAGCCCTCTGCACTCAACTAAAATTAAAATGATCTTAAAAGGATAATACTTGTAAAGTTTAAGTCTTCTCAGCCACAGAAATTGCAATGGAAATAAATGTTCAGAGTCATTTTCAAAACAAAACCAAAACAAAAATCTATTCCTCCGATGACATGCAAGATACACTGCTCTACATTCCCAATGACTAGGAAAAAAGAAACCTCAAGTCAATTTTTAGTTTGCAGATGCTCAAGAATTTTGTATTCCAGCAGGAGTTCAAATCTTTTGGATCTTTTCGCCAACAACTACTGGATTTTCTTTTCTGATTTTCTCAGCAGCATCGGCTTTGTAATTGTAAGAGCAATTGTGTACATCTGAGTAACGGTGTACACCACAGTAAACATTTCCACACCGGCATTCAAACCCTGGAAATGGAGTAATACACATACATGAGTTGAAGGATGAAATATTAAGGTCTTCGGCATAATTAGTACTGAACAGCACAATGTATTCAGGGCAGTAATGTAAACTAAAGAATCATTCTAAATACACTGTCTCACAAACTACATTCTTATTCACTACCTGAGAGCTTCATTTCTTGTTCCTATCTACAAACGTAGGTTTGCCCTAGAGCAAGTCCTCTGAGCTTGTTTCTTCACCTGTGATATGGCAACAATTACTTCTTAACAAAAACAGTTGCTAGGTTGAAAATGTAAAACATTTTTCAAATCCAAACACTACAATGTAAGAATAAGCCTACTGTCAGAAGGCAGTCTTGGCATTTATTTAAGAAAGATCAAGTAATACCTCTGAAAGAACTGTTAACGAAGAACACAGCTTCGATATTTGCTTTTCTCTGCTAACCTCCAATGGAGATGTGAACTGTACTGCAGTTGAGAAGTAAAGGGCACGGGATCTAGAGTCTGCCTGCCTCAGCGTGAATCTACTTACTAATGAAGGCAAATTAGCCTCTCTGAGCCTGAGTTTCTGCATCTGTAATTTTGGAATAATAATAAGTAAGGATTAAATGAGGAAAGAATTTAATTCTGAACATATGGTAAAACACACAATAAATGCTACTTAATTTTAAGAAAATGCCTGGAGTTAAAGCCAAAATCGAGATGTAATGGGTGCAGCCAGTCTTTAATAAAACTGGTCCTGCTCCCCTGAATTAGAATTTTATGGTATGATACAATTGTTGGAAATGGAACATAGGAATCAATATTTTAAACATTAATATTTGATGTTAACCTCCATTGCCACATTTTTAACTTCAAAGACATATTTGTAACTTCATAATAATGAATGAAAAATGAAGCAAACAACACTGTATTAGACAGACTGGACAAGATGAAAATTACTAAATCTCACCCTTGTAATCTTGAAGTCTGAGATTTAGAAAGGCTATCTTTTTTTCTTTTTTTTTTTTTTTTTTTTGAGACGGAGTCTCACTTTGTTGCCAGGCTGGAGTGCAGTGGTACAATCTCAGCTCACCACAATCTCCGCCTCCCGGGTTCAAGCCATTCTCCTGCCTCAGCCTCCCGAGTAGCTGGGATTACAGGTGCACACCACCACACCCAGCTAATTTTTGTATTTTTAGTAGAGACTGGGTTTCACCATGTTGGCCAGGATGGTCTAGATCTCCTGACCTTGTGATCCGCCTGCCTTGGCCTCCCGAAGTGCTGGGACTACAGGCGTGAGCCACCATGCCCAGCCCTAGAAAGGCTATCTTTAATATTAAATATGTATATTTTAAAATGTCTTTTTTTTTTGACACAGGGTCTCACTGTCACTCAGGCTGGTATGAAGTGGCGCAATCATAGCTCACTGCAGCCTTGACCTCCTGGGCTCAAGCAATCCTCCCACCTCAGCCTTCTGCGTAGCTGGAACTACAGGTACATGCCATCATGATCAGCTAATTTTTTAAATTTTTTTGTAGAGACTGAGTCTCACTATGTAGTCCAGGTTGGTCTTGAACTCCTGGCCTCAGGTGATCCTCCCACCTTGGCCTCCCAGTGCTGGGAATACAGGTGTGAGCCACTGCACCGGGCCATGTTTGTATTCTTTAAATGTACATGTGCTAAGGTATGGGCAAATCTGAAACATCTTTTTAAATTTTCTCTTTTAAAGATGAGGTCTCATTATGTTGCCCAGGCTGGTCCCGAATTCCTGGCCTGAAGCAATCCTCCCACCTTGGCCTCCCAAGTGCTGGGATCATAGGTGTGAGCCACCATACCTGATCTTGAAGCATCTTTGATATTAAACTCTAACTTCCTTTCTTTTTCATCTCCAAACCATTCCTTAACCAGAAATAATCTCCCTAAAGCCAAGCTCTGCTCAAAATCTTATCTACTCTTTTTTGTAAGTCCAATTTTTATGCAAAGTATTCAGCACAGTGGTTTACCTGGCACATGGTAAACAATACATTTTAACTATCTATAGCTGCAACTACTTTCCAACTAACCACAGTACAGTTGACCCTTGAAGGATGCCAGATTTAGGCATGCAGACCCCTCTACAAGTCAAAAATCCATGTATAATTTTATGTTCCCTCAAAACTTGAGCTATTAATAGCTTATTAACCAGAAGCTTTACTGGTAACATAGTCGACTAACACATATTTTGTGTTGTATGTTTGCATATTATTAATATATAATGTATTCTTATAATAAAGTAAGCTAGAGAGAAGGAAATGTTATTCAGAAAATCACAAGGAAGAGAAAATATATTTACTATTCATTAAGTGAAAGTCGATCATCATAAAAGTCTTCATCCTTGTCTTCACATTGAATAGGTAGAAGAGGGGTTGGTCTTGCTGTCTCAGGGTTAGCAGAGGTGGAGAAGGTAAAAGGGGAGGCTGGAGAGGCAGGCATACTTGGTGTAACTTTATGGAAGTACAATGTAATTTCTGACTTTTCTGCTTTTTTGTTCTCTAAAAATGTTTCTATATGGTACCAATCCTTCTTCCACCATTTGCTTTAGTTTTAGTTCTCGTATCACCGAACAGTCCACGTTGCAAACGAAGCGAAAAGCAGTCTTGAATAATCAGACCCCTTCTGTCAGACTGTCTAGTGCCAATCTGTTTTCTGGCACTGCTTTTTCTCTTTTTCTATGTCTTCTTCCTCACTGTCTGGCAGTGGTTTGGAAGCAGTCATCTCCATCAAGTCATCTTCTGTTAATTCTTCTGGTTTGGTGTCTATTAGCTCCTGAATGTTTCCAAGATCCCTATCTTGAAATCCTTAACCCCCAACCTTTCTTGCCATATCCATAATCTCTATCTTGATTTCCATCCTGTGAAGTCACGCACAACATCTGGACAGTTTTCTCCTGCAAAAATTTGTTGTTTCAGGCTTGAGAGCTTTCACATCTTTTTCTAAACAATAATGGTATCTTCAATAGTATGATGTTCCCTCTATTGGGGTTCTCTTCCATAGCACTGACAATCTTTTCCATAAAGTACCATGTGTAATGAGCCTGAAAGGTCTTTATGACCCCTCACCTAGAGGCTGAATTAGAGATGCTTCTCTGGGGGCAAGCATCTATCACTTCGACGCCTTCAGTGCTGAACTCATGAGGTTCTGGGTGGCCAGGGGCATTGTCCAATATCAAAACAACTTAGGCCAGGAGCTGTGGCTCGTGCCTGTAATCCCAGCACTTTGGGAGGCTGAGGTGGAGGGATCACCTGAGATCAGGAGTTTGGGACGAGCTTGGCCAACAGGGCGAAACCCCGTCTCTACTAAAGATACAAATAAATTAGTTGGGCATGGTGGAGTACGCCTGTAATCCCAGCTACTAGGGAGGCTGAGGCAGAAGAATCGCTAGAACCCAGGAGGAGGAGGTTGCAGTGAGTAGAGAGTGCGCCACTGCACTCCAGCCTAGGCGACAAGAGTGAAACTCCATCTCAAAAAAAAAAAAAACCCAACAACTTTAAAAGGCAGTCCCTTACTGGCAAGGTACTTTCTGATTTCAGGGACAAAGCATTAATGTAACCAATCACGAAAAAGGGTTCATATTGTTTAGGCGTTCCTGTTGTACAACCAAAAGACTGGCAGCTGGTGTTTATCTTTTTCCCTTCAAGACTCGGGTTAGCAGCTTTATAGGTAAGGGCAGTCCTGATCATAAACCCAATTGCATTTGCGCAAAACAGTAAAGTTAGACGATCTCTTTCTGCCTTAAGTCCTAGTATTCACTTTTCTTCCTTAGATCTTTGTGACCTTTTTCTTCCAGAATAGGGCACTTTTGTCTGCATTAAAAACTTGTTCAGGCAGATACTCTTTCTCCAACAACTTAATATAGTTTGAGAACTTTCTTAATGTAGTTTGGGAACCTACTGCCTCTTTTCTGGCAGAAGCTGTTTCTTCTGTTATCTTGACTTTTTTAAAGCCAAACCTTTTTCTAAAATTACCAAACCGGCCAGGTGTGGCGGTTCCAGTCTATAATCCCAGTACTTTGGGAGGCTGAGGTGGGTGGATCACCTAAGGTCAGGAGTTTGAGACCAGCCTGGCCAACGTGGTGAAACCCCGTCTCTACTAAAGAAATACAAAAATTAGCCAAGCATGGTGGCACACACCTGTAATCACAACTACTTGGGAGGCTGGGGAAGGAGAATTGCTTGAACCCAAGAGGCAGAGGTTACAGTGAGCCAAGATACTGCCACTGCACTCCAGTCTGGATGACAGAGCAAGCCTCCATTTCAAAAAAAAAAAAAAAAAAAAAAAATCAAACCATCCTTTGCTGGCATTAAAGTCTCCCACTTTAGAATCTAAAAGCTGTCATATAATGACTTCACTTTTTCTTGAATCATAGTATGCCTTTATTTATAGCAATCCTGCACCCACATAAAAGCTGCATTGTCAATACAAAATAAAAAGGTATTTCATAAAAAAGTACAAGGTTTTTGTGCCTGCTGGCATAGCTGCAGAGATGGTTTCACAAATTTCCTTTTTTTTTTTTTTAACAATAGTCCTTACACTGAATTCATTTGTCCTGAAATGGCAGACATCATTCATTTTTCTTGAAATGGCAGAATAGCAGCTGCAGACATTAATCTATGGTGCATACCAAGCAATTCAACTTTTTCTTGTAATGTCAGACTTTTCTCTTCTTCTTGGGAGCACTTCCAGTATCACTAGTGCTAGTGATATCACTTTATACGAGTCTTATGGTATTATTCAAAGTTTACAGTATTGCATTAAACATGATGAAAAATATATGAGAACCACAAGAGATTACCTTTTACTGTGGTAGGCAATTTACTACAGAGACAAACTGCTGAAACAGAGGTGACCAGTGCCAATTAAAATGTGTGGCATTTTAAGTGGATACTTGCAGCACCTGAACTCACTGCAATAGCAATAGGAGGAGGCTATGAAATTATTAGAGAAGTACAGTATATACTACAGTAACTTTTTGCCGCTACCACTTAATACTGCATCTTTACATTTGTTTACATTTCTCTTGACTATGAATGGCTTCATATATGATCTGCATATTGTATAGGCAAGTTTTGATAAAATTTTAATTTTTTATAATAGATTTGTGCATATTCTGTGGTAGTAAATGATAAAATACACAAGTATCTACACATTTTACACATTCAAGACATGCCTAACTTTTCTAAATTAAAAAAATATATTTCTAGGCTATACAGTTCATCTGTGAGTTTTTTCCAATTGCTGCAAATCTCCAAAAAATTTTCCAATGTATTAGAAAAAACTCTAAGTGGACCCCTACAGTCCCATGTTGTTCAAGGGTCAACTGTATATGTTTTTAGTCTTATTTCTTTATTCCTGTTGGACTGCAGTACACAACACTCTTGTTCACATATTATGTGCTATACAGCGACATTCCCCTATTCATGGTCCCTGCACATGCCCTATTCATTTTCTTCAAGTTATTCTTTCTGCCTGAAATGCCCCTATTTCCATCAGTTATAGGTCCTACTCACTGTTCACAACACACTGAAACATTCTGCCTTCATGGTCCTTTCCTTGCTGGGCCTCTAAGAACTACCATTTTAAAATGTACATTAGTTACTCTCATCCCTGAATTCCCAGAGCAATCTGACTACACTTCATGTACTTTCTTTGCTAAATGCTTTTGAACATTTCTTTCTCCCTCCCACCACCATCTGCATCTGATAGCTATGTTACAGTAGCCAACATATATTGATTACTCACTGTGTGGCAGCACTGGGCTAACTGCTTACATGTCTTAACTCACTGAACCCACACAACAACGTAGGATTAGCCCTATTTTATATATAGAAAGTACTTCCAGTTTACCAAGTACTTCAAAATATTCTCTCCTTGAAAGCAGGAGCCACATCTTTGACCTTTCACAGAATCTGGCACACTAACCTTATTTGTCTAATACTTCTAAATTCAACTGAAATAAATTTTTTTTTAAAAAAGCTATTCATTTCACTTTTAGGTGTATAATCAAAGCTATTTTTATTTCCTTAAGAAAATTCAGAAGTTGAAATATATCCAATATTAACTCTCAAGGGAACAGGAACAATCTTAATTGAAGTCAATAATAGTAAGCTATGCATTATTATAAAACATCATTTTAATTTTAAACATTTGATTTAGGTCCTTACCAGTAAGTCCCACTTTCTTCCTGCACATGAAACAGCGATTCTTTTTTTGTTTTGGTTTTTCAAGAGACTTGCTTTGCTCTTCAGATGGCTGCTGTGCCGTGTCTGATACTGAAGCTGACAAAAATACAAAGGTGGCAAAATTTAATTATTCTGTAAGATTTTGCTATTCCTCATCCCACCCTCCTAGTCTATTATTCAGAGGATACTGAGGAATTTATTAGCACAGAAAACTAGTCATTAAATTACAAAGTTGTTTACAAAAATATGACCCCTTTTTGTTAAATGTATGTATATATGCATGTAGAAAATAATCTAGAATATGTAATGATATGTTAACAGTGGTTTTATAGACTTTCTTCTTTAGGTTTTAACTGTATTTTCTAATTTTTCTAGTAACTACAAATTTAATTAATAAAAGGCACATAAACAAATACTACTTGAATATTCTAAGGGAGCGTGCAAGACAATAGCCATATGCATAGTTCTTAATATTGTTCAGGGTCAGAATGACATAGGTTTCTCAGAGAACGAGGAGGGAAAAGGTGAAACCAAGATTCTGTGGAATATTAAGTATGTTTAAAGTTCCCAGAATGTTTCACATAAAAGCACTTTAAATGTTAGAAATAAGGCAAATTGAAGCAAAGAAGCTTTAAAATATTGTAAGATAATAAGTTGATGCATTTATGTATGGAAACCAAAGCCAGATTTACCAAGATTCGGGTTAAATTACTACTCTGAAATCTTAACATGCCTCCCTCCAGTTGCTAACCACTCTAGCCCTCATGAATGCTGTCGCCAGAGTCAGAATCATATAATATGACCTTGCAGATGTGACATTTTGCTCTAAAATGGTGGAATTTGCCATGGATCAAATTCTTAACCTCTCCAGTTTTATCCCCAACTAGACTTTCCCCAGGGATCCACTGCTCCATTAATCTACACTGGGAATATGCCATGTACCTTTGCTCACACTTCTTAGAATCTATTCCAAAGGGTTTCCTTTTTCCCCATTTGATCTAGGTCCTCTTCTTTTTCAAGACCAAGGTCAAATACCCTTTCCTTGTCTCAATTCTCTGTAGCTTCTCACTCTGATTTTCCTTAACACCTTTTCCAAATACTGGGCACCTCACGCGTTCCCTCTTCAATCCATGCTTCACACATTGCAGCCAATCATCTGCCTTAAGTGAAAATCTAATGGTGTTCTCTCTGATGTTTAGAATTCCTCAATGGCTCCCAACTACCCCCCAGGATAAAGCCCAGAGGTCCTTCATGATTTTCTTCATCCTTCTTTCTCTAGCCTCATCTCTCACTATTCCTCAACAGTACTCCATGATTCAGCCATACTGAAGTACTTGCAGTTTCCCTGGACATATCAAACTCTCTTTTGCCTCTGGGCTCTTGTATAAGTTGTGCTTTCCATACGAAATACTCTTTCTATGCCCCTCCTGTCCCTCTTTTTATCAGGCTAACTCTAACTTGTTTTTCCTGTTTAAGCTTATATAATCAGCTCTTCCTCCACTGCCTCTCCAACAACCTTGGGGTGGGAAACCCTATGTATAGCACTTTTCATATTAAAATTCCCTCACTGGCTTAACCTGGTTTAACTTTGAATTCTTTGAGGGGAGACATCGGTCCTATTTATCCCATTATCAGTGCCTATCCCAGTGTCTCCAACCACATAGCAGACACTCGACAAGAAGTATCTGTTGAACTGAATTACTTACCTATTTTATTTATGTGCCTCATTTCCCCAACTACACTGTAAGGCCATTGAGAAGAAGGATGGTTACCTTATTCCCCATCTGAACCTTCAGTCCTATCGCAGTGAACTACACATCGTAATACATGCTCAGACATTTGCTGTGATTCTAACCTGCTTATGCTACCATCATTATCTCATATTTTAACAAAAGATGACAAAAGGCAAAATACCACAAACAAGTAAACATGTGCTAATGACAAACTCTATATAGCATGTTACTCCACTCAGACACGCTGAAACCAGACAGGAGACAGTTCTATTAATAATACTGTGAACATATTATTTTTGAAACAGAATATCGACACATCAAACCTTTTATTTTCAATGAATAAATATCCCTAGAATGTAAGCTCCAAGATGGCAGGGGCTGAATGTCTTGTTTACTGTTTATCTCCAGCTCCTAGAACAGTATCAGATAAGCCTATCTGGCTATGCATATAGACTCAAAAACAGCTTAACTTGCAATCAGAAATGAACCTACTGTATTTATTGGTTTTGAAACCTATAAGCCATAATATCTAACCTGTTCTCCAAAAAAATTCAAAAAAACCCATTTAATGGCGGTAACACTATCCCAAGATTATAGTTTTTAACAAAACTGGTTTAACTACTGAGACAAATTTGAATGGGATCTGGAAATGGAGAAGAGTGAAAATACATCCATCTTCTATGCATACAAATGCTACTGCATATCTCAAAAGCCATTTCACAGTATTAACCCTAAAGCCCCAAAAAAGGCGAATGGTTTCTTTTTAACTGAGGCAAATGCAGTCTTTAAAGTGAAGGATCAGAAGGCTATCTAAAAGCTTATATGCTATAGCTCAAATGTGGGACCAATAAATGTCGATTATATACCCATGAGGCTAAGGTAACCTCAGCCTACTTGAAACTAATGGCTGACAATCTGAATTTCAACAGTCACCAAATGAACTCAGGACAAGATGATATAGTACTATTTTTAAAAGTCTATGATTCCCAGAAATCATCCTGTTTCCTCAGTTTTTATGTGAGTTTTAAGACCAAGGAATACCTTATCAACTTCCAAACAACCTTTCTACCTTTAAACATACAACTGCCTGAACTAATCGCTTCAGCAGTCTTTTCACTCTTTCTCAAATTTCATTTTTCCTACCTGTATGCGTTTGCACTCACAAGTTATCCTCCAGCAAAAGCCCTCTTCACTGTCTTGGGGTGGTGGGGAGATTTCACATACCATAAAATTCACTCTTTAAAGTATACAATTCAGTGGTTTTTATGATATTCACAAGGTTATAAAACTATTACCACTATCTACTTTCAGAACATTTAAGTCACATTAAGGGAAAACTCTGTACTCATTAGCAATTACTCCCCACTTCCCATAGTTTCTGGCAACCACCAATCTTTCTGTATGACTAGCCTATTTCAGACATTCTATATAAATAAAATCATACAACATGTAGCCTTTTGTACCTAACTTCTTTTATTCAGCATATTTTCAAGGATCATTCATACTGTGGCACGTATCAGAATTTCCTTCCTCTTTGTGACTGAATATTCTACTGCACGGATATACCACATTTTTTTTTATCCAATGATCTATTTACAGCCATCTGAGTAGTTTCTATTTTTTATTATAGATAATGCTGCTACGAATATTTGTGTACACGTTTTTGTGTGGACATGTATTTTCAATTCTCCTGGCAATCAGGAGAAAAATGCTGGGTCATATGACAATTCTTTTTAATTTTTTGTGGAGCTAGGAGATTGTTTTCCAGAGCATCTGGCACCATATTATACCCCCACCAAGGCAGGAGGGCTCCAATTTTCCTACATCCTTGACAATACTTTGTTATTGATTATAGCCATCCTAGTGGGTATGAAGTGGTGTCCCATGACTTCCATTTCCCTCCTATCTAATGATGTTGAGCATGTTTTGTTTTGTTTTTTTTTTTTTTGAGATGGAGTTTTGCTCTTTTGCCCAGGCTGGAGTGCAGTGGCACAATCTCAGCTCACTGCAACCTCCACCTCCCAGGTTCAAGCAATTCTCCTCTGCCTCAGCCTCACAAGTATCTGAGACTATAGGCGCATGCCATCATGCCCAGCTAATTTTCGTATTTTTAGTAGAGATGGGGTTTCACCATGTTGGCCAGGCTGGTCTCCAACTCCTGGTATCAGGTGATCCGCCCGCCTCGGCCTCCCAAAGTGCTGGGATTACAGATGTGAACCACCGCACCCGGCCCTGTTGAGCATCTTTTCATGTGTTTATTGGAAACTTGTATATCTTTTCTGGAGAAATGTCTACTCAAATCCTTTGCTTATTTTTAAAATGGGTTTTCTCTTCTTGAATTGTAATTATTTATATATCTTTATCACATATATGATTTGAAAGTATTTTTTCTCTCATTCTGTAGGCTGGTTTTCCACTCTTTTATTTTTTGAGAGAGGGTCTCGTTCTGTGACCCAGGCTCAAGTGCAGTGGTGCGTTAATGGCTCACTGCAGCCTCAACATCCCAGGCTCAAGTGATCCTCCCACCTAAGCCTCCCTCCCCAATAGCTGGGACTACAAGCGTGCACCACCACACTCGGCTATTTTTTGTACAGATGGGGTTTTGCCATGTTGCCCAGGCTGGTTTCAAACTCTTGAGCTCAAGTGATCTGCCCACCTTGGCCTCCCAAAGTGCTGGGATTACAGGCATAAGTCACTGCGCCTGGCTGTTTTTCCACTCTTTTAAGCAAAAATCTTTATTTTGATATAGCTCTATTTATCTATATTTTCTTTGGTTGCTTGTGGTTAAGGTGTCATATCTAAGAAACCACTGCCTAAACCAAGATCACAAAAATTTATACCTGCTTTAAGAGTTTTATAGTTCTCTTATATTTGTTTTAGGTCTTTGATGTATTTCGGGTGAATTTTTGCATATGGTATGAGGTAGGAGTCCAATTCATCCTTTTGAATGTGGATATGAAGTTGTTCCTGCATCATTTGTTTAAAAGATTATTCTTTTCCCATCAAATGATTTTGGCACTATTGTTGAAAGTCAATTGCCCATAAATATAGTAAGAGTTTATTTCTGGACTCTCAATTTTTTATTCCACTTACCTTTATGACTATCCTCATGCCGGTACAACATAGTCTTGATTACTGTAGCTTGTATTCAATTTTGAAGCCAGGAATTGTTAGTCCTCCAACTTTGTTCTTTTTCAAGTAGCTTTGGCTATTCTCACTCATTCTTTAGAATCAGAAGAAATGCCTGATTTTTTAAACCCATACAGCTTTCCTAAATCAGTCCAAAGAGACTGTCCCCCTCTGATTTTTCTGAACCAGTGATTTGACAATTCAACTTTGTATAAAGTCAGAAACCCTCAGAGTAGGAAAGAGCCTGAGAATTCTAGTTCATCCTGCCACTAAGCACAGCATTCCCCTCTATATGGTCTCCAACATCAACTCATCTTTCCTAGAATGCTTCAGTGACGTAGACCTTACCATCTTAACATATGACATCATTCGAGTGTTGGAAAGCTTCAAAATTCTCTCTTACTCTAGGCCTCCTACAACTCTCAAATCACTTGGGCAATATAAAGAATATCTTCTGCAGCTTACAAAGCTCATCCAACCTCCATTATCTCAGTATCTTTTAATACCCTGTAAGAGGGACATACTTATTCTCTTTTAAGAGTAATGAAAGTAAGGCTCAGTGAAATTAAGCAGGCATATCAAGATAGGAAAATAGAACTTATGAATCCAAAAATTCAGTATTTTTCTACTATGACCCAAGATCTGAGGGACTAAGAGGTTGACCAAATTTAAGCATATTCTTCAACAGTTTTAGAGTGTACCAAAATGCTTAAAGTAGTTCTTTTAAAAGCTAGCATTTGTGAACTGGAAATTTGACTTATACTCCTGAGTGACACTATGTAAGTAAGGTACTGCTATATTTTTAAATCAAAAAGAACAACTAAGAAACATGCTTCAATATGCTAAATTCTCAATGAAACATAAAAATTCTTCAGAGCCATGTGGCCAATATGAAAGCAGTACCACCCACCTGGTGGCAGCATATCCTAATTATAAGCAGAATACCTGTAGAGAAAAAGTTGTTCTGAATGTTCCAATTACAAAATGTTACAAAATTCTGGCTTAGACATATAGCTGCTACTCATATACCTTCTTCTATCTGGGTTGGTTTTCCTATCAACATAAATTTCCCTTGAGGGAAGCATATGGAGTGAGGAAGAAGAAAACTGATACCTGGGTAGTTTGCTAAACCAATTGATCCTACCCTGAGAACTGAGGGAGATATATGTGTTAACAGGAATACACATATCCACATCCTAGTCCAACAAGCTCCACGACTGTCTAATCATAAGAATACTGGCCTCTATAAGTTAGGTCCCTGGATTCCAGTTCCAGCTCTTATGACCATATGACTGACTCAAAGAGACTTTTTCTGTCTCTTTTCATCCATCTATTAAATAAATGGAAAAAAAGTTATTTGAATTTGATCAATAAGGAAATCGTAATTGCATGTAAGTGTATATGAGTGTGTGCACATACAGAATATACACGTACATATATACAAACATACATGTTTATATTTGTGTATGTTTATAATAAAAAGGGTATTCTTAACTCAATAATATGTTAAATATTTTTTTAAAACTAGGTTGTTGAGAGATTTTACATACTGGAACCTAATCCTCCTCTCTTAAAACTGAGATGAAACTTATACCTAATTTATCAAAGATTTGCTGCTGATATTATGAATGCTAAGTTTTTTAAAGGTACTTACAAGTTAATACTGGTTTAACCTAAAAGTCATTCAAATCATGTATGAAAAATGGGCCTATACAATTTCTCCTAATATGGCATCAGGACCACCTTTTGAAGTGATATACTCAGGGCTAAGTGGAGAAAACGGTATTGTTTTCCATACACCACAAATGGAAATAAAAACACTTTTATACATAAATGGCATAAAAAAAATAATGGTATAAAATTCTTATACCATGGTATAAACTTCTTATTATGATAGTTCACCAATCTATGACCTTTGTTCTTTGTCAAACTTCTGTAAGTACTATTGTATTCTTAAGCTTTATACATTTTTTTCACTGCCAACATTCTAAATTTTTTTTTTTTTTTTGAGACAGAGTCTCACTCTGTCACCCAGGCTGGAGTGCAGTGGTGCCATCTCAGCTAACCGCAAGCTCCGCCTCCCAGGTTCACGCCATTCTGCCTCAGCCTCCCCAGTAGCTAGGACTACAGACGTCCGCCACCACGCCCAGCTAATTTTTTGTATTTTTAGTAGAGACAGGGTTTCACCGTGTTAGCCAGGATGGTCTCAATCTCCTGACCTCGTGATCCACCCGCCTCAGCCTCCCAAAGTGCTGGGATTACAGGCGTGAGCCACCGCGCCCAGTCTTTTCCTTATTTCTTTAAAAATATTCCTCATTTCTGCCCTTGCTTAAATTTTCTGATGTAACTAAGAAATAAGAATTATTCACTTAAAACATTTATGAATTTATCACAATATGCTAGATGGACTAGAATATTTACGTTGACCACACAGAATATTCTTTTGTTACAGCAAAATCTACACAAACAAGCAAACTGGGTCAAGTATTTGCCGGGTATGAAAAAAAAGCAAGAGGAATTACCTAGCTTATTTAAATTTGTTTATTTAATTCTTGAGACCGGGGGTTGGGGATTTGCTCTGGTGCCCACCCAGGCTGGAGTGCAGTGGCACAATCACGGCTCACTGCAGCCTGAATTCCTGGGCTCAAGCAATCCTCCCACCTCAGCTTCCTGAGTAGTTGTGACTACAGGTATGTGCCGCCTCACCTGGCTAATTTTCTGTTGTCCAGGCTAGTCTCAAACTCCCAGACTCAAGCGATCCTCCTGCCTTAGCCTCTCAAGTAGGTAGGATTATAGGCACAAGCCACTGTGCCTGGCCTAAATTAAAAATTTAGCAAACTTAAACTAGGATTGGCAGATGTACCTGTTACCATCATGTGAACACCACGTGCAATGAAGTTTCACTGGTAAATCATCTCACAGGCAGAATGACACACTGCTCTTCATTAGGCTTATCTTTCCAGAGATCTTTCCTTGTTACCATGTTATTTCCACACACTGCTAGAATACAACTAATTAAGCAGAGATTATTTAATAGCCTCCAAAATGGCCTACTCCGTCTTCTCTCTCCCTACTACAAAAGCCTTCATACAAATTTTCAAGTCTTCCTAGATCACTTTGAGCTTCATAATGGGGATATGAAGAGCATGGGCAAGACACGATAGATACCATGCTGTGAATACGAGCAACTGAATGTGACTATTGCATACATGGGGAAGAAGGAGAACTGCCAGGCAAGATGGACACAGTCTCTCAGATAATGAGTCAAAACACAAAAGAAAGAGATTCCCCTCAAACCAGCAGCCCCAGTTTTCTTAGAGAGTAGTATATAGGCTTGAATCGGCCAAAATAGTAAAAGAGAACAGTGTAACACTGCCACACATTCATTTAATTATATTTTCCAAACTAAACAAATTTTGAATTTGCAACGTTTATGCTGATGATAAAATTACATGTAAGTGTGAAATGGCTCCCCAACATGTTAATTAAATACTTAAAGATATAAAGTATTGTGTTCATAAGGAAAACAGAAAAATATGTATTTTAAGTTGGCAATTTTTTTATACATGCACCTAGGATAGCGTCTGGCCTATAATACTCAAATAACAAAATACATGCTAGTTCATATACAAACCCTGCAGATCTTCTGTTTCAGGTACTGCTTTGTCCACAGATGTACTGTCCAATTGAGAAGATGCTACAGATTCTGATAAAAGTGACTGATTTGATACAGGGCTAGAAAAGCAAAATATTTCATTTTAAAAGGTGATCTCTACACATGAATATTAACTAATGTGACATAGTAAGAGTTCAGCATATCTAAGTAGATGATTAAGATGAGAACACAGACATACTTTTTTTTAATAACTTAAACATAATCATAGAGCTTTAAAACTAGAGACCAATTTGGACCAGAATTTTACTGCCTTGGAAACAAAGCAACAGTGTTTATGTCCTTTGTGTATTTCAAGTACCACATGAATTCACTAAATGAAAACTAGCATGATAAAGACATGCTTAAAGAACCCTAAGACAAAGCTGTAAATGATATTCTGGCATAGCAAAACTGAACATCTCCTATAGTGAATTGGAAAAAAGGAACCACAGTGTAGGAACTTAATATATTGGTTCCTAAAAGCAGAATAAAAATGAAACCAGTATTGCTGTATGCAGGCTTCTAAATGATGTGACTTCAGAGTTAAAAAATATATATATACACATTACAATATAAACAAATATGAGTACTACATCATATTAAACAAAGATAATGTGTGACAAGACTGTATTTTTTTAATACAAGGTAGTAATACTTGCAGAATAAGACTAACATTTCACTTAACATGCTTCCAAAGGACTTCAGGAGTAGGTCAGGATATATTATGAGAAAGAAAAAGATGCCTGAAAAAGAAATCTAAGACTTAAACGATAACCCCTGATCCCTCAAGGTAAAAGCAAGAAATCACTTTTTCTAACTAGTTATAATCAGACAGATAAAATTTTAGGCCAGTTAATCTAAAAGTAGCTTTACGTAGTTTTCCTTATTAATCAAACACAGAATATACTCTTTAGTCTTTATTAGCATTCCCATTAGAATTCAGAGATCTGGGTTGCATCTTACCTGGGCTGCATAGATGAAGATGTAGAGTCTAATGTTGACTGGGCTTCTGGGACACTGCCATCTGTGCATTGAACTGGTAAAGATTCAGACAGACTACTGACAGAGGTTGCTGTAACAGTACCACATTTCGTATTAGTGATTCTATATTCTCAGCAGAGAATCAAAAAATCAAAATCCATTTTCCACAGAACACAGTATAGAGATTTTCTTTTAATATGTAGTATGTTGGTTCATTATTTTTAGTTAAAAATTTTTCAATGGTTTGCCAGTGAAAAATATGTTAATTTTAAACCAAGAAGGAAACCATCTACAAATTGTATACATTAATAAACTCCTATTTCTTAGGACTGAATAGCACCCAAGCCCAAATGCTTTAATTCAAAAACATCTTCCAAGTACTAGAGTACAAATGAGATATTTAAATAAGATGACACAGCAGTGAAGAATACAGGTTCAGAATTAAAATCTATGCTCAGTACATTAAGTTATAAATGTAGATGATGATTTAATTTTAAAACAATTTATACTCATTTGATCTTAGCCTTAAGAAAATTTGGAGTTTTGGTTAAATGGTTGTAGGTTTTGGCTTGAACAGAAACAGACAAGATCTCATACACAATATTAAATGAACTAAGTAACAGCCTACACTTTCATTAACCATAAATATCTATACATGCAGGCATTAACCTACATGAGATCTATCCTAAATGAATACACTAAACACTTCCTTTTTGCAAAGCTTATACTTGGAATCCTCATGATCCTTCTTACACAACTACTGAAACAAAAGACCACCTCAATTCCAAGAATATCCTTTGACACAAAAAGGCATAAAAAACCCTAGTGAACTGGGGTTGAACATCCCTTACTATGAGTTAATCCATGATACCCCTCCTTCCTAATGGAGTAAAGCTTCCTCTCAAGTCCACTGAGCTGTGGTTATCAATAATCCACTCCTTCCTTCAACAACTACTTGAGCTGTAAAAGTCACATCAGATAAAAGAACAAAGGTTCTTTTATCACTCTCTTCCCTTACTTTCCAAGATACTTGAGGTGTCTCCTCTATTTTAATAAAGTAATAGAATTCCACAGCCACAGAAATAAGATTATGTTATGAATTTACAGTATTTTCAATGAGTGATGATACTCATTCCTAACTCCTCACTACTGATTATAATCACAATGTGCAATGAGAAATTTTACTGATATGAATATGGTAATATAAATACAATGTGAGAGCAGAAAAAGGTATTGGGTATACCGAACTATCCACTTGTATTTCAATTATGAATACAGATGGGTTTTACTAGAATTACTTACCAGGTGGGCTTATTCTACCATTACTACTATTCTGTCTTTGAAGATGCTCTTTATAGCATACTGAACACATGCCATTTGTACGAGGGTTTCCATAAAATCCACAGCCAGTGGAACAAAGCATAGGCACTTGGCTGTGATTAGTTTCTTGAGCCATGTTCCTCAGTTGCACACCTGAAATTTACATAAAATTAGCAAAGAACTCAGACACATAACTTCCAATCACACATTATCCAAAACTGCTTTTATATGATAAAGAAAAAAACCCACATATATCAAACTATTCTACATAACTGTCCCAAGACATAGGGCTAAAAAGGAGAGGAAAATATAAAAACCAAAAGGACACACACTGAACTTTTTATCTCCAACCCACTCTACATAAGCAAGTCTGTACAGGCTCAGAAAGTATAAAGAACTCCTAGAGAAAGAAATCTGTTTTGAAGACCCTACCCCCAGAAGGTTAAGGATAACTTATTAAGTCTAGCTCAGTTTGGACCCTCCTAGTAATAAGAGATACACATTGTAAGTTTTGATGTATGTTATACTATCTAATTTCTAAGCATTTAAACTTTTGCTGGAAGTTCATGTGCTAATGTGTGTTATTTATTCTGTTTTAAAAGCATTTCACATAGTATCATTTCTGGTGAAGATATGGAGAACTGGGCTGAATGCTTGTAAAATGATAATAAATTGGTTCAATCTTTTTGGAAAGCAAGTTAGCAATTCACTTCAAGAACCCTGTAAAAGACACATATTGCTATCTGAACCAGTCATTCCCCTTTAAGGGTCTTCAACAAAATGACTAGAGTATAATCAGAAAACGAATAATAAAATATAACGGATGTGCTTCACAGCGTTATTTATAATTTTCATAAACTGACAATAACATTAGAATATATGTAGTTTTTTTAAAAAAGCATGATATATAAATGACAAGAGTTATGCAGTCATTAAAAATATTTTAGAATACTTTTTGATTGAGGGAAATACTGATAATAAATGAAAAGGCACAATATGAAATGCATATACAATATTTTGCCAATTAGGAAAAAAGGAGCACCCATTAATCATCAAAAAGGACAGTAATGAGCATATCCCAGGATGGTGAAGCTAGTGTTTTTCCGATTTGTACCTTTACTTTTAAAATTTTCTAAAATGAAGATATTACTTGCATAATTGGTGGAAATTTTTATTTTTTTAAGTATTTATAACTAAAAAATACTAAAAACTAACAAGACAGAGGCATTAGTCAGACAGCCAAGTGATGCTGGGACTGAGGGAATTGTTTGGGAACCACACGAAAGCAATAATCAATTACAGCAGATGGAAGAACCCCATGTGCCATTTCTCCCATAAAGCAACTGGTTCTTTGTCATGAATAACATGACAGAAGGTACTAACGGACTCTCTTTCTTATTAAAAAACAACAATCTCCTAAGTGAAGGTTATTCCGAAATGGGTGTATATATATTACAGATGAGTCTATTTCAAAGATCATGAAGAATGAGACTAACCAAAGAAGGAAAATGTTTTGCCACTGAAATTTCCTTGAACTGGTAAACACCCAAGGAAAGCATTCACAGTTTACTGTTACCAACTGGATTTCTCTTCCCCTACATTATCTGAAGACTGTTGACGGGTAGTGAGGATTTATACATATTTCAGAACCAAGAGCAATAATGCACTTGACTGAATTATGATGCAGGCTTAGCATCTGCCTTTAAAAAAAAAAGTCCTAAAACTTTTGAGTATAGTTAAACCTTTAGCCTATGAACATAATTTGGGATTTTGGCAAGCATCTTTCTTATTCCATAACGACAAGTCATTTCAGAATCCCATCTTTGCCACCTTTCTTTTTATAAATGCTACTTTAGAACCCTCTTTCTTCTACAGCCCTGTACATATACATATATATACATATACATATATATATACACATACACACACATATCACATTAAAAAAATAACAATCACAGTATAGAAATGCTAATGTCAAATATTTTTGGGTTTTTCCCCTTTTTTGCCTATTTTATGAAGAATACTGGTCTGCAGCTTTCTTTCTTTTATGTTAATCTGATTTTGGTATCAGGGTAATTGCTCAAGGTCATGTAGCTAATTAATAAGTGATGGAGGCCGGGCACCGTGGCTCACAAGGTCAGGAGATAGAGACCATCCTGGCTAACATGGTGAAACCCCATCTCTACTAAAAATACAAGAAAATTAGCCATGTGTGGCAGCGTGTGCCTGTAGTCCCAGCTACTTGGGAGGCTGAGGCAGGAGAATCGCTTGAACCTGGGAGGCAGAGGTTGCAGTGAGCCGGGATCGCACCACTGCACTCCAGCCTGGGCAACAGAGCGAGACTCCGTCTCAAAAATAAATAAATAAATAAATAAATAAATAAATAAATAAATAAATAAATAAATAAGTGATGGAGCTGGGATTCTATATATATATGTGTGTATATATACATACACGTATATATAGTATGTACACATATGTATGCATATACGTATATACATACATACACACACACACACACACACACACTCAATTCAATACCTGGATTGAATCCCAGCTCTATCACTTATTAAGTCGTCAATGATTCTCAAAGTATGGTTCACATACCCCTATAGAGGTCAAAATTGTTTTCATAATAATACTAGTGAGTTTATATTTGCCTTTTTCACCATATGGACATGAGCACAAATGCTGCTATAGCAATTGTGGGGGGAAAAAAATAGCTGAAGCCTTATCAAGGAGCCAAATCAAAGCAGTGGCACCCAACTGTACTAGTAGTCAACTCTTCATCACCATGCTCTCACAGTAAAAATTATTAATTTTACTAAATCTTGACCCTGAATACACATCTTAACATTTTACATGACAAACCAGGAAGCATGCATGAAGCACTCCTGTTGTGTAAAGAAGTATGAAGACTGAAGAAAAAGCACTGTGTAATTGTTTGAGTTGTGAGCTGACTGAATTGCCTTTTTCATGGAACACGTTTCTTATTTGAAAGAATGACTAATAAACTGGTTATTGAGACTTGAGTATTCAGACTGGGCACGGTGGCTCATGCCTGTAATACCAGCACTTTGGGAGGCCAAGGCGGGAGGATCACAAGGTCAGGAGATAGAGGCCATCCTGGCTAACACAGTGAAACCCCATCTCTACTAAAAATACAAAAAATCAGCCAGGCATAGCGGCAGGAGCCTGTAATCCCAGCTCCTCAGGAGGCTGAGGCAGGAGAATGGCATGAACTCAGCGGGCAGAGCTTGCAATGAGCCAAGATCGTGCCACTGCACTCCAGCCTGGGCAACAGAGCAAGACTCCGTCTCAAAAAAAAAAAAAAAAGAGTATTCAGTAGACATTTTTGAAAATGAACAAAGTGCACTCATCACTTCAAACATCTAATATTATTTGTTATCAAAGACAACAGTCAAGTGAAAAAAACCTTGACAAGCATCTCCAGTATTCTGAGAGTTTCTGATAAGATTCATGGTGATATTAATGAAATGTGATTAGTTGCTACTATTTCAATATTTGAAATATCATCATAAGACACTGAATCAGTATTTTCTAAGCAACCAATGTTGGTTGCTTAGCAAGAAACAGTAAGAAGTTACTCATCAACAGAAGATCCATTCAAAGTGAAAAGCCAGTGAATTTTAATTTAACAAGACAAAAAGTTTTATATCGGGGTGTCCAATCTTTCGGCTTCCCTGGGCCACAGTGCAAGAATAATTGTCTTAGGCCACACATAAAATACACTAATACTAACGACAGGGGATGAACTAAAATAAATAAATATATAAATAATGTTTTAAGAAAGTTTATGAATTTGTGTTGGACCACAGATTGAACAAGCTTGTTTTGTATGGTTTCAATTTCACACTGCAACTATCCTTTAAGAAACTATCGTCAAGTTTTAGTGTAATATCAAAGAACCTCTATTATCTGATAATGTTATTAAAATATTCTTTCCAAATACATATGAGCCCAGATTTTCTTTATAACACCTTAACAGATTGAATGCCAAAGCAACTACTAGAATCTTGCTATTAAGGCAGACTTTTAAAAAATCTGCAAAAATGTGTTAACAATGCCACTCTTCTCATTAACAAGTGTGGGGGAGAGGAAAGTGGTTTTTTTTCATAAAATATTTAAAAATAAACTAGTACTTAAAACATTTTCTCAGCTTTAATTTTTAATATGATTTCACTAGATATAACTCTCATACACAAAAGCCCTTCGGGATATTTACACCAAAATTTTGAGAATCCACTGCTTATAAAACGTGCACTCTCAGTATAGACAGTTTGCCCCTCAAGGGGGAAAACACTGATTTTTGGAGAAAAGGGTCACAAAAACCCTTACTCTTGTATAAAACACAGATATACATAAAATACATAAACAGACCTGCAATATCTCCCTGGAGTTAAAATCTTCTGGAAGTGGGGACCACTTAAGGAAAAAAAAAAAAAAAAAAAAAAACCTAAAAAGGCTCGTTAGGGAAAAAATAGAGAAAAAAGACTGAGAAACTCGGGTCTAAACCACCAACTATGCTATACCGCTTATTAACAACATTAAAGTATAAGAGAGGAATTAAAGGAACTCTCCCAATGATACTGGTAAATATATGGCTAGCAACCAAACAGTAAAAAGATAAATATCATATTTCCATAAAAACTCAAGTAAAAAGTCATAGATGAAAGTACAATATGACCACTAAGCTTTTCATTACAATTACTTCAAAACATTAAGATTAAAGTTTGAAAACATGTAACACTACCAATTTTCCCAAGTCAAACTGCCTGCACGGCATCAAATTAACAATGATTTTCATAACTCAAGAGGCACAAAGGGTTTCTCAAAGGATTCTTAAAAAAAAAAGTATCAGTCTTACTTATTAATCGTTAGGCCATAAAATGTACCTTTACATGAAGAGTCAGAAAGACTGAAAAAGACGAAAAACCATAAAAGGGTAATTTAGTTTATCTGAATGTGTAATGGCATAGATGGGGTAGCTATGAAGAAACTGGAAGTCCTGACTCCCTCCCTTTGCTACTATACCTTTTTGGGGCAATCAGTCTGGCATTCAAATAATCAGGGAGGAAAAGGGATAAGGGGAGAAAAGGCAGAACAATTCCTTAACTGCTGCATTGTGGAATTATAAAACCACAAATCCAGAGACAGAGAGTAAGATCACTCTACCAGATACTTTAAAAATGATTAGCATGGTATAATAAACAAAAGCCTATGAATTGAAGAGAATTCATAAAATGTGACTTTTGACTGTTCATAACATTCGTAGTCAAATCCCCAACCTATTACTCCCTCTAACATCCCAGACAATACTTAACAGTTATTCAGAGTTTACTATGTGCCAGGAACTCTTTTTATTGTTTTATTTATATCTCATTTAATCCTCTCAAGAACCCTATGATGTTGGTGCTGTTGATATCCCTATTTTAAAAACAAAAAAAAAAATGATACTCAAAAAGACTTAGTAACTTGCCCAAGTTCCCCGATCTGGTAAGCAGCTAAGTCAGTGTCTTTTGATCTAAAAAACAAAACAAAACAAAACAAAACAAAACAAAACCAACAACAAAAAAGAGAACTGTCGAAGTCCACCATATCCCTGAAAACCTATAATTTTCTGAGCATTAATTCTTATTACTTTCATTTAAGTATACATTTTAAATTCCATTTATTTATTCAATGTTAACATATTATGCAGCTTTAATTAGCTAAAACCATGCTCTTGAAAAAATTTGTTTTTCCTTTATGTCTTTTTACCTAGGAAGTTCTTAGCAGGATTAAAAATTCAAGATTAAATGCTTTAAGACTGTAAAGAAAATTCATTACCAATTATTAAAATTCTGACAAAAGAATAGTAATGATGGCAACATAAACTCAATTATAACAGCACACATATGTCAATTAAACCTACTTTCCTGTGCTTCCTTCCCTAAAGGTAAGTCACCTGTTCCAATAATTTTTATTTTGAAATGTTTCATCCTTTTATTTTCCATCCCAACTGTGGTTCTCATTGCTTGTCATACCTGGGTTATTTTTAACAGTTTACTGCCCCTCCTCCTAATACATTTATTGAAATTCTCCTAAAACACCCAGTTCTCATTATATTACTTCGGTTTTAGTTTGTATAATAATTGTCCCAGAGAGGAGTACTCAACCTAGCATTCGTGCTTCACATAATTTAACCCGAGCAGCCTAATTTCCCTAGAAACTATGCTGTATGTAAACAGAATGGGCTTGGAGTCAGGTCGGCAGCAGCTGGAATCCCAGCTTTGCCATTTTATTACCTGTAAAAGCTTGGACTTGTTACTAAATTTCCCTGGTTTCAACTCTCTAAGAGGGCACTTACATCATTTATCTAACCAGATTAAATAATGCATATGAAAAGCATCCAAATAGTGTGTGGCATACAGCAAAGTTTTGATAACCGTTCTTACTCTATTCTTCCTAAAAGCAGAGGGTCTTTTGCTTCCATCTGTTTGAAACAAATCATGCTCACTCTTGGAAACAAGCCTCTAGCTCATATTGCGCTTTTTTTAATATATCCCGTCTACCTTTGTACTCTGCTTGTAATAATCCTATCTATTTCAGGAAATCAGCTTAAATTCTATTTCTTCTGGGCACCTTTCTGACCACCTCAAGCCTCTTCTACTCTATATTCCTAAGGAAGCTGCTTGTACCACTCTTTTGGGGCACTTAATTGTACCATTACTCAAATACTTCACTGGTACACAACTCTGTTCCCAGCTAAACTCTAAGTTTCTTCTTCAAACCCTCTTTATGCCTAACATGAACCCCACAAAATATTTTGTTGAGTAAACACACTTCATTATTATCACAAGTATTTATATCAGGCAAAAAACAGCTATATTGTGTTGAAAAGGGGAGAAAACTGATGTAGAATGTTTCACAGTGCAATATTCATAATTTATATAATGAAACAGTTATTCAGCAAGAATGACCAACAGCCCAAGGCAGTTATAAAATGCATACTTTTTTCACTTCATTCTTTTTCTCCCTCCTCCTGAAAAAAATAGGGAGGAAATATAATTTATAATGATGAATTAGTCCAAAGAAGTTGTGAACTAGCGAACCTGAGTTAAATCTGACCCATAGCCACACGATTGGCCAGTACCTATTATTTTTTTAAAAAATTAGTTGCTAGCATTCAAAAATTGGGGAATGTCACATAATTCCAGATTTCTTCTGTTGAAAAATAGGAAGATCTGACAATATTGGACTTATGTTCCTCAAATTAAAACCCATCAGCTAGGGCCCTATTGGGCAGAGCCTGTACTCTCCAGTTCAAGACCACCTTCAATTTTAGTTATCTGACTGATCTAATAAGTAATCTTTGGCCTTTTCATTTTGGGACCTTCACTAATAATTTCAAGAAAAGAAAAAAATACACATAATATGTCTAGTTAAATAAGAATGCACATTAAGCTTTGAACTAGTACGACACCGCAACACAAAGTGTTACACAAAGGTAAGATGAGCTCCTGTCACACTTTGCCTTTTTTTAAAATCACTGGAAAACTAACCACTCAGAATGGGTAAATTCTCTTTGCAATTGTATCAAATGGATCCCAGAAGAGAGCAAAATAGGATTTATGGTACACTCTAATTTTTTCTTATTAACTGATCAAAAGAGGAATTACCTAACTTGGCATAGGTGCTTGAGATTAGTGTTTCCTGGTTGCATACAGTAATTCCGAGTTCTGAGCCTTTGGATCTCCAACTATCACATGGGTAATAAACAGACATGAGGGATGGTAAGGGGCAGCAGTAACTTTTTTGCAGAGATGATAAAAAAAAAAATCTGGCCAGGTGCAGTGGCTCACACCTGTAATCCCAGCACTCTGGGTGGCCGAGGCAGGCAGCTCACAAGGTCAGGAGTTTGAGACCAGCCTGACCAACATGGTGAAACCTTGTCTCTACTAAAAATACAAAAATTAGCTGGGCATGGTGGCACGTGCCTGTAATGCCAGCTACTCAGGAGACTGAGCCAGGACAATTGCTTGAACCCAAGAGGCGGAGGTTGCAGTGAGCCAAGATCACGTCACTGCAATCCAGCCTGGGCAACAGAGCGAGACTCTGTCTCAAAAAAATCCAGGAATGCTCATAAAGCCAACAGATCAGAAAGTATGACTTGATACAAAACAGTTGGGATGAATGCTAGTCACTCTGATAAAAGTATAGGGATTTTGGACTACTGTACTGACTGTGCTTTGTAGTTTCTCTGCATAGCAGTTTTCTGAGATGGAGTTTCACTCTTGTTGCCCAGGCTGGAGTGCAGTGGCGCGGTCTCGGCTCACTGCAACCTCTGCCTCCCAGGTTCAAGCAATTCTCCTACCTCAGCCTCCCATGTAGCTGGGAATAAAGGCATGCGCCACCATGCCCAGCTAATTCTTTATTTTTAGTAGAGATGGGGTTTCACCATGTTGGCCAGGCTGGTCTCGAACCGCTGACCTCAGGTGATTCACCTCCCTTGGCCTCCCTAAGTGCTGGATTACAGGTATGAGTCACCATGCCTGGCCTATACAGCAGTTTTTTCCAGATTTCTTCTGTTGAAAAATAGGAAGATCTGACAATACTGGACTCATGTTCCCCAAATTAAAACCCATCAGCTAAGGCCCTATTAGGCAGAGCCTGTACTCTCCGATTCAAGACCACCTTCAATTTTAGCTACCTGACTGATCTTATAAGCAATCTTTGGCTTTTCAATTTGGGAATCTTCACTATTAGTTTCAAGAGAAGAAAAAATACACATGTCTAGTTAAATAAGAATGCACATTAAACTCTGAACTAGTACCACAGCACAAAGTGGTAAGATGAGCCCCTCCCACTTATAAGAAAACTTTATTAAAAACTTATGAGAAAAATTTCCTTATAGCAATATGATCTATCACTATATACTTATCCTATATTGCTATATAGTTATACTGGTAAAATAAATCTCACCAAGAGGCCACTGTATTGTTTGCATCTGAAGATAGATTCTAGAAAACTTCTGATCGACATTCCTATCTTAGATGGCTACCGGCGACTCCACCAACCTCAGATTGAAAATACAGTATTCCCAGGATGTGAAACTTGTTAATAAGGAAGACTGACTTTTCATAACCAAATGTATCGCAGGGTTGACTGCAAGAGTTAAGAACCCACAAATTCTGGTGTCTGCAGGGGTGGGATGAGGTGGGGTCCTGGAACCAATACCTGCAGATACTGAGGGATGACTGATATATGGTCATCACCCAATGAAGGGAAAGGATTAGAAAGGCAATATGTCTCATCCAAATGTGTATCCCCAGACATGATTTATATGGAGTTATAACCATGATGTGATAAATGATAGTAACACTCTTGGTACAATCCCATCTCCACTTAGAACACCAAGCTAAATATATCTGTGGTGTCTTAATTATGAAATTACTCAACAATTGAATCTGAAGGGTATCTGTATTACTAAAGCTGACAGCTTTAATCTGCCTACTATGTTTTCTCTCCTTGCTCTTTTAGGTAACAGAACATCTATTTCTTGCAGAAAGACCACTTCATTTGCTTGGGTAGGCCTGATCCCTCCCATCCCAGCGCCAGGCCTGTCTCAGGAGTGAATACCTCAGCCAAGGCTGGGCATGTGACAAGCTGAGCCTTTCACTTTTAGATTTGCAATCCATCTAGAGTTGATTTTTTTGGTATGGAATGAGGTTAAGAGCTAAGATTAATGCTTTTCTCCATATGGATATCTAATTAACCCCAAACCATTTACTAAAATGATCATCTTTTCCCTACAGTCTCATCTTTGCCCACACACTAGGCCTCATACATGTATGGGTCTTTTCCTAGGCTCTCTATTCTATTCTACTGGTTTATTTCTCTATCCTGTTCTAAATTATACAGTTTTTTTGGTATCTAGTATCAGTTTTAATCTTCCTCATGATTGTGTTGGCTATTCTTGGCTCTTTGCATTTCTACATAAATTTTAGATTCAGTTTGTCAATTTCCACTTAAAAAGTAAAAACTAATAGGATTTTTATTGGAATTGTGTTGAATCTACAGATGTGCAAATACTACTGTATACCTCTCAGTTTATTCAGTTCTCCTTTAGATTCGTAATAATGTTTTATAGTGTTCTGTGATGAGGTCTTGCATATCTTTTAGATATTCCTAGGTATTTGTTTAAAATCTACTATAAATGGTATATCTTATTTTTAAATGTCATTTTCTGTCTGTTTGTTGCCAGCCTCCAAGGTGGCCTGCCCCAATTCCCTGAGCCTCCTGGTAGTCAGGCCTCATGCAGTTCCTTCCCACATTTTATCAGTGTTGGTCTGGGAGACCAACAGAATACCATGGAAGTAATGGCATGTCTTCCAAGTCGAGGGCATAAGAGACACTGTGGTTTCTGCTTTGCTTTCTCTCTTGGTAACTCACTCTGGAGAAGCTGAGAGCCATTTCATAGAGAAAGGCTCATGTGATGAGTAGCTGAGGTCTCTGGCCAACAGCTCTATGAGTGAACCAGGAAGCCCTGGTTCTCTAGCCCTGATCAAATCTTTGAATGACTGCAGCCTTGGCTGACATGTGAACTGCAACCTCATGAAACCCTGGGCCAAAACCATACAGCTGAGGCCCTTCTATATTCTCAACAGAAATATAGATATAATTTCTGAGATAATAAATATTTGTTGTTTAAGCCAGTGAATTTTGGGTTAGTTTCTTATGCAGCAATTGATAACATAGCTTCTGGTATATATGTCTCCCTGCTTCTTGCCCCCCTATACTTTATTTTCAACACAGCAGCCAGTGATCCTATTAAAATCTAAATCAATCACACTGCTTGCTTACTCAAAATCTTCCAGTGGCTTCCCAACATACAAAGCGTTAAAAGCCAAATTCTTTACCATGACTTAAAGGCTCTTCATGATCTGGTCCCCCATTACATGACTTCCTCTTTTACTCCCCTTCCTACCATACACGCTGCTGGGTATGACAGGTATTTTCCTGTCTGAGGCCTTTGTACTTGCTATTCCTTCTACTTTCCAGAAATCCTTATGACTAGGTTCTTCACCTCCTTCAGGTCTCTGCTCAAATGTTACCTTTTTCAAGGAGGACTTCCCTTGCCACCTATTTAAAATTGTCCCCAGCATCAATTCCAGTTTTATTTTTCTTCAACACCCTTAACCTAATCTTAATTTACTGTTATATTGTGTCTCCCCTTTGCTAAAATGTCACCTCCATGACGGCAGGGATTTTGTCCATTTTGTTCAATGATGCTTTGAATAATGCTTGGTAAATGGCAGGCATTCAATATTGATTGAATGTATGAATGAAACTGCCCTGCCACCTTACCTGCACACCACCACTAGTAGCCAAGGATTTATCCCAAGGCAAAAAACTAGAAAGGCTCCTTTTAAAGAAATTGAATTTGCTGTTTAAGAAGAGATCTAAATCTGTCAGCAAGGTATGCCACCTATGACTATACAGTTTGTGCACTGAACAAAGATGCCTGCAGGCGCGGTGGCTCACGCTTGTAATCCCAGCACTTTGGGAGGCCGAGACAGGCAGATCATTTGGGTCAGGAGTTCAAGACCAGCCTGGTCAACATGGTGAAATCCTGTCTCTACTAAAAATAGAAAAATTAGCCAGGCGTGGTGGCAGGCGTCTGTAATCCCAGCTACTCTGGAGGCTAAGGCAGAAGTGCTTGAACCCAGGAGGCGGAGGCTGCAGTGAGCCATGATCGCACCACTGCACTCCAGCCTGGGCAACAGAGTGAGACTCCAAAAAAAAAAGAAAAAAAAAAACCAAAAAAAAAACAAGGATGCCTGGCCTCGTGCTCCAAGCTTTTGGGCATCTTTTCCATTCAGCCTACTCAGAAAGAGGTTCATTTAGCAATGTGACTAATTTAGCATACCAAACAGTAATTTTATTAGTAAAATTAAGTTGCAGTGAATTCCATGTTCTCAAACTGACCTAGGTTTCATATCGCATACCTTAAAGAATAAGGCATAGTTCTTACCAGCACAAGGCCATCCAATATTCTTATTTGCAAAAAGAGGAAACCCGTTCAAATTTTCCCACTGGCTTCCACATTCATGGACATTCATTCTGTTTCTTCTCAAGATTACCACAGATCGATCGATCTATCTATGCCTTTTTATTCCCTCTTTGCCCTTAAAGCTTTTAATTCAACTATGTAGACTTTGTGCTTCCCCCCACGCGCCCCCGCCCAAAACCTTTTTAAAAATCTCTTCTCCCCCTAAGGCAAATCTTCAATTGTAAATGAATGTCCTTCCCTAATTTTAAAGTTTAATATATGGTCATTCTCTAAATTTATATCTTTTCTGCTCATGAAACTCTGCACATTTTTTACAGAAGAAAACTTGCTTTACCATTTATTGAGCAATACTTATATAGAGCTTTATGTGCTAAGCACTTATAAATACCAATCCCTTTAATCCTCATAATAGTCCTATGAAGTAGGTACTATTACCACTCTCATTTTACAGAGAAGTAAACTGTTCAAGGACACACAGCTAGTTAAGTGAGGAGCTGGAATTCAACCCAAGCAGTTGGCTGGAGTCCACACTCTAAATCAGCAGTTCCCAAAGCATATCTGTGGACTCTTGGGGATTCCTGAGATCCTTTCAGAGGTCCCTCCCCCTCCCCCCTGCCCTCCCAACCCCATCTTCTCCCCTCCCTTCCCCTCTCTCCTTTCCTCTCCTTTTTCGACAGAGTTCTGCTCTTGTTGCCCAAGCTGGAGTGCAGTGGCACGATCTCGGCTCACTGCAACCTCCGCTTCCCAGGTTCAAGTGATTCCCCTGCTTCAGCCTCCTGAGTAGCTGGGATTTACAGGTGCCTACCACCACGATTTTTTGTGTTTTTAGGAGAGACAGGGTTTCACCATGTTGGCCAGACTGGTCTTGAACTCCTGACCTCAGGTGACCCACCCCCTTCAGCCTCCCAAAGAGCTGGGATTACAGGCATGAACCACTGCGCCCAGCCCCTATTTTCATAATAACAAGAACTTGTTATTCGTCTTATTCACTGTGTTGACATTTGCATTGGCAGTGTAAAAGCAATGAAGGGTAAAATAGCTAGAGCTTTAACATGCCATCAAGGCAGTGGCACCAAACCATAGTATGATAGTATAGTTGTCATTATATGACAAGGAGATGTCATATAATATGGTGATGTCATTAGGTAATGACTACCTAATAGTAGTCATTATATTCATCACCATACTCTCACAGTTAAAAAACAAAAAACCAGTTTCACTTGCTGAGTATTCCTGATGAAACAAATTATTTTTACTAAATCTATTTTTTTTTTTGACACGGAATTTTGCTCTTGTTGCACAGGCTGGAGTGCGGTGGCGCAATCTCGGCTCCCTGCAACCTTTGCCTCCTGGGTTCAAGTGATTCTCCTACCTCAGCGTCCCGACTAGCTGAGATTACTGGCGTCCGTCACTATGCCTGGCTGATTTTTTTTGTATTTTTAGTAGAGACGGGGTTTCACCATGTTGGTCAGGCTGGTCTTGAACTCCTGACCTCAGGTGATCCACCCACCTCGGCCTCCCAAAGCGTTGAGATTACAGGCGTGAGCCACTGCGCCCGGCCCTTTTATTAACTCTTGATTCTGATTACACTTCATTGTATTTTTCCTCTTTCACCTATTTTGAGATACGTCACCCCAGGGTAAAGCCTTCCTCATTCTAGTTTTTTATCCACATACTGGAAACTGAAGTCTCTATCCTTGCAGAGGTTTTGGGCACACAGTTCTTAATTAGTCTCCCATTTCAGGGAAAAGGGTTACTGAGGAAAAAGATACCTACACAAATTCAGAGGAAAACAACTTAACTTGTAATAATCAACACTGGCCTTCAACATGAATTAAAATATGCATAATGAGCAAATAATAAGTTTCTAGGCACAAAGAGCCTATAATATGAAAGCAAAAAAAAAAAAAAATTTAACATACAGAAAAAATTATTTGGTTTTTTCAGAGTTATATTCCCAGCACTCTAGATTAGGGCTTGCAAATTTTTTCTCTAAAGCACCAGAGAGCAACTATTCTAGGCTTTGTGGGCCATAGAGTCTGTCACAACTGCTCAATTCCGCCTTTATAGTAAAAAAGAAGCCATAGACAATAAGTAAATGAATAGGAATGGCTGTGTTTCAATAAAACTTTTGTTTACAATAAGGGGTGACTAGAATGGATTTGGTGAGTGGGCCATAGTTGGCCAATTCCTGCTCTAGATTAATGCCAGGCACATAGGAGGTACTCAAATACATGTTGGATGAATAAATGATTTCACAACTATTTTGGTTAGAGATATTATCAGGAAAGACATGGCAAAATTCCATGACTATAAGCAAGTACTTTCTTCTGTCATAGCTCTTTGTTCAAGGACATCTTGATAAACTTACCGTACCTACCACTCCGCTAGCTATTAAACACTATAAAAGACATTTAGGACACACAGTTCTGCTCTCATCGATGTAGGTACAAGAACAGAAATACTAATGTCTGATTTTCACGTATCTGCACAAACATCACATCTAACTCCAAAATTACAACTTTATTAGCCACAAAACCACAAAATGTTAAGTAACAAAATCACAAAGTTTTAGAATATACCACTCTCACTTCACAGAGGTATACAAAAATGGATGCCAGAAATGATTGCAAGATATTTCAGAAACTGATTTTCTTTCAGTTAAAACGTAACACACCTTTTAGGGATGACTAACAAATGCATCATGAAAGGAAGTTTAACTATAAATCACTGCAAAACAACTGTTATATATACAGGGACAACTTGATGTGTAGTAAAAAGAAAAAAGAACTGACTCATCTTCAAGTTGGTTGTGAATATAAACTTCCTACTTAGATAAATGGTTAGCCTGAAGTACTTCATTTAAGATAGTTATGATGCTTGTCCTTTATAACTCATAGGATTTTGAGGGGGTCAACTGGGATGGTGATTGTGAAAATACTTTAACCCGTAAGTTGCAATATAAAGCTCAGTTCAGAATTGGGTGGCTTATTTAAGTCACATATCTGCAGTTCATCATGAGAGAGAGAGGTGCAAACTGTCAGCTATTTAATAGTAGCTGCAGTCATAAATCCAAGACTCCTTATTTACACATAGCTCACAAAGGGCAGGTTCATAAAAGTTCTCCTTGCCACAGAAACAGTAATCACCTGTTAGGAGATCTGTGAGTAGGCCTCACTTCCACCTGAGATGATACCGTTTTTTATTAAAAGTGTGATGGAATGGTTTCTAACATCCTCCTCTCAAAAGTTCATAAAATGATGTATCAATTACTCTGGATAACTGGCAACAAAAATTTACTATGTGCTTACGTTCAATATTTATTACTGTAAAGGAGGGATAAAAGCAAGTATGTGGTCTACCAGAGGAGACTTCTATGTGCCTAGACTATAGGATAGTGGGAAATGATCTTAGAATAAGGCCACATCACAAAATGTGTGTTTCCACACTAAGGAGTCTGAACTTAAACCCACAAGCAACAGGGAATCCCACCACCTTAGGATGAAAAGGGGAGCTTTTTAGAACAAGTGCTGTTCACTAAATATTACTGTTTTTTATATACTTCAAATTGCTCTGAAAAGAATCCTAGGTGACTTTAAATCTGCATGCTGAATAATATCAAAAGTAGGCAAAAACAGTCAATCCAAGGAAAAATGGTTAAAAAAAATAAGTTAGAAATACTGTCAATAAATAAAATGTATGCCCATAAAGGCCTATTTGCTAATTGGAAGCCATTCAACTCTATTCAAGGAGCTAATGCAAAGAAGAATATGACTACTTAAGAAAAACAAAATCAGTGACTCAAGAAAAGTACAATGAAATATTACCCCAGATAACATAAGAGGATTTCATCTGTAGTTTACAACAAGTAAAACACAAAATGATATGGTCAATAATACCTGAAAAGTAAAATGTAAGTTTCTGGGATGGATGGATGGATGGATGGATGGATGCATGGATGGATGGATTGACTGACTGACTGATTTGAGACAGGGTCTCACTCTGTTGCCTAGGCTGGAGTGCAGTGGCATGATCTTGGCTCACTGCAACCTCTACCTCCCAGGATCAAACGATTCTCCTGCCTCAGCCTCCCAAGTAGCTGGGATTACAGGGCACCACCATACCTAATTTTTATATTTTTAGAAGAGACGGGGTTTCACCATATTGGCCAAGGCTGGTCTTGAACTCCTGACATCAAATGATCCACTCGCCTCAGCCTCCCAAAGTGCTGGGATTATAAGGCGTGAGCCACCCACCCAGCCTCTGGGTATTTAGTTCTAATATAAATCAATAGTCTCATGGCCACCTTCAGTTAACAGCCAGTCTTCATGGAGCCAGAGTTAAAAATAAAATTCGGCCAGCGGCAGTGGCTCACATGTGTAATCCCAACATTCTGGGAGGCCAAGGCGAGAGGATTGCTTGAGTCCAGGAGTTCAAGACCAGCCTGGACAACATAGTGAGATCCCCGTCTCTACAAAGAATAAGAAAATTATCTGGGTGTGGTGGTGCACAGCTGTGGTCCCAGCTACTCAGGAGGCTATGGTGGGAGTACCGTCTGAGCCTAGGAAATTGAGGCTGCAGTGAGCTGAGATCCCACCACTGCACCCCTGCATAGGTGACAGAGCAAGACTCTTGTTTCTTAAAAAAACAATAATAATAATGATGAACTTATCATTCAGGCTTATCATTTAGGCAATCCTTCATAAAGTTTATTTCTCCTAACTGTGTGCTTTTGTTCTATCAAAGATTGCTGAGGCAGAGGAAAAGGGTAAGGAGAAAGCAGACTGAGAAGGCAGAATGTGTTACAAATTTCTGCTTCAAATAGAATAGTTCGTTTTTGGTGTTTTCACATATCTGGTTTCTGCAAAAGATTTCAATTAAATAAAGGGGCTCAGATGGCTAAAAAATTTGGACACTTTAAGTTCTTGATTAAGGGCAAACTCAACAATGCTCAACAGTAAGCCAATCTGAGGTAGGGCTGATATACTATACCATGAACACTTCAGAGCATATCTAGGCCGCTAGTTATAAGAGTTAAATTTCAGTCAGGCCCTTTGAATTGAGATGTTCTGAGTGAATATCCACAAGTTACCAATTAATCCCACCAAATTCTCCAAATTTTTTCCCTAAATTAAAAAAACCAGGTCAGAAAAACTATATAATTAGGTATGTATTAGAGTAAGTGCTCATTGAAAATGTCTACTCACTATTCCGTACTAGGCCCTGGGCTAAGCATTTTATATAGATTATCTGACTTAGGCCTCACCAAATCTGTATAAGGAAGGTAACATTCTCACACACGTTCCTTTGTAATCAGTTAAAGAAACTGAAGTTACACATGCCATTCACTGCCTCCCTACTAACATTCCCTTCTAAGACAATCTGTATACCTATAAATCAGCTCTTGCTGCCCTTTTAGTACCATGGGATAAACCCTCCAGACAAGCTAATTAGACCTGGATGAACACTGACCCAATGAACCTATCTAAAGTCATGGATGGAGGTGGGGAGGAGACAGAATAGCACACACATAAAAAGTACCAAGGCTACATACTTGCAATTCAATCACATATGATTTTCCAAAGATTTTTTAAATAATCCTTTTTTCTTTCCTTAGTTAGAATGGATTTCTATTTCCATGTGTTCTGGTCCCTGACTAGAATCCAGTAAACAGTGATTTCTTTTAGAACGTAACATTAATACCTTGTTCCTATCCTTTGGTGTCTCCCCTAACACCTACACTATTTCTAAGCACAAAGTAAAAGTGATTATCAGTGCTGAAATCTAGACTACTTTTAACCTTCAGTGGAATCATCTCAAACAGATAAATTTATCTCACAATAAAACCACTAACTGAAACCTAGTCCTTCCTGAAAGACTCTAAATTAATGTGCCACCCGTAACATTGCTAGTCTTCAAAGGTGCTTCTAGATAAGAAATCTACCAGCATTTAAATGTAAAAATCAGTTTTCATCTCCATATCGCATATAAACAGATGGCTCACTTTTAATCTGAGAAGCAGTCACTGACAGACTTCAATACTTGCAACACTGCTTGACTCAACTGACAGTACCTTTATTCAAGAGCAACTGCAAGGCTGGGCGTGGGGGCTCACACCTGTAATCCTAGCACTTTGGGAGGCCAAGGCGGGTGGATCACCTGAGGTCAGGAGTTCGAGACCAGCCTGACCAACATGGTTAAACTTTGTCTCTACTAAAAGTGCAAAATTAGTTGGGTGTGGTGGCACATGCCTGTAATCCCAGCTACTTGGGAGGGTGAGGCAGGAGAATCGTGCCACTGCACTCCAGCCGCGGCAACAAGAGTGAAACTCCTTCTCAAAAATAAAAATAACTACACTATAATAAATTTTATAAATTGTTTAAAAATCACTTTATGGCCGGGCGTGGTGGCTCATGCTTATAATCCCAGCACTTTGGGAGGCCGAAACAGGCGGATCACGAGGTCAGGAGATCAAGACCATCCTGGCTAACATGGTAAAACCCCGTATCTACTAAAAAATACAAAAAATTAGCCGGGCGTGGTGGCAGGAGCCTGTAGTCCCAGCTACTCCAGAAGCTGAGGCAGGAGAAGGGCGTGAACCCAGGAGGCAGAGCTTGCAGTGAGCCAAGATTGCACCACTGCACTCCAGCCTGGGCCACAGAGCAAGACTCCGTCTCAAAAAAAAAAAAATCACTTTACATAAAACCCAGAGAAAATACACCTAACCTTCACCAAGATTCCTGAAGAAATATTTTTTGCTTCCTCTTCTCTTTCTCGGTGGAGCTGTATCTGATGCAAGAACCAATCTTTCATGTTCCAGACAAAGAGAATTGTGTCATCAATAAATGTCATGTTTAATGCAAACACATTACCTAGTAAAACCAACAATCTAGAACAGTGTTGTCCAACACAGTAGCCATCAGTCACATGTAGCTACTGAGAATGTGAAATGGGGCTAATGCATACAGAAGAGTGAGACAGGAAGGCAGGGGAGTAAAGATTTTTTCTTTTTTTTCTTTGAGATGGAGTCTTGCCTTGTCGCCCAGGCTGGAGTGCAATGGCGCAATTTCCACTCAGTGCAACCTCTGCCTCCTGGGTTCAAGCGATTCTCCTGCCTCAGCCTCCCGAGTAGCTTTGATGACAGGTGCCAGCCACCATGCCCGGCTAATTTTTTGTATCTTTAGTAGAGATGGAGGTTTCATTATGTTGGCCAGGTTGGTCTTGAACTCCTGACCTTGTGATCCACCCGCCTTGGCCTCCCAAAGTGCTGGGATTACAGGCGTGAGCCACCACGCCCAGCCGGGAGTAAAGATTTCTATTCTACTTTTCTGGAGATGTTTCTTATGATACCTTAACTGAAAATATCCTACTTTGTAATGTTCAAATTCTTAATCCTAAAGCCTTAAAATCTATTATTTTGAGCATTTATAATATGCTACCTAGTATTCCTCCTCTCAAAGAACAAACAGGTTTAATAATGATAATAATTTGCAAGCACTGATGATTCATTCAACCTCGCAATATCCCACCAGGTAGCAAATTATTACTGTATCTATTTTACAGATTACACAACTGAGGCCCAGGAAGGTTTAAGTAATTTGCTCAGTATCACAGAGATGTTAGAAGAGACAGCTAGGATCTGAACTCAGGCAGCCAGACTCTATAGCCTGTCTATATGACCATGTTACATGGCCTTATATAGCCCAAAAACTTCATTTTAATATGCTGCATTATACAACAGTAAAACAAGCTCAAATACATTTCCAAATCTTAGCAAAACCAAATGATAGAATTGGGTACAGGATCAATGAGAAGCCTACACTATTGTGTAGGTATTGTGGTAAGGTAAAGGGTAGAGCAAGGAAGAGGGAATAAAGTAGATGAGTTTTATATATGGTGCTCACATATTCCTACATGTACTTTCTATCCTTGTAAAGTTAATTAGCTTCTAACTTTATCCCCTTGAGAGAAGAGTAATATAGAACAGAACACAGAGAATCATCTCAGAGAGATAAAAAGAAATTTGGGACCAATTTACTATCATACAATTTCCCCCTAAACCCTCTACAGTGATAAAAGCAACTCTCTTCCCTATTGTGTGTTCTCTCCTAATCTCATTTTAAAAATCAAAGTTTCATTAGTATGTTCCAAAGGCTTCTCTCACCTTGAATTTTCCTTATTTTTAACACTAATTAAAAAAGAGGAGGGAAGGGTGTTGAAGTACTGTTCACAGAATAGCAGCACCAAATTAAACTTGGCTTTTCAAGGGAAATGCCAAATGGCTGTAAATTAAGAATTAAATTTCGTATTACAGACCCTAAAACTGCATTAAAGTGAGGCTTGTCATCTTTAAACAAGATTATAAATATTTCTTCTCTAGAAATACTGAAAGATTAGGACCTAGATAACCTCTGGAGATTTACACAGTGCTATATATCTACTGACCAATATAGAAAAGAAAATAATGGGGCAAAGTGAAACCTTTGGGTTTTTCCACTAATTTTGAATGCAGCAACATGTGTCCCTCCATTTCTGCCACATACCCTTTGACCACTTTCATTATGAATATCCATATTCGGCCGCGCAAGGTGGCTCACACTGGTCATCTCAGCACTTTGGGAGGCCAAGGCAGGCAGATCAATGGAGGTCAGGAGTTTGAGACCAGACTGGCCAACATGGTGAAACCCCACCTCTTTGTAAAGTACAAAAATTAGTCACGCATGGTGGCGAATGCCTGTAGTCCCAGCTGCTCAGGAGGCTGAGACAGGAGAATTACTTGAACTTGGTAGGCAGAGGATGCAGTGAGCAGAAATTGTGCCACTGCCTCCAGCCTGGGCGACAGAGTGAGACTCCGTCTCAAAAAAAGAAAAAAAAAAAAAAAAAAAGGATATCCATATTCAATGTGTATTCTTCATGTTTTCTAAATGTTTTCTCATTCACTGATTCTAAAGATAGTCCATTTTGATTTTCCTTCAGTCAACACATTTGTGTTATGAAGGGAAAGTAATTTCATTTTAGTGCATACACTGCGTAACATTCCTTCTACTGCATGCCTCAGTGAACAGTTAACAAGATTTTATAAGTCTCTGTCTACAGGCTCATCATTTTGCTCAATACAATGCTGTATATTTTAATCACTCCATCTGTACAAACAATGCATTATTCTAAAGAGAGAGAAAAAACATCCAATTAAGAGTCTCACTCCTAAATCCATAAAGAAAAAGTGGGGGGGAGGAGGGTAGAAAAAAAACAGACACCACCCCACCATAGATTCTTAAGGTGTTAACTTCACCTTAAAGGAAGGAAAAGGAGAATTTTTTTCTTCCATAGGCATTTCTATTATTCAAAGTACTTTAAAAAATAAAATTGGCAAATTTAAAAAACTTTCAACTGCATTTAGGGAACAAGGGTGCTTGTATTTTGATATATTCTTTGATTAAATAAAGTTATTTTTTAAAATATTAGCTTTTAAAATTATTATAATTTAAATTATTATTTCCAGAAGCAATTTTCTATATTAATATCAAACATCATAATCCCAAGTCATTTTTTTATGGTTGTTTGGTCAAAATATTAACTTTAAATGGCTGAAATCAACTGCAAAATAAACAGCAATCTAAAGAATTATAATCTTTTGCTTCACAATAATAAATTAGTAATGCAGATTCCAATGCTTATAATAATTCTGAAAAAAGATGTGTAGTCACTAATAACATTAGTTATGTTATTGCACAAATTATTATATAAATAAAAATCTACCACCCACTCCACCCTCAGTATCCTACCCACCAGAAAAAATACACCCTAAAAATGTCTCATCATGATGACTTAGGTCTATCTTCAAGCATTTTAAATTAAAAAAAAAAAAAAATTAAGTTACTATGCCCAATTACATAGGGTTACAGGCTTAAGTCTCTACTCACACAGTTGAGGTTGATGAGCAAACAGCTGTCCTGTATCTTGAGACAGACATTAGCTTTCTGCCTTCCCTATCCTCATAAGCAGCTACTTAAAAGTTTTGAGTTTTATGCAAGAAAACATTTTAAAGCCTTCTGTGTTTTACTGCAGCAGACTTCAGATTCATTCCTGTAACACATTTAACATGAAACAGAGTTGAGACATATAAAATTTATGTACCACATTTTAATCACCTAAAATTTTAAGGAGTGTTTTTGCTATTTATTATAGCTAGGTTAAAAGGGTGGCTAAAGAAAAAGTGAAAAATAAAAACATTCCAATTGGTATTTGACATTATTAACAATATGCATATAACTAATCCATAGATTTTCTATACCTGGCCACAGACTAAGTGAGTAAGGATTACGTTATATAATCATTTTATCCAAAGTAAGCAAAAGTAGCTATTTTTCTGTTTTCCTTAAGTCTAGCTAATTTATTTAGAATAAACAGCTACCAACTAAAGAACACTTTTACCAACAGTCAGTGGAATGCCTTTGGAGTCTCAAGTATACATGTCATAGCACCGGACTAGGGAGAATGAAATTGTTTTGTGACAGCAGGAGGAGCCATGTTGCTGACATTTTCTACGGTTTATAGCACATTTCTTGACAGATTCAAATTTCTACAGTACCATTATTGCTACAGGTTAATCAAGTGTTAGAAGCCTTGCCTAGAATATAAAACCTTGTTCCCATAAAAAAAAAATTATCCTACTAAACTGAACTTTCAAAATACCAAAAATACATAAGGTGTGTAAATTAGGAATTAACTACAATTACAAGATAAAAATCTTTGTCTCTCCATCCCATTAGCAAACATGTATTACACAGGCAGTCATAATGACAGTTTGCACTGCAGAAATAAATGTTTTTATTTATTTATTTATTTATTTAATTTATTTATTTGAGACAGAGTTTGTTCTTGTTGCCCAGGCTGGAGTGCAACGGTGCGATCTTGGCTCACTGCAACCTCTGCCTCCCAGGTTCAAGAGATTCTCCTGCCTCAGCCACCTGAGTAGCTGGGACTACAGGCACCCAACCATCACGCCTGGCTAATTTTTGTATTTTTTGTAGAGACAGTTTCACCATATCGGCAGGGCTGGTCTCAAATTCCTGACCTCAGGTGATCCACCTGCCTTGGCTTCCCAAAGTGCTGGGATTACAGGCATAAGCCACTGCACCAGGCCAAAAGATTTAATTTTTTAAAAAATTTATATTGCTACGTAAGAAGTGCCATTTAAAAATCTAACACATGCCAGATGCAGTGGCTCATGTCTATAATCCCAGCACTTTGGGAGGCTGAGGCAGGCAGATCACCTGAGGTCAGGAGTTCATGACCAGCCTGGCCAACACGGTGAAACCCCGTCTCTACTAATAACACAAAAATTAGCGGGGCATGGTGGCGCATGCCTGTAATCTCAGCTACTAGAGGGGCTGAGGCAGGAGGATTGCTTGAACCTGGGAGGTGGAGGTTGCAGTGTGCCGAGATCATGCCACTGCACTCCAGCCTGGGCAACAGAGGGAAACACGGTCTCAAAAAAAAAAAAAAAAAAAAAAAAATCTAACACATTATATCTAAACTTTAATGTACAACAGTATCAGAAAGCCACAATACAGAGACAGATTCTAGGCTTTGATGTTTCCATGCATTTCCTATTCACCCGCATTTTTTAATACAACTGCAAGTAAACTTCAAGCAAAATATGTACACTTCAATTAAAACATCCTAGAATACTCAGATAACTACTTTTCCCCTATATGTACACTGGGCTAATATGTATATTGGTCTAAATTTCTATAGTAAATTTTAGGAAAAACTTAAAGATGTCATGAACATAGTAAATGTACTGTTTATATTAGCAACATAATTCAAAAACCCCATGAGAAATAGCATCCAAACACTCCAATTTCATAGACTAATTTTAAAACTATTAATTAATGCTGAAATATTTAACATTTGCTATGCTGTAAGAGATGACTTGATGTTTTAGGGTTTATTCAAAATAACTCAAATGTTTCTCTATAATCGACTTATATTGTACATATGAATATTTTAAAAATAATTCAAAATCTCATAAGAGTTATATGAAAGGTATTCTATCATAATAAGTTAAAATATTTGTCCAAGAGTCTAACTTTGCTTCAGTAGAACTGATTAAAACTCTGATTTCATCGCAGGCTTAAATGAGTCTGCAGTACAAGGGCTAAAACATAAACTGTACCAATCTTGGGCTATAAAACAGAAGCATGCTTTCTGTATAATAATAATTTACATTTTATAGGTGTTAACAATATTACAGACACCACTGAGAGTTTTACATGCACGCTTAATCTTCACTCCATCCTTAAAAGTCAGGTGCTACTATTACCAACTCTTTACAGATGACAAAACAGGTTTGGAGATGATAGGAACTGGTTCAAGATCACAGAGCTAGTTAAGTGGCAGAGCTAGGACCTGAAGCCAAATCTATTTGTCTCCAAAACCTGGTGCTCTTGAGCATAAAGCTAGATTACAGGCAAACAGTGATCCATTGTACTGATAGATCAAACTGTATCTGGAATTAGTATCCAGATTTGGATACCATATGCTAAGTGTGATACTGATGAATGAATGTTATCACAAAACCAACAGGATGGTTATAAATTCAGGAAAGTCATCTCTTACAAGAAGTGACTATATGAAATTAAAGCAAGTAACCTAGCGAAAAGACAAAAAAGAACACATTTGGAAGGGCAGTTAGACACAAAAAAAGCAGGCTCATCTCACGTGGTACAGAGTACAGAACTTGAAACAGTGTATAGACGTCTCAGGAGACATTCTTGTTCAACACAAAGCACTTTATAATGCTAAAGAATCCAACAGCTCAAAGCGGTTCCTACTATAGTACTGAGCTCCTGCAATTAAATACCTAAACCTGGTTAAATATCTAAACCCAATTAAATATCTGAATTATTACCATCATAGTAATAACTTGATTTAGACAAAGTTACCAAAGAATGTTAAAACTCTTTGTGAATGAAAGTTTGATGAGGACTGGTATATACTGAGTCTAATAGTGTCTTCCCACAAATTATGTATTACAGAAGGAAAAATATTAACTTAAGTAGAGGAACCTGGCAGGTATCACATTAACCTAAAGACCTAAGTAAGTATCACTGATAAGGGAACAAGTGGACATGTGCCTCCTAATGTGATGCACTGAAAAGTACACAAGTGTAACATTCCTGCCAAAACCACATTCCTAAATTTTATCATGAAAACACATTAGATACACCCAAATTAAGGGAGATTCTACAAATAAATGGTCTGTCACTCTCTTCAAAAATGTCAGTGTCATTAAAGACAAAGAAAGGCTGAAGAAATGTTCCTGATTAAAGGAGAATAAAGAGATGTGGCAACTAAATGCAATGAATGATTATGGGTTGGATTCCGGACAGGAAAAAAAAAATCATTAAAGAATGATTATTGGGCTCACGCCTGTAATCCCAGCACTCTGGGAGGCCGAGGCAGGTGGATTACCTGAGGTCAGGAGCTCAAGACCAGCCTGGCCAACATGGTGAAACCCCAACTCTACTAAAAATACAAAAATGAGCTGGGCGTGATGGTACGCTTGTAATCCTTGCTACTCGGGAGACTGAGGCAGGAGAATCATTTGAACCTGGGAGGCGGAGGTTGCAGTGAGCCATTGCACTCCAGCCTGGGATACAAGAGCAAAACAGCGTCTCACACACAAAAGAAAAAAAAATTAATGGGAAAACTAGTAAAATGTGAATGTGGACTGTGTATTAGATAACTGCGTTATTTCCTTAATTTAGTAACTGTAACGTAGTTATACAAGAGAAGGTCCTTGTTGTTAAAACTATACATTGAAATATTACATGGTGAAGGAACATGATGTAAGCAACTTAATCCCAAAAGATTCAGAAAAAAATAATATGACAGAGAATGAACAAGAAAATAGCACAAAATGTTAACAATGGGTTAATCTTACTAAGACAAGAAGTCCAGGGACCAGTTTCGTGGAAGACAAATTTTCCGTGTGTGTTTTTGGGGTGGGGGTAGGGGTGGGTAAGATGATTTCAGGATGAAACTGTTCCACCTCAGATCATCAGGCCTTAGGTTCTCATAAGCAGTGTGTAACCTAGATCCCTCTCATGAGCAGTTCTCAAGAGGGTTCGCGCTCCTATGAGAATCCAGTGTTGCTGATCTGACAGGAGGCGGAGCTCAAGTGGTAATGCCAGCTGCCACGCACTCACCTGCTGTGCAGCCAGGTTTCTAACAGGCCACAGACTAGTACCAGGCCTAGTTCAGTTGCCAGCCCAGGGACTGGGATAGGAAATACATGTCTATTTTAACCTTCCATAAATTTGAATTATTGCAAAATAAAACCTGGTAAACATTTGAAGCTGATGTTTCAAGGATTCTAAATAGCTAAAAGAACCAGATTCCCTATCTTGTTTCACACACAAACTCCATCCAATCCAACAGCAGTTTAAACTGATTTATGATGATTAAATGAGTTATAATAAATAGTGCTCCAGTTTAAAATACCAAATGTAAGTGCCAAATGACATGAACCTTTCCACTGATGATAAGGTATGACTCACAGATCTAAGTCAGGTGAACGTCTACCTCCTCCCCATCTTGTTATTCTACTGCACCCTTCCCAAAACTACACTGGAATTAAAGAACAGAGACAAGACTTCTCCAATAAAGCACTGCTATTCTTCCATTGAGAAGGCAGTAGCAAGTGTGTCTCCTTACTAAAAACTCCAAATTAAGTTATCTATCTAACTATTTATTTATTTATTTTGAAACAAAGTTTTTCTCTTGTTGCCCAGGCTGGAGTGCAATGGCGCGATCTCGGCTCACTGCAACCTCCGCCTTCTGGGTTTAAGCGATTCTCCTGCCTCAGTCTCCTGAGTAGCTGGGATTACAGGCATGCGCCACCATGCCCGGCTAATTTTGTATTTTTAGTAGAGACGGAGTTTCACCATGTTGGTCAGGCTGGTCTCGAACTCCTGATCTCAGGTGATCTGCCCGCCTCGGCCTCCCAAAGTGGTGGTATTACAGGCGTAAGCCACCGTAGCCAGCCCAAATTAAGTTATGTTCTGATTAAATCGCCAGGTAGCAAAACAGAACCAAATCCAGAGTGATCAACAACAAATATGGAAAGTATTTTTAAAAACCTCTCACTCTAAACAAAACTGTAATGCCAATTAAAAGCTGGCAAAGTACACTACTACATATTCACTACAGAGCACCTGGCAAAAATAAGCGTCCAGAATGTTAATTACTGAGACTAACATACAAACGGTTAATACACAAACATTTCAGTTGCACAAAAAAAAAAAAAAGAAATGAAGAACAGAAAGAGGGAGGGAAAACAAAACAGAAGTAGAATATGAATGATTAAAGAAAACATGCAAGAAGAAATAATGATGGCTACACATCACCACACTATTTTGAGTTCTTCTCCAATGATTACACAGATTTTTCTTCCACACATTTTATCTTCCACTGTCGTCCACCTCACCTACTATAAAATATAAGACTGCAAGAAATGTTAAGAACTGTTAAGAGCACGGCTTTGACTGCATCTTGTGACGATACTTTTTTTTCTTTTTAACTTGTTGAGCGGCCCAAAACAGCAGTCTCTTTACCAGGAAATTCTCACAAACAATTCACATTGGAAAGGAGTGGAGTGTCAGAACACATCACCTAATTCACATCACCTAATTCCAACAGCCTTCCAACCCTTCCAACTCTGGGAAGAATGAAATGAATTATTTTAGCTTCCTATACTAACCGAGATAGTCCTACATCAGGTATCAGCAACCTATGGCACAACTGTTTTTTTTCTTTGAGACGGAGTCTCGCTCTGTCGCCCAGACTGGAGTGCAATTGCGCGATCTTGGCTCACTGCAACCTCCACCTCCTGGGTTCAAACGATTCTCCTGCCTCAGCCTCCTGAGTAGCTGGGATTACAGATGTGCACCACCACGCCGGGCTAATATTTGTATTTTTAGTAGAGACAGGGTTTCACCATGTTGGTTAGGCTGGTCTTGAACTGCTGACCTCATGATCCACCCACCTCGGCCTCCTAAAGTGCTGGGATTACAGGTGCGAGCCACCGCACTCTGCCTGCCCAGCCGGCACAGTATTTACTGGTAGTTTAGCTAATTCCAGGCCTTGGGCCCTGTTGCTAAGCTGTGGCCTTCTTTCAGACAGTCTCTTTATCAGGTTAATCTTTCTAACTCCAGAGCACCAAGACTGCCTTGTTTAAAGTAAGCATTTTAATAGGTTCTTGTTGAATGCCAAACTACAAAACAAGCAAAACCATTTTATCTCAATCCCAATCCCTGCCTTCTCTCCCATTTTCTCAGGTACCAGGCTATCAACTCCTCTACCTCTGCCAGATCTCTCTATTAGCCCTCCAATTTTTCCCCCACATATCTCAATTTAAACTCCAATTCTCCAAATGCTGCAGGTAAATAATATTGTTAATAAAAGGATCAGAATAACACACACTGTGAATGAAACTTAACCAATTCAAACCTAAAATGTAAGCCAATTTAAACCTAAAATCACTAACTTAGGAAATAAAAGATGTATCGATGGACACGTGCGTGTATACAAACATAATATATTTGGGAGTGTAGGAAGCAAGTTTTCAAGTATCCATCATCTTCCAAATTAACTCTTACACCTACACTTCTAAGAAGATTATAACATATGCATATGAGTCTGCAATTACAGCTCAATTCAAAGGCTTTCATTAAGGCATTAGTCAAATCAGCATGGTCAAGCAGCTGAATTTCTAGCAAATCCCTAATATGACATTACAAATCATAAACCTTGATTTGTAGCTTCCTCCACAGATTCCTCTTAACTTAAATTGCATTAAGTCCCAAACTTTGAAAAGAAAGAAGGTGGTATGCAAAGAAATGAAAACGACTCCAAACAATAAATCCAAGTATAAGTTAGAAAAATACTAGGGAATGGGGGACAGAAGTGTTGCGACATGGACAAGATTCAACTAACCCATTCAAAATCTAGCATATTCTTGTAAATAAGAGTTTTAAATAAGGAATACCTTCTTAGGGGAGGTTTAAAGGAAAGGTAGTAGCTTTTTGGCAGAGGTGAGTAGGAAATAATAATAAAAGAGAATAATAGCTGGCAATTCAATTCTTTCCCTGAAATAAAAGCCTTCTGGTTTAATATAAATTTTTCTATCTTCTCTACCAAAACTAAGCAGTGTATTTGTTGTTATTTTTTGAGACAGGGCCACACTCTTGCTCAGACTGCAGTGAAGTAGAATGACCACAGCTCACTGAAGCCTCCAACCTCAGCCTACTGAGTAGCTGGGTACACTACAGGTGCATACCACCACACTCCACTAATTTAAAAGATTTTGGCCAGGGGCGGTGGCTCACGCCTGTAATCCCAGAACTTTGGGAGGCTGAAGCGGGTGGATCACGAGGTCAGGAGATCAAGACCATCCTGGCTAACACGGTGAAACCCCGTGTCTAATAAAAAAAATACAAAAAATTGGCCGGGCGTGGTGGCAGGTGCCTGTAGTCCCAGCTACTCGGGAGGCTGAGGCAGGAGAACGGCATGAACCCAGGAGGCAGAGCTTGCAGTGAGCCAAGATCGCGCCACTACACTCCAGCCTGGGCGACAGAGCGAGACTCCGTCTCAAAAAAAAAAAAACAAAAAAACAAACCCAGCAAAGTTTCCACCCCTAGGTATTTATACACATGTCCACACAAAGACTTGTACTGAAATGTTCATAGTAACCTTATTTTAACAGCCAAGAAATGGAAACAATCCCAATTATCCATCTAATGGTACATGGATAAACAAAGTATGATATATCCATAAAATGAAATACTATTCTGCAATTAAAAGTAATGAACTACTGATAACACAATGTGGGGGAATCTCCAAATTATTATGCTAAGTGAAAGAAAAAAGACTACATAATGGCGATTCTATTCACAGGAAAAGTTATAAAAATGCAGCTATAAACCGAGTAGGTATGATGGCACAGAGGAAGGATCCCCTGAGCTCAAGAGTTGAGTACAGCCTGAGCAACACAGTGAGGCCCCCATCTCTTAAAACGCAACTATAACAGAAAGCAGATCCAGGGACCACAGAGTAGGGAGATGGGACTGACTTCAAAAGTACACAAGGAAACCGTCCAGGGTGATGGAAATATTCTACCGTCATGACTGTGGCGGTGCTGGTGGTTAAACAACTACATAAATCGTAACTAAAACTGCACACCAAAAATTAGCATATTTCATTGTGTAAACTTACCTTAATAAAGCTGATTTTAAAAGACAAAATAGGACATAGGAGTGGAAACAGTCATTTTGACTTAAAGTACTATACAGTTAAATTAGTAAAAGATAAGTATTAGAAATTTCAGTTACACCAAGAGAAGCCACAAAACTAATGAGTTCAGTTTCACCAAGAATCAGTTTTCCACTAAGTATTTTTTTAAACATGTCTTAAAATAACTTTCTAGGCCGGGCGCGGTGGCTCATGCCTATACTCCCAGCACTTTGGGAGGCTGAGGCAGGCGGATCACGAGGTCAGGAGTTCGAGACCAGCCTGACCAACGTGGTGAAACCCTATCTCTACTAAAAATACAAAATTAGCTGAGTGTTGTGGCACATGCCTATAATCCCAGCTACTCGGGAGGCTGAGGCAGGAGAATCGTTTGAACCCGGGAGGCAGAGGTTGCCATGAGCCAAGATCGCGCCACTGCACTGCAGCCTGGGCGACAGAGCGAGACTTGGTCTCAAAAAAAAATAATAATAATCTTTCTAATTCTCTTTATTTATTTATAATTTTTTTTGAGCAGGAATCTTGCTCTGTCGTCCAGGCTGGAGTACAGTTACACAATCTTGGTTCACTGCAACCTCCACCCCCCAGGTTCATGCGATTCTCGTACCTCAGCCTACTGAGTGGCTGGGATTACAGGTACCCGCCACCACGCCTGGTTAATTATTGTATTTTTTGTAGAGATGGGTTTTCTCCATGTTGGCCAGGCTGGTCTCAAACTCCCAACCTCAAGTGATTTGCCCGCCAAGGCCTCCCTAAGTGCTGGGATTACAGGTGTGAGCCACCATGCCCAGCCTAATTCTCCTCATTTAGCTGTAAGCAAATTAACACATTTTTCCATCCTTTACCTCTATATCCACTTTTACATCATTTCAATACCTTGAAAACGATTTGGTACCTTAAACGAGACCAACTTGGACTGCCTTTTTAATACGTTATTATTTTACAATAAATAAAGCTTATAATTCTACTAAACATTTTTTGCTAATCCTAGATTTTAAAGTGTAACTGCCATTAAGTAATTTATTACATTTCAACAAAAGATATTTCTCAAATAAAGGCAGCATAGCTTATTTCTTCAAGCAGGAATCACTTTTTTTTTTTTTTTTTTTTGAGATGGAGTTTCGCTCTTGTTGCCCAGGATGGAGTGCAATGGCGCGATCTCAGCTCACCGCAACCTCCGCTTCCCAGGTTCAAGCAATTCTCCTGCCTCAGCCTCCCGAGTAGCTGGGATTACAGGCCTGCACCACCACGCCCGGCTAATTTTGTATTTTTAGTAGGGACAGGGTTTCTCCATGTTGAGGCTGTTCTTGAACTTCTGACCTCAGGTGATCCGCCCGTCTTGGCCTCCCAAAGTACTGGGATTACAGGCGTGAGCCACCGCGCCCAGCCATGAATCACTTCTTCATGTTTTCTGACTTTTTGAAAGAATATAGAGAAAGCAACCTCCCTCCCCACACCTCAAATACAACCTTCTTGCTCATCTATTACATTTATATTACAAAATAGTTCAAGTTCCTAAAGAGTTCCAATTTCTAGATAAAAACTTCCACATTTGAAAAAAAAAGTCCTGCCTGGGCATGGTGGCTCACGCTAGTAATCCCAGCACTCTGGGAGGCCAAGGCAGGCGGATCACGAGGTCAGGAGTTCGAAACCAGCCTGGTCAGCATGGTGAAACCCCAACTCTACTAAAAATACAAAAAAAAAAAAAAAAATTAGCTGGGCATGGTAGCGCACACCTGTAATCCCAGCTACTCGGGAGGCTGAGGCAGGAGAATTGCTTGAACCGAGGAGGCAGAGGTTGCAGTGAGCTGAGATCGTGCCACTGCATTCCAGCCTGGGCGACAGAGCGAGACTCCGTCTCAAAAAAAAAAAAAAAAAAAAAAATTGTAGTAGCCAATATTTAAACATAAAGCCTAAATATTAACTTATAGTAAATTGGGGATTTTGAGACCAAAAGACTTCTTCAGAGAGCTAAATATAAAAGTATTTTAATATAATTCATTTAAAACATTTTTGCTTCTTTACCACAAAATTAAAACGCTCAAAATAATAGCTATTTTTTAAGAGTAGCCTTCCAATTTAAACAATTTTTAAAAATTCTATTGGTATTGCAGTGTGTCAATGTCACCAAGGTAAAATACTCCAGGGTAACACTGTCAATGAACCCATTCACTCACCACTGATTACGTGCACAGCCTTGAGGGACACAAAATGTAAGACACTAATTCTGCCTGAATGATGAGACAAGAATTTTTCCCCCCTCTCTCTTACCACTTAGAACTCTGAATAAATTAAAACGTTACTACCCCTCTAATAAAACATGTTAACAATGAATAACTGATATGTTTTAAATAGCACATTCAGTTTATTATACTGTTTAATGAGAATACACAGTTGTTTTGTTTTTTGAGACAGAGTCTCACTCTGTCGCCTGGACTAGAGTGCAGTGGCACAATCTTGGCTCACTGCAACCTCCGCCTCCTGGCCTCAAGCAATCCTTTTTTTCTGTAGAGATGGGGTTTTGCCATGTTGCCCAGGCTCGTCTCGAACTCCTGGGATCAAGGGATCCACCCACCTTGATCCCTGAAGTGCTGGGATTACAAGTGTAAGCCACCGTGCTGGCCAGTTGATTTTTTTTTCCCAACCACCAACAAACCAAATTTTTTCTATAAATCTTCTTTGATAATTCATTCCAGTTAACAATTAGTTATTTTGCAGATAAATATTATCCATTCAAGTGGGACAGATATATGTGGAGAAAACTAAATATAAAAACATCACCTCTACTCAGAAACAAAGCATTTCTTCATTATCAGGGAGCAAATGTTTACATTCAAGAATGTTATCAGCTATTAACATTAAAAGTCAAAATGAGATATTAAATATAGGTATTGGCCAGGTGTGGAGGCTCATGTTTGTAATCTCAGCACTTTGGGAGGCTGAGGCGAGAGGATCGCTTGAGGTCAGGAGTTCAAGACCAGCCTGGGCAATACGGCAAGATTCTGCCTCTACAAAAAATTTTAAAATTAGCCAGGCATGGTGTCACGTGCCTGTAGTGCTAGCTACTCAAGAGGCTGAGGCAAGAGGACTGCTTCAGTCCTGAAGTTTGAGGTTACCGTGAGCTATGATTGTGCCTCTGCACTCCAGCTGGGGGGACAAGAGCAAGATCCTGTCTCTTAAAAAAAAGGTTTTTTTAACAGTAAATATATTAAAATTTTGTATCTGTTTGTTATTAGAGATGAAGAGCAAATCAAAGATACCGATGGCAAACTGGCAATCTTCAGTGTTACTTTTCTCTAAAATAGTTCACTCTTTAGTTTTCATAACATTATAAAAATTAACCATTTTATCTAAATGGAACTCTGAGAAAGCAAATGAACAAAAGGTCCTGGTAACCTTTTCTTTCAAAAGAACATTTGATTATTCTGAGAAAACTACCAAAATGATTAGAAGAATGAAATATGGCTTGGAGTTTAATCACATACAAATCATCCATTAGGCATCCAGATTCAGAGCTTTTTGTGGCACTCTGTCTTCTCAATAACACCTCTAGATTTTCACGTACATCCTCCTCCTTCCTTCTCACCCCATTCTGATATAAAATCACCTAACAGAGTGAGAAACTACACATGCGCGCGTGTGCGCGGCACACACACACACCCACACACGCACACACCCCTTAACGACTAAATAGACAATATGATACTAATGAAATCTTTCTTTGCAAGTATTTCCTTTGGCAACTTCTCTTCCTCCTAGCGGCCAAGTCGAGTAACACCTATGGTGACCATATCTTCTAAAACAAAACCTAGGATGTGTGATTCAACAAGATAGAATATTTTAGTAGAAAAACATAAACCTCTAGTGGGTTGTGGCAAAGAGGCAGTTCAAATTTTTGTCCTACTTCCAAATGTGTGACTCTGTATTTTAAGGGTGTCAAAAAGTTATTATTTCTAAAATATTCCAAAAATTTAGAAGGCCAATAAAAAATATTTGAAAACCGGGTTGCCTGAAGATACATGGCTCCTAGAATGGTATCTCAAAATTCCATCACCTGCTATTTGTCTTTTTACATACATTAGCTCACGTTTCAAAGTTCTAAATAGGAGTTCTGAGCAAATCTCTCCCAAATATGACTCTTTCTCAGACCATTCTCCAGGGTTCTGTTTTTGCTAACTGCCTACTAGAAATTCACTTAGATGTCTCATTGGCTCTGCCAGTAAAAAAAACAAACAAAAACATGGGATGAGCATGGAGCAGGATTAACTAAGAGCTAGTAGGTAAGTCAGAATTGCAGGAGAAACAGTAAGAACAGAATTGAGGGGTCCCATGATAAATGCTTTATGTGCATTGTCTCCTTTCATCTTCACAATATCCCTTAAAGGAAGTAGCAACTATTTAGAGATGAGGAAACTGAGGCCTACAGAGATTATGGAACTTGCTCAGGTCAAACAGCTGGTAAGCAGTAAAGCAAGGATTTGAACCCAGAGAGTCTGACTCCAAAGCCCAAGCACCTGAACATGCTAAGACATCAAAAAGAAATGAGATGCAGATTCTGAAAGAGTTGTGGTCACTGGTCAATTCAAGAGGCATTTCTTGAGTACTTAGGTACTATCAGATACTGAGGATACAAAAAAAAAATGTATATCTGGGTTCAAATTCTTGCTTTACTACTTAATAGCTATGTAAGCTGAAATGAAAGTTTCTGAGCAGTATGATTTGCATAAGGAATGGCTGCTACTCAGGAAAACAGACAAATTAACAAGTCACAATATAATATGAAACAACATAAATATAAACAAGGAAGGGAAGTTATACAGTGATTAGCTTCGTTATAGGGAAAGGATTGTTTTGGTTTATGGTGGGAGACTCACCTTAATATTTTGAATGAGGATGAAGGATATTCCAGACTAAATAAAACATGATACCATGATTCTACATAGTGCACTCAACAGAGTCACAAGTAGACTTGTGAAATATAAATACCTAGAAGGGTAGAGAGTTAGGCTGGATTCTCGATGATTAGAAAAATAAAAAGGAAAACATAGTTCAAGCATCCAGACAGTAGCCAAGGTCCAGGGCTCAAGTAGGCTAAAACGGACTGGGTGGAAAGCAGAGCTTAGGCAGTGTTACAAGGAAAGCTATTCCATTTCCATAGGCATGGGAGCCTACACAAGTGATCATCAATCAGCCTATGGTAAGCAGCTAGAAGGCAGAGATTACATATTCATTTCAATTCAACATATAGTTGAATGCTAGGTCAAGAGAACACAAAGGCTAGGCTGGGAGTGGTGGCTCACACCTGTAATCCCACCACTTTGGGAGGCTGAGGCAGGCAGATCACTTGAGCCCAGGAGTTCAACATCAGCCTGGCAAACATGGCAAAACCCCATCTCTACTAAGAATACAAAAATTAGCCAGGTGGTAGCACAGCCTGTAATCCCAGCTACTCGGGAGGCTGAGGCAGGAGAATTGCTCGAACCAGGGAGATGGAGGCTACAGTGAGGAGATCGTGCCACTGCTCCAGCCTGGGTGACAGAGACTCTGTCTCAAAAAAAAAACAAAAAACCACACACTCACACACGAAGACAGAATACGGCCCCTACTCATAAAGGATCTCACAGCTTTGGTACAAAAGGCAAATGTGTTGGATTATTGCAATCTGGTGTGATCAGTGAAGAACAGAAAGAGTTGTCAATTATGAGTAGGTCTTTCAGGAAGATGTGGGAAGATAACAGCTGTAAAAGTGAAAAGGGCCCGAAACAAGGCATTTGGAGAAAATGCTGGTAGTTTGCTGTGACTGAAGTACACAGTACACGTTGAGAAAGTAGTGAGATGAGGATACAGAGATAAACAAGGGCAAGATCATGGTGGGTCTATTATGGATAAAGATGCAATAAAGAAAAATCCCTCAAATGTTGGGAAAGAAGGGAATCTAGAAAGGTGCTACCCAATATATTAAGTAGCCACCAGCCCTGGGGAACTACTGAGCACTTGGAATGGAGATAGTGCAACTAAGGAGCTAAGTTTTAATAAATTTAAATAGCCACTACTAACTACCATATTAGACAGCAATGATCTACAGCACACGTAAGAGAATTTTCTTTTCCAGAAAGAATTTATCTTCTATAAAGAAAAGAGGGTAAATGCAGATACAGGTACTTGTAAATTAAGGAAAAGAAGGGGCAGGAAATTGAGAAAACTCACAAAATTATGTCAATGGTAACAATAAAGCATAAGGAAAGAGGGAGGTCAAAGTCTTTTTTTTTTTTTTTGAGACAGAGTTTCGCCCTTATTGCCCAGGCTGGAGTGCAGTGGGACAATCTCGGCTCACTGCAACCTCCGTCTCCCGGGTTCAAGCAATTCTCCTGCTTCGGCCTCCTGAGTAGCTGGGATTACAGGTGTGTGCCACCACACCCCCTAATTTTGTATTTTTAGTAGAGACAGGGTTTCACCATGTTGGTTAGGCTGGTCTTGAACTCCTGACCTCAGGTAATCCACTCAACTTGGCCCTCAAAGTGCTGGGATTACAGGCATGAACCACACTGTGCTCGGCCAAAGTCTTAAAGAATAGAGAAGGTTTAAAATAAGCACACAGAAAAATGGTAGAGGGTTAGGATCAAAAAGGATGGACAAGTCCAAGCTGGAGTTGTAAAGTATAAAGTTTGTAGTAAAGCTTAAAAAAACAAAACAAAACAAAACAAAAAGCTATAAATGGTATTGTTGAGACAACTGACAAAACTAAATATGGACAGTATATTAAATAATACTATTGCATAAAAGTTAAAATTCCTGATTTTGATAACTTAATCACACTGTGTAAGAGAATATTCTTGCTCTATGGAAATATATACTGAAGTATGTAGGGGTAAAAGTCTCCAGCTCACTCTCAAATGATTCAGAAAAACATAGCATGCATATGTATTATATATACAATGCATATACAGTATGTGCATACTAATTTAATTTTTATATATGCATGCATAATACACCCCCAAGGAAAGTTAAGAATAAGATAAAGCAAACAGGACACAGTATAACAATTGGGAATCTAGAAAAACGATGTATGAAAGCTCCTAGTACTGTACATGCAACAACTATGTAAAAGTTTGAAAATAAATATAAATTAAAAGTTACAGAAAAATTCATAGTAGTGTCAAAACAAAACTATATGATTTTCTCTGATAGCACTTAGAAGCAGAGTAGATGGCAAAACTGGTCAAAGATTCAAAGCTAAGAATATTGGGAAGAAAACTGATTGAAGAGGGAACTGAAGCTAGAGGAGAGAATGAAACAAGAGGTGCTGGGACCGGAGATCTTGATAAAGCTTAAAACTTAAGAATAAACATGTTGGGAAAAGGAGAATGAGCATTGGAATGACAGGAGGCTACAGTCAGAAAAGTAGGATATTAAGCATTCCAAATCAGAGTTGTTATTAGTCATTTAGGAAATGCAAATTAATCCCACAATAGAATACCACTCCACATCCACTAAAATGGTTAAAATTTAAAAGACTGACCACACCAATTTTTGGTGAGGGTGAAGAGAAACAGAATTCCCACGGACGACTAGTGGGCATGTAAAAAACTACAGGCACTTGGGAAAACAGTTTGACCATTTCTTATGAAGTTAAACATGCAATTATCCTAAGACCTAGAAATTCCACTCCTAGGTTTCTACCCACAAAGAACAAAAACATATGCCACACACTTGTACACAAATGTTCACAGTGGCATTATTCACAACAGCCAAAGCATAAAAGCAGCCAAGTGTCCATACATAGATGAATGGATAAAGAAAATGTGGTATGTATATATAGAGAGTATTATTCCACCTTTAAAAGGAATGAATTTCTGATACATGCTACAATCTGGATGAACCCTGAAGACATTATGCTAAATTAAATAAGCCACACTACAGAAGGACAGATATTGTGTGATTCCACCTACGTGAAATACTTGGAATGGTCAAACTCACAGTGACAGAAACAATGTTGGTTACCACTGACTGGGGGGGACGTGATTGGGAGTTACAGTTTAATGGGTACAGTTTTGGTTTGGGACAATTTTTATAGTTCTGGAGATGGAAAGTGGTAATAGTTATACAACAATGTGAATGTATTTAATACTACTGAACAGTCTATTTAAAAACAGTTTAAATGGTAAATTTTATGTATATTTTATCACAATAAAAGATTAAGCTAATGATAGATAGTGCTACATGAATGTACCTCAAAAACATTTTAAGGTCATGTATGTTATTATTCCATTTATATGAAATGTCAAGAAAGGGCAAATCTATAGATTACTGGTTACCCATAATGGGTAGTAGGAAAAGGGATTGTTTACAAATTGGTTCAAGGAATATTTTGGGTGACAGAAATGTTCTACAAGTGGATTGTGGTAGTAACAACATAACTTTATAAATTTACTAAAGAATACTGAACACTTATGAAACAGGTGAATTTTGTGGTATGTAAATTATACCTCAATATAAAAAGTTTTAGGCCGGGTACAGTGGCTCACGCCTGTAATCCCAGTACTTTGGGAGGCCGAGGCGGGCAGATCACCTGAGGTCGGGAGTTTGAGACCAGCCTGACCAACATGGAGAAACCCCATCTCTACTAAAAATACAAAATTAGCTGGGTGTGGTGGTGCATGCCTGTAATCCCAGCTACTTGGGAGGCTGAGGCAGGAGAATCACTCGAACCCGGCAGGCGGAGGTTGCAGTGGGCCGAGATCGCACCATTGCACTCCAGCCTGGGCAACAAGAGGGAAGCTCCATCTCAAAAACAAATAAATAAATAAAATAAAAATTTTTTTCACCTATTGAAGTGCCAATAACTAAAAAAAATTAATATATCTACTGGCATGGATGCAGATAAACTACCTTTTTTTATAGGTCTGGAGACGAAGAGTGTAATACTTATACAATGGTAAGTATCTGTGTATCTAAACATAAAAAAGGTACAGTAAAAATACAGTATTATAATCACACGTGACCACAGTCTATATGCAGTCCATCACTGACCAACATGTCATTATGTGGCACATGACTATACATGTAAAGATTTCACAAAATATCCTAAAGTTAAACACACGCACAAAATACACCAGGATTTTAAAACAGTGTGTACAATATGATCCCCATTAAAAACATTAAACCTAGGTATGCATGTTTATAGAAAAAAGGCTAGAAAAATACATAGCCTTTTTTCCATTTTTATTGCTAACTAGTTAGATGATGAGTGTTTTTTGTTTTTGCCTATCCATTTGCCAAATTTTCCATAATTAATATGTATTTCAATTGTATGATCAGAAAAGTTCAGAAGTGGAATTGTTTTAAGCAATGATTAAGGTCGTGATTTTGGGAGTTGATTACGAAAGCTCTGGAGACAAAGGTCATAGGAGTTAAAAAAATTAATTTACTTTGAAATTTAAATGAATTTATGTATTCAATAAAAATTAAGCATTTCCTATGTGCCAGCTACGGTTCTGGGATCTGAGGATACAGTAACGAATAAAACAGACCCAAATCCCAGCATTTACAGTAGTGGAAAGTCACTTGAACAGAGTGAAGAACTTAAACCAGGTACAAAAATTCTAAACGAATGTGAAAGAACGATGGAGAGAAGAAATAGAAATAATGAACAGGAGTAGCCTTGACACGTGACAGAAGAGTAATGGTCTGAAAACACAGAACTCACTCTCCTTTTAACCTCCTGGTATGAAGTATGGAAGAATCAGCAGCCAACACTTGAGGACCAGAAGGAAAGTGGCGTCCTTTGAAAGATGAAAGCTTCAGTTAGGGAAGGAGACAAAGATTCTGTGAGGAGTTAAGTATCTTGTTCACTACAGAATAGAGCTCTAGAGCAAAAGGGATGAGTAGTGAACTGTATTTGGTATAGGAACCAAGTGGGCATGGCAGGATTGACTGACTTAAAAATTCTTAACTAGGTTCAGACTGCAGCTTAAGAGACATTCTGAGGCTTGATGATGCAGGATGACACTCACCTGGTCCTCAGATGCTGGGACAGCATGTATTATTTATCACTGGATCCTCAGAGTCTAATACAGAGTCAAATCTGCAGGTTAGTAAAAGCAAAAACCTTCAATGACTTGAAGAGAAAATCCTAAATCTCAAAATTCAACATAGCTCAGGAACTTGCTCCAAGAAATAGCTTTGCCTAACTTAGTATTGTTTTCAAGGAAACTATCATTCTCTCTGCCAACCCGGCTTCACGCCTTGGTCATTTCTGACACACTGCCCCCATGTAAATTAGTAATTAAATCAATACTCCTCATCTAACTCTTTTATGCCATTACATCTGGTTTAGGCCCTCCTCCCTCCCACTTCTTGGCCAGTTAGGCCTCAGTTATTAGGAAGTATATCCTTTATCCAAAATGTTTGGGACCAGAAGAGTTTCAGATTTCAAATTTTTTCGTATTTTGGAATATTTGCATTATATACTTAACAGTTGAGCATCCCTAATCTGAAAATCCAAAATCTGAAATGCTCCAATGAACATTTTCTTTCAGCATCGTGTCTGCACTCAGAAAGTTTCCAATTTTGGAGTATTTCAAATTTCGAATTTGGGATGATCGACCTACACTTCGTAAATCTCACTTAATCTCTTGCCTCTCTGAACTGATTTGCAGCAACTATCTGTGTGCTGTAATCATGCCTAACCCTGATCTAGGCTTAAACAGACTTCGTAAGAAGCAGAGTGCTATAATATTGAGACAAGGCCTGGATTCAAATCCGAGCTGTTTCTTCTTAGATGCACAACCTTGAACCCATGCCACTTTACTGCCTAAGAGGATATTTAAATCCTCTCAGGATGATCAGACCACACCCCAGATCAGTAATTCAAAGGTTTTCCATCACTAAGAGAATAGGCTTAGCTCATCTTGTCTATCAAGCCTCATTCTCCTGCCGTTTTTCCTCCTGGGCCCTAAAGCTCTCAACTTCCACGCTTTTGAGAAGGAATTTCGCTCTGTTGCCCAGGCTGGAGTGCAATGGCATGATCTGAGCTCACCGCAACCTCCTCAGCCTCCTGAGTAGCTGGGATTACAGATGCTCACCACTATGCCCAGCTGATTTTTGTATTTTTAGTAGATACACGGTTTCACCACATTGGCCAGGCTACTCTCAAACTCTTGACATCGGCTTCCTGAAGTGCTGGGATTACAGGCATGAGCCACTGTGCCCAGCGTAACTTCCATGCTTAATCATCTCCATGAACAGGCTTTTCTCTCAAGTTACAAGACTTACCTAACATCCCTTTCACTCACTCTGGTTAACTTCTATTTATTTTCTAAGTCTTAGCACAGCCACTTTACAGTTTTCTCTGACTCTGCTCCAATGATAATCTGGTCTCTTTTCTCCCTCATTATCATTTAACATAAATTCTCTGCATGTTTCCCCAACATATCATAAGTTCTTAGCATAGCACCTAGTAGTTCCTTAAGAAACCTGTGCAGAATTTATTATTATGGATAATACCACCACCAATTCACAGGGCTGGGAGCTTTAAAATAACATATGTATAAGTCGGGTGCGGTGGCTCATGCTTGTAATCCCAGCACTTTGGGAGGCCGAAGCGGGCGGATCACGAGGTCGGAGATTGAGACCATCCCGGCTAACACGGTGAAACCCCGTCTCTACTAAAAAACACAAAAAATTAGCCAGGCGTGGTGGCAGGCGCCTATAGTCCCAGCTACTCGGGAGGCTGAGGCAGGAGAATGGCGTGAACCCAGGAGGCGGAGCTTGCGGTGAGCCGAGATCGCGCCACTGCACTCCAGCCTGGGCGACAGAGTGAGACTCCGTCTCAAAATAAATAAATAAATACAACAACATATGTATATATGTATAGGATACATAGTAGGTGCTCAGTCCACCATCATTTTTTCTATCCCATATCCACCTCAGAGAAAACTTTATAAAAGAAAATTAAGGGCGGTGAAGACAGTTCAATTGAATAATAAATTTCTAAGATGGAATTCTGATTTTTAGTTCATAGGAAATCAAAGAACCAGAAGATATAAACTGAGCAAAACAAGGAGGGAAGCATGGTCCAATCCTCATAATAAACTCCTTAAATATCTGGAACTCTTACCAATTTCCATCATTTGACACTCACTAAAGAATGAATAATCCCTGCTATATCCATCTGTCAATCTTTCCTACCTTTCCCAGAAAGTCACTTGACAGTGATATTGAGATACCAAACCCAAAGGTTTAGGAACATTAGTAAAATTACTCACATTACCACGGAGCTTCAAAAACAACAACCGGTAGTCTCCCTGCCTTGAATTCCTCTCCCTAAGTAGACCTTCCCTCTCTAAGTAGACCTGAATAGCAAGATCATGCTCTGGTGTCAGCCTTCCCAATTTGAATCTAGGCTCTGCCACATAACCTTTGTCAATTTGTCCTATCTGTCTATAACCTGTTTAACCTTTGTCAATTTTTCCTATCTCTCTATAACTTAGCATTACCATCTGCGAAATAGGCACAACAATAATATCTATCTCATGATATTGTGAGAACTTAAAAAGTTAATGTGTCTGATAGTGTCCAATATGAATTGCAATTAAATTAATATTCCAAACCCTGTTTTTACCACTTATTTGCATAGAAGCCTTCATAATTCACCACTGCTCACAGTCACACCATTCCCATATCCTATGTGTACTCCATGCCTCTTCCCCACCTGGGCTTACTGGAAAAATGAGAAATTAAATGGCACCTGCTAAACCAGCAAAATTTTGGTTGGCATATCCAGAATCTATTACTCCCTCCATTTTGCCATTCCAGGACTGCCTCTTTCCGGGTAAATAAAATAAAGCTTTTAGTGTACATCCAGTCTCAAACCTATCTGACAAATCTTCTAGGAATGTCTCAGATTTTACTTTTCCTAATTTTCTTATCATCTTAGCTTATCTTTCGTCCCACTTGAACTTCTACAGCAATCATCTATAACAAACACAATTTTGCACTCAGTAATATATGATCCTGACATTAAACTAAATTAAGTCTGGCCCAAGGCTGCCTCCATCCATATTTTAGGTTTGGCCCAAAGTTTCTCTCTACATAGTAAGCTATAAAGTTAACTTGATATGTAAGCAGACTGTAACCTACTCTTGTAATAAGTAGCCAAGTCTCAGCCAATCACAGTAGCTGAGTTTCAGCCAATCATAGGTGGCCAACTGTTCAAATTGTGTTCAGATGAGGCAAAGGCTGAGCTGTAACTAATCCAGCTGTTACTGTACCTCACTTCCCTTTGCTGTATGTATGTCACTTCCCTTTTTCTGACCATAAATGTTATCTGACAATACGGTACTCTGCAGTCCTCCTGAACTGTTCTGGTTCTGGGAGCTGCTTGGTTCTTGAATTGCTTTTTGCTCAATTAAATTCCATTAAATTTGTCTAAAGTCTTTCACACTGACTTATCAGATACGAAATACTCATATCCCCTACTTTTATCAAACAGTATGTGAGTTTCCTCCAGAAAACGACCATTTTACAGTACTTTACAAGCTCATCTGACTGTGTAACTAGTTTGACTACCTGACTAGGCTATATGCACACAACTCAATAAAAATTTGTTACTGAAACAATTATTTTAGGCAATCAATGTCACCTTTTCAGTATAGGTTTTCATTTGAAAGTCTGCAAAGAATAAATTTTTCTACAAAAAGTAAATGTATTTTTTAAATTCCTACAGCTACTGAGACTTAGTATTCATTCAGAGAAAAGATAACCTTACAGTAGTCCACCCTTATCGACTGATAAAGTGTGTGTATTTGTCCCCACTCAAATCTCATGGTGAACTGTAATCCCCAGTATTGGAAGTGGGGCCTGATGGGAGGTGACTGGATCATGGGGATGGAGGAGTTCTCACGAATAGCTTAACACCATCCCCTTGGTGCTGTCCTTGAGATAGTTTTCACAAGATCTGGCTGCTTAAAAGTGTGTGGTACCTCTCCGCACTCCACTCTCTCTTTAGCTCCTGGCTTTTGTCATGTGATGCACCAGCTCCCTCTTTGCTTCCGCAGTGATTGTAAGCTTCCTGAGGCATGATCACAAGCTGAGCAGATGTCTGGTGCCATGTCTCCTGCACAGCCTGAAGAACCATGAGTCAATTAAACCTCTTCTCTTTATACTCAGTCTCACGTATTTCTTTACAGTAATGCAAGAATGACCTAATAAATCCAAGATTTCATTGTCAGCTGTTTCAGTTAGCTGAGATCAACCACAACCTGAAGATACTAAGATGTTTTGAGAGAAAGAGGGAGGGAGATGATATCACATAACTTTTATTACAGTATAATTATTCTATTATTGTTAATTTCTTACTATGTCTAATTTATAAAACTATGTCATAGGTATGTATTTATGTATAGGACAAAACACAGCAAATATGGGTTTGGTACTATCCACAGGGGGTCTTCAAACGTATCCCCCATGGATAAGGGGCAACTACTGTATATATTTTAAACAATTATCTACAAAATTTAAGAAAACTGGTTGTGTAGGCCGGGTGCAGTGGCTCATGCCTGTAACCCTAGCCCTTTGGGAGGCCGAAGTGGGTGGATCACCTGAGGTCAGGAATTCAAGACCAGCCTGGCCAACATGGTGAAACCCCGTCGCTACTAAAATACAAAAATTAGCTGGTCATGATGGTGGGTGCCTGTAATCCCAGCTACTCGGAGGCTGAGACGGGAGAACTGCTTGAACCCTGGAGACGGTGGTTGCAGTGATTGGAGATTGCACCACTGCACTCCAGCCTGGGTGGCTGAGCAAGACTCTATCTCAAAGAAAAAAAAAAACAAGAAAGAAAGGGAAAAAAAACCAGAAAAACGGTTGTGTATTCTGTTTCTCAAAGCTAAGGGCCAGGCGTGGTGGCTCATGCCTGTAATCCCAGCATTTTGGGAGACCGAGGCAGGTGGCTCACGAGGTCAGGAGATCGAGACCATCCTGGCTAGAGTGAAACCCCAACTCTACTAAAAATACAAAAAAATTAGCTAGCTGGGTGTGGTGGCGGGCGCCTGTAGACCCAGCTACTCGGGGAGGCTGAGGCAGGAGGATGGCGTGAACCCAGGAGGCAGAGCTTGCAGTGAGCCAAGATTGAGCCACTGCACTCCAGCCTGGGCGACACAGCGAGACTCCGTTTCAAAAAAAATAAATAAAAAAAAAGCTAAGGAAAACATTATTTTCAAATTATATATCATATAAATCTATTATAACATTCAAAATCTATTAAGTCGTTATTTTACATTTTTATTATTTAACGTATACCAAAAGAACAGCAAAAGAAAGAACAGAGTGGGCTGGGCACGGTGGCTCACGCCTGTAATCCCAGCACTTTGGGAGGTCGAGGTGGGCGGATCATGAGGTCAGGAGATTGAGATCATCCTGGCTAACACGGTGAAACCCCGTCTCTAATAAAAATACAAAAAATTAGCCAAGCGTGGTGGCGGACGCCTGTGGTCCCAGCTACCTGGGAGGCTGAGGCGGGAGAATGGCGTGAACCAGGAGGCAGAGCTTGCAGTGAGCCGAGATGGCGCCACTGCACTCCAGCCTGGGTGACGGAGCGAGACTCCGTACCCCCCCCCCAAAAAAAAAAAAAAAAAAAGGAAAGAAAGAACAGAGTAAACAGATAATCTACAGAATAGGAGAAAATATTCACAAACTATGCACCTCTGACAAAGATCTAATATCCAGAATTCAACAAGCAAGAAACAAATAATCCCATTAAAAAACGAGCAAAAGACATGAACACATACTTCTCAAAAGACATAAATACAGCCAACAAATACATGAAAAAAGCTCAACATTACCATCACTCATCATTAGAGAAATGCTAATCAAAATCAAAATATCATCTCACACCAGTCAGAATGGCTATTATAAAAAAGTCAAAAAAATGACAGATGTTGCTGAGGTTTCCCAGAAAATGGAATGCTTATACACTGTTGGTGTTAATGTCAATTAGTCCAGCCACTGTGGAAAACAGTTTGTAGATTTCCCAAAGAACTTAAAACACAACTACCATTAGACCCAGCAATCCCATTACTGGGTATATACTCAAAAGAAAATAAATCATTTTACCAAAAAGACACGTGCACTCGTTTATGTTCATCACAGCACTATTCACAACAGCAAAGACACAGAATTAACCTAGGTGCCCATCAACAGTGGACTAGATAAAGAAAATGTGGTACATATACATTATGGGATACTATGCAGCCATAAAAAAGAACAAAATCATGTTCTTTGTAGCAACATGGATGGGGCTGGAGGCCATTATCCTAAGTGAATTAATGCAGGACAGAAAACTAAATACCACGTTTTCACCTATACGTGGGAGCTAAGCACTGAGTACACAAGGACATAAAGATGAGAACAATAAACACTGGAGACAGTAAGAGGAAAGGGCTGGGGAGAGGCGAGTGCTGAAAAACTATTAATACCTATCAGGTACTATGTTCACTGAGTGATGGGATCATTTATACATCAAACCACAGTGACATGCAATTTACCCATGTAACAAACCTACACATGTACCCCTGAACCTAAAATAAAAGTTGAAAAAATAAAATATAGCAAAAGACTATTTTGGATAGTAAATAATGCCACATTAAAAGTTTTGAAGGCCAGGCGCAGTGGCTCACAAGGGTCAGGAGTTCGAGACCAGCCTGGCCAACATGGTGAAACCCCGTCTCTACTAGAAATACAAAAATTAGCCAGGCGTGGTGGCAGACACCTGTAGTCCCAGCTCCTTGGGAGGCTGAGACAGGAGAATCGCTTGAACCAGGGAGGTGGAGGTTGCAGTGAACCGAGATCACGCCACTGTGCTCCAGCCTGGGTGACAGAGCGAGACTGTCTCCAAAAAAAAAAAAAAAAAGTTTTGATAGTATGGCGCTTCCTGCCTCTAAAAACTTGTAATTGGTAAAAAAAAAAAAAAAAAGAAAAAAAAAAAGAAAAGAAAAACCACTCCTATTCTTATAATGGGTAATTCATGGATTTTTACTATGCTTATGATTACCTTTAATTCCCAACTACAGTTAATAATTTGATCCCTTCAAAGAAACGAACATTGGTAATATTTACCTGTATTTCAAAAGTTTCATCAATTTGACCTTTTTCGTTTACCACCAAGTTGCTTTCAAAGCTATGAATAAAAAGGCTACTTTTTCTTTTTTTGGTCCAATAGAGGTCCTCTTGCTTTAAAATATGTTAGAGGGGGAATGGCACAGAGAACAAAGAGAAAATATTTTAAATGAAAATGATTCCAAATCAACTATTTTTCTGTTCACGTCAATTTTATTTGTAAGTAATGTTGGCTGCAGTATTTAACTTTTTTGATGATAGAATATTTGATGCAAAATAATCTATGTAGCCTCTCTACCCTATGTATAAGTTACTGAGTAAGTTATTTGACTTTTGTTCACAGGCAGGTGCTTTATACACCCGGATGCAGAATGAGCACAAGGTCCAAGCCAATAGTTATTTAAGGAGTTGTTAGCATTTCAAATAGCTTAAAGTGCTTTTGCACTTTGCCTAATCTTCCCACTACACAGCTTGGTCTCAAGCTTTTATTAAATGTGAGGAATTCAACAGCTATGAAACTCAAAACTATATGCATAAGGAAAACTACCTTTACTTTGCCTGTGCCTCATTCTTTTATCTTCTTATATGCCGGGGCTGCTAAAATGTTTAATATCCTTTATCAAAGTGTTCCAGAAAACTGTCAGAAATACTTTTTTTTTTTAATGTTTGTTTCCTTAAAGCATTTTTAGACAGGCAGCAAGTTTTCACTATGCCTTAGAAGAAGGAACTACAAATAGCTGGTGGTTAAAGAGTGAAGTGGAATGATGTGAGGGGAAAAAAGGAACAGAGAAGTAAGCTCAGGAAAGCACACAGCTCAGTGCGTAAGGGAAAGGACTTCCGGTCTGACAAACCTCAGTTTTAAAGTATGCTAGTCACTTACCAGCCAAGGAGACCTTAGACAAACTAGCTAGCCTTTCTAAATTGACTTACTGGTTCGATGAGAGTAACAGTATCTAGCGTGGGGACCATCTGAGAGAATGTTTAGCACAGAATCAGCTGGTGTTATTCTTCACTCTAGCTAGTATTCACTAACGAATATGAAGCAGAGAAAAACAGATATGACTGCACAGTAAAGAATGTATTATACAGAGCCTAAAATGGAAATGAAGATCAATTAGGGGGGCGTTTAGTCATCTAAGAAATCATATCGTGTGGCCTTATGCTAACACGTGAAGGAAATAAAGATCGATTCTAGAGACACTGAATTTAAAATTTATAGGCTAATTGTGGCTAACTGGTGATGAAGAAGAATCAGAATGACAATCAGATTCTGGCTTGGGTGGCAGTATCACCCATTTACTATGACTTTTGGTGAGCTGGATAAATATGGGTCTCAGGCACAAAAAAAATTTTGGATTTTAGATTCAGATGTTGGAACCATTAATACGTATAGTATGTTAATTAAAGATATGGGACTGAAGATTATCAAAAGGGAAGTCTAGAGAAGAGTTAAGAACAAAATCCTATGAACTTCTATTACTTAATGGTTGTAAAGAAGAAAAATTTGCAAAGGACACACAGATCACTAATGAGGAAAGCACAGACAGTATCATGAAAATAATGAGAAGAGTTTCAAGCAGGAAAAGTAGTCAATGGCACTAAATGTTGCTGAGAAATCTAGTACTTACAAAAATCTATTGGTAGCAGTTGACACAGGGTATTTATATTGCGGAGGGGAAAAAAGGTATAAACAGGGATAGATGGATCTGCTCTCTTCTACCAAAGCACTACTAACCACAAAACTGTTTCGAGTTCATTTTCTCCAATGGCATACAAACACAGAAAACCAAATTTAGTCAAGCAAGTTCATAGACACGTCAGTTCAAAAATTAGCATTAATAGGTTTCAACAAAAAGGGCTCTAGGTTCTTTCAAGTTTTATCAACTTACTGCCCATTAAATTTTTTCCTCATATTATTTGGAGGGAAAAAAAATCACTATGTTCCTCTTGAATGGCGTCTAACAACAGAGACTTTCAATATATTATTTTTGAAATAAAACGCAACCATCACTCTTCATATCTTGACCCAAGTACCTAGGTCAATTTAAAACTTTTCTTCTCCTTGTAGAAAACTAGTTTCCACTCTCCCTAGGAAACCAAAAAGATATTCCCTAAATCTGTCAATATAAGATCAGTAGCACTGCAGAATTACAGTTACAGAAACCACTAAAAGAACATCACTTCTTTACCTTGGGGTACCCAGCAAAATGTAATCAATAGCTAAACTTTCACTACAGTATTTACAATTACCTTTATCTCTATTTGGTAGCAATAACATTAAATTTTATTAAGACAACAATCAAATTACATGTTGTCAAATTACCAATATTTGTGATAGAAACACGGAAAATTTTTAATTTTAAATTTCTCTCTTCTATCCCAAATGTTCAACACCAAAGTATCTGAAAAAAAAAATCAAACAATAAAAGTAGACATTAAAAAAAAAAAACCTTCCTCTGAAACAAACACAATGGCAAACATACCAGCATTAGCTCTGAAAGTCAGAGATACTAAATTATCAGTTAATTGAAATAAAAGTTGACACAACGTAAGTTAAATTATTTAAATTGCAAAATGAGCTAGACTAACTCAATACCATACATGCTTAACTACTGGTTGCATCAATGAGTTATAGCCCAGCCTATGGCTTATCATTACTCCTCATTTGTAAGAAAAATAGGATTGTCTTAGAATTGTCTTTGATTTTAACACAACTTAAGTTTATTCTGGAACGTTACTCAACTAGTTTATAAGCCAGTTATGCCTATTTCATTTAACAGACGAGCTAGTAAGAGTATACATAATTCGTGGTCAGTGCCAACAAAGCATGCTCTTAAAGACAAATAGAAACAACATATGTCTAGCACCACTATACGTCTGTAAAGTTAAGTTCTTACCTTTAACTGAAACCTATAAAATACTGGAAAGATGCTGATACACCATTTCAAAGCCTGTAATTATTCATAAAAGTTATCTGTTTCCAAAGTGTATTTTTAAAAACTCAAAATTAAGAAGCGCACAAATAATGACAAAGGTTATTCATACATGTTTTTGAGACAGGTAAAGTTAACTGGCACTACTCCAGTCTCCTCCTAAAAATGTTTCTGATATATTTTCTTGAAAGAAAATATTTCTTCTGGTATGTGCTCACCAGAAGAAAAAGAAAAGCCAGCCTGAATAACAAAGCCAGTGTAAAACATTAAGCCCCATACTTACTAATAGCAACACATACACTAAGTATATAAAATATCTAAGAGACACAATTGCTCACTTAAGTGGGTAAAAGTGTTTCCAATTTCCCTCAGCTGATTTTAATATCCAGAAAAATTGATTTATATCCATCTACATCTTGGAAAATGGTGTTCAAAATAGGCTTTTAGGCAAAAACTAATCAACAAGTCAGAGAGCTCCATAGGCACACTTTACCAGAACATTTAAGGGGCTACACATCAGAAAAACTTTGAAGCATATTATGCTGGTGTCGATATAAATTGGTATAACTTTTTAGAAAAACAATTTGGCCAGTGAAGTGTTCATTATCCTTTGATCTAGGTAAGGCCACTCCAGGATTTTTCCAAAAGAAATCTTTTTTAAAAAGGAAAATATTTTACAGCTACACACAGGTGTATTCAACGCAATACTATTAAACATGGCGAAAAATTAGAACCTAAAAGTAGACAATTCAAAAAACTAGGTTAATTAAGGTCACATCAATTTAAGAAAATTACATAGTTACTGAAATGAAAACAATTTCAACAGATAGTTAAGTGAAAACATAAAACTGCACAGATTCATAATTATTGGAAAAATGCAAGAATATAAGATAGAGAAGGGAACAGGAAAAAAATGATATGACCAAACAATGATCTTCTGGTGGGTAGATAGGTAACTTTTCTTGGTTTCATTATTATTACATTATTGTTTAAACAACAGATATAGCAGAAAAGCATTAATTTAAAAACCTTTGCATGATCCGGAACAAGTAGCATAGCAAATACAATGGCTGAAAACGCTTAGCTGGCATTTGGTCTGATTATTGCAATGATTATTGCAATTTATACCTTAATTTCTATGAGAACAAAGAGCAACAATATAAAGAAAACAGTCTCTAAAAAATATTCTTGTACTGAAATACACTACAATTACGTCATAAATAAGAAATGTAAATAGGATCAGATACTTTAAAAAAAAGTTGTAGTAGCCTACCTATAGCTTTTAAAAATATAAATCCTTTCATTTCCTGTTTCAAAATGTTAATTACTTATCTCCACCTTTGAAAGAAATGAAGAGTTTGAATGAAGAAAGCAGTTTTACTTTGTTCATCAATGGCCTTTTTAATTATGAGCATATTAAAAATTATGAGCATATTAAAAATGTCAACATATTGTTAAATTAAAATATACTGAAATTAAAAGGGGTGCTGTGCTAGGGTTAAAAAAATTAAACAGTTGGCATTTCAATTTACTAAAAAAGACTTATTTAAGCCTATCACATTTATCTTTCAGCAACTTAACATTTTAAGTTTCAGGAAAATGACATATCAAATGAACCTCCTCAAGATGTCATTTATAAAAACTGACAACTGACTGTTCAAACAACCAATCGAAAAAAAAAGCCTGTTATTGGAGATGATTTTGAGTCTAAGATGTTTTAATGACACTCATATTCTGAACTAAAAATAATGATAGGAGAAAGTCAAGTTTGATTCTCTGAACACCTATTTCCTGTCCAAAGAGCCCTTTTGTTCTGCTTCCCTGCTTAATTTTAGTGTTCAGTTTGCATCAGAAAATAAAAACAATGACAAAACCTAGCACACACAGAATCATAAAGGAGCAAAATTATAAAATAAAGGATCATAAAAAGATTAGAACAAAAATCCTACCAACAAAACCTCCACAATTTTCTGTTTGCTTCACCTCAGATTAACTTCACTTGAAGCTGTACTCCAAAGCAACCAAACCTGAATAGCAAGCTCCACCTTCTCCAATTCTAGTGGCTGAAGAGTAAAATCTCCTCCCTGTTAGTGAAACTGATAATTGTGATTGGATACGGCTAATATCCATTATTTTAAAGAACTTTTCCTTGCTAGCAGGTTAGGTTAGACACACTAAAACCCCCTGGATAAGCTGGTTTCTTAAAGAAACAGTAGATAAGGTTTCAGTTTTCCCATCATATACTGTTTGTTTGCTTACCCTTGTCTAGGTGAAAAATAAACTAAGTAACATAAATGAAAATCTCACAGAAGCAGCTGTGACCAATTGTTTAAAATACAATGCTTTTAATCTAAATCATTTATTTCTATGGAGCAATGAAGGTGAAGTTATGCTTTAAAGACAGATTATTTTTAATAGAGTTCACATTTTACCTGAAAATTGTAAAATGACAACAGAAAATCCATTACAATATGTTGCTAAGAGGAACAAACCAATGTTTTTTTCTAAGACTTAAAGAGAAAACTATAACTTAAGTGAAAATATACAGCACTAAAATACTGAATGCAAAAGATTCATTTCTAAGCTATCAAACTCACTGACACTTATGTTCTCAGTATCACAACAGAGTAGAAATTTCAGTGACATCAAAGGTTGATATTTCTACTTAAAACTGAAGAAAATACTGGGCAGAAATATTATTACATTTAACAGATCTGACATGTGAGTGTTTTGCCAAGGTTAATGCTTAACCATTTGCAAACAGAGATCTAAAAGCACAAGGCACATGTTCTAATGACATGTTCAGGTATAAAATTTAGAAAAATTTAAGTCTTTTTCATCTTTTTTTTTTTTTTAAATGTGTGGAAACTACTTTGCACTCTATAACTTCAAAGCGGCATGGGCACCCTAAAGTAAAAGGTATACTCCTCTTAAACGTCTCACTAAGCTACATTAAATAATATTTTTACTACAGAGATCCTAAAGAGACACTACACAGGAACTCTGATTTTTAAGCAAAAAAGACCTACTGTCACTTTATACATTACTAAGTTTGCTATTTTTACGTTATAAGTTTATATATTTTAATTAGAACTGCTTATGTTTTAGCAGTTTGGCCCATCAAACATTACTCTGACATTAATCATTATCTGACTGATTAAATGGCATTTAATGTCTAATTTACGGTGTAAGTATAATTTTTACCTCTACCAAAAATCCTGAGATTCATAAACTCGAAATTAAAGCTTATTAGAGAGACTTCTTAAAATATGTTTTTAATGTATGGTTTGCATCAGAAAATAAAAAGTGACAAAACCTTTAAACATTTTAATTTAAAGTTTTCAAAGTTCAAAATCTTGCAACTATTTTTCCTCAGAGAAAACTCAAATATTAGAACACAAAGCCAACAAAATTGTTTTGAATACAAAGGGAAGTCTTTGTAACAAACTGAAAATTCACATAATTGCAACTAGACATGAATATGGAGCAATACCCTGCTGAAGCCCAAACAGCTGCATAATCTATTATGCCCTTTAAGTGGACAAATTGAAAGAGCCAATTCACAGAGGTCTACTCCCAAGATCCTTTGCAAGGATTCACTGTTTTGAATGCCCAGCACTTCATGAGTCAAGTTCAGGTTTTCTTCCCACTGTGTGGACACTCTTGCAAAAGAACACTGGAAGCAGAGGAGGTACAGAGGCAATCAGCAAAAAGAATATACAGCCTGAATTACAGCATAAGACTTGAGGCAAAGTGACTGTAGATGGCCGAAGGTTTTATGGGAAAAAAAAAAAGAGAGATGGCAAACAGTTTAATCTTAAAATCTGGCAAGCATAAAATTAGTAGATACTTATGGAAACCAAATAAACCTTTGCTCTCGCATCAATTTTTCACTTCAAAGTTAATTATGAAACAAATACGAATCATACACTAATGTAACACCAAGACCACTCTCAATCTATACATAACCAAGAGAAAAGAGAACTGTGGACTTAGTGATTCCAGATTGTTTTAAGATCTCTGGGATCTTAAAGAACATCAAGATGATTATCATTTTAGGTAGCAAACAGGTTAAAATTAAGAGTAGCTTATTCCATTTCTAACTCAGCAGCAGCAGAAAACAACAGCAAAAACAAATAAAAAGAAAGCAATGTCACAACCATAAAACGTATAACCGAAATAATATGAAAACAATATTGCTTCTAAGCTCTGGAGCTCCCTGATTGCATGCAGTAACAACACTTTTTAAGCATCAAGTATTCAAAGGATGTATTGTATATTATTTGTGGGAGCCCAGAAAGTTTCCCAAATCTTATCAGCTAAAAACAATTTAGAAGAGAACAATCCACTGAACAATTTGGTCCCACTTCACTTTTGATTAAAAAGACCCTACTTACATAAAGAATCAATATCTAGACTATTAGGAACAACTTTTGGCAGAATATATACAGAACAGGGCAAACACTTTCTTAGAATTTTGAAGGATTCCATATAGTTCAAACTGCTCTTCCTACAAAAGAAATTAATCCTGGGCATTTTCTCTGGCACAACTGGTGGTTTATTGTAGTAGTTGATAAAAAGATCACCCTGACATTAGCAAAACATAACTGGGATCACTAAGGATAAACTCTGAAAAACACCTCAATGGGGAATAAAAAATAAAAAAAAATGGCCGGGTGTGGTGGCTCACGCCTGTAAATCCCAGCACTTTGGGAGGCAGAGACAGGTGGATCACAAGGTCAGGAGTTCAAGACCAGCCTGGCCAAGATGGTGAAACCCCGTCTCTACTAGAACTACAAAAATTAGCCTTGTGCAGTGGCAGGCGCCTGTAATCCCAGCTACTTGGGAGACTGAGGCAGGAGAATTGTTTGAACCCGGGCAGCAGACATTGCACTCCAGCCTAGGCTATAGAGTAAGACTGTCTCTAAATAAATAAATAAATAAATAAATAATAAAAAAATATTTCCCTGGCCAATACACATTGCCTACAAAAGTAAGATATATTTGAGCTTGCAATTCCTGGTGTATCTCTCCTGACTCCTTAGGGAAAAGATTACAAGGTGTGTATGAGGAGTTGGGGAGTTTGAATGAATGGCCTATTTCGGTCAAACACTGAACACAAAGGAAACATTAAGGAAACATACAGATAAGCAAGCATAAACCAAGCTGATAGAATAAGGTATCTTTCTACAAAAAAAACAGTAAATTGCTTTGTTTTAGGTCTCAAGGGATAAACAAGGTCACTGATTACTGCAAAATAAAAAGAAACAGGGATCACAATAGTGAGACAAAAGTAAAAGAGAAGGCATTTATAATACTCAACTATTAAGATTTTAAGAGTCAAAAATTTTCATGTGCCAAATAACATATCATAGATCATCTAAGAAAAAGTGCTAGACATAGAAAAACTAAGAGAAAATAGACTACTTTAAATTCTCTCTCTCCTTGGAGGCCTAACCCAGAAAAAAATAAATAAAATATTACATAAAATATGAAGACTCATTCTTTATATAGCTACCAAAAGAGCTTTTCTCAACCATTTTAATCAGTCACAAAGAAAACAATTCTGAAAAGCAAAAGTTGAATAGGTAACATTCTCTGTAAACTATACAATAACATTCAAAAGTTAACAGAGTTAGTTTATTCATTCACCAAATCTTTTGAACGTCTATTATGTGCTGAAGATACCACAGTAAATAAAATGGATATAGTCCCTACCACTGTAGAAACTTATGGTCGAGTCAGACCAGTGCTGTCTCACAGAAACATAATGAGAGCCACATGTGGTTTCCTATTTCCTAGTAGTCACATTGAAAGTTAAAAATTGGCTGGGCACGGTGGCTCACGCCTGTAATCCCAAGACTTTCAGAGGCCAAGGCAGACAGATCACTTGAGCTCTAAAGTTCAAGACCGGCTGGGCATGGTAGCTCACACACCTATAATCCCAGCACTTTGGGAGGCCACAGTGGGTGGATCACCTGAGGTCAGGCGTTCGAGACCAGCCTGGCCAACATGGCGAAACCCCGTCTCTACTTAAAATACAAAAATTAGCCAGGTGTGGTGGCACTCGCCTGTAATCCCAGCTCTTGGGAGGCTGAGGCAGGAGAATCACCTGAACCCGGGGGGTGGAGGCTGCAGTTAGCCGAGATCGTGCCACTGCACTCCAGCCTGGGCAACAGAGCGAGACTCCATCTCAAAAAAAAAAAAAAAGTTCAAGACCAGCCTGGGCAACACAGTGAAACCCCATCTCTACAAAAAATTTTAAAAAATTTTAAAAATTATACGGGCATGGTGGCGCACCTGTAGTCCCAGCTACTTGGGAGGCTGAGGTGGGAGGATCCCTTGAGCCAGGGAGGTTGAGACTACAGTGAGCCAACATCACATCACTGCACTCCATCCTGGGCAACAAAGGCAACACCATGTCTCAAAAACAAACAAACAAACAAATAGGCCAGGTGCAGTGGTGCTCGCCTGTAGTCCCAGCTACTTGGGAAGCAGAGGCAGGAGAATCACTTGAACCCAGGAGGCAGAGGTTGCAGTGAGCTGAGATTGTGCCACTGCACTCCAGCCTGGGCGACGGAGTAAGATTCCGTCTCAAAAAAAAAAATTTTTTTAATTAAGAAATAAAATTAACAGTCATAGTATATTTTAACACAATACATGTAAAGTATCATTACTTCAATATGTAATCAATTTTTTTAAAAAATTGAGATATTCTCATTGTTTTGTACTAGAAATCAAGTTCCTAGTTCATACTTAGCACATCAATTCAGACTTGCCATATCTCAATAGTCAGATGTGACTATTTAAATAAAATATGGTAGCCATTAGCCACAGGACTATAAATTAAGATAAATATCTATTATTGCCGAAGACTGTATCTCTGCTGTCCAACACAATCGCCACTAGCCACATAAGGCCACTGAGTGAGCACCTAGAATGTGACTAATACAAATGAGGAACTGAATTTTTAATATTAAATTAAATTTAAATTTATTTAAATAGCCACAAGTGGATGGTAGCTACCAGACTGTATGGATCTGGAAGAAGAAACAGACGCTAAAACAATTCACACAAACTTAATGAACTGGAGTTGTTACAAATGTTTATGAAAGAAAAGCCCAATATAAAATGAGCACATGAAGCCAACAGAAAGACCTAACCTATTTTGTGGCATCAAGGAAGGATTCCTCAAGGAAATCACAACTAAGCAAAACAAAAGCATATGCAAAGGTCTTGAGTAGAGAAAACTGAAAACACAGTAGAAATAATGAAGAAAAGTAACCAGGGGTAAAATAATATATGCCATTTGTAGGAGACTGATTTGGATTACAAAATCAAAACTCCATAGGAAGGCAGGAGGGGTGGAAGCAGCCCTACCATTTGGAAATAAAAAATAAAAGCCTCCCAAACAAGTCCTGAAACAAAGCTTGTCCCACTGTCCTCCCTCAGTAAACGCCAGTCATTCCAATCTTCTGTCAAATTCAAAGTCAAGTCAAGCACTTTGCATATCTACCATTTGTGCCAGCAGTTCTCGTCACTTGGGAAACTACCTTCAACTTCTTGATTTTAGAACTCAGAATCACAGTTCCAAATTTTCTACACAGGACAAGCTTTGGAGCAGCGATCCAGCTGGAAGATGGGGAAGAGGCTTGAAACTGTTTGCAATTTTTTTTTTTTTGGAGACGGAGTCTCACTCTCGCCCAGGCTAGAGTGTAGTGGTGCAGTCTTGGCTCACTGCAACCTCCGCCTCTAACGTTCAAGTGATTCTCCTGCCTCAGCCTCCCAAGTAGCTGGGATTTCAGCTACCGGCCACCACGGCCAGCTAATTTTGGTAATTTTCAAGAGATGAGGTTTCGCCATGTTGGCCAGGCTGGTCTTGAACTCCTGACATCAAGTGATCTCAGCCAGGCCTGCAAAGCAATTCTCACAAAATATTTTGCCAAAAAAACTTAGTCATTTCAGCTGGGCGTGGTGGCTCACACCTGTAATCCCAGCACTTTGGGAGGCTGAGGCAGGTGGATCACCTGAGGTCAGGAATTTGTGACCAGCCTGGCCAACGTGGTGAAACCCCATCTCTATTAAAAATACAAAAATTAGCTGGGCATGGTGGCGCATGCCTGTAATCTCAGCTACTCAAGAGGCTGAGGCAGGAGAATTGCTTGAACCCAGGAGGCAGAGGTTGCAGCGAGCCAAGACTGCACGACTGCACTCCAGCCTGGGCAACAGAGTGAGATTCCGTTGTTTTTTTTTTATGTTTTGATAGATTGGGAAAGCTAAAGAAACTCCCATACACACCTTGGTACCACCAATCAACTTAAACGTGACATCCTCAGAGAGACAGTCTCAGATCATCCGATTAGCACCTTCTATTATTTATTTACTTCCTAGACACTTGTCAAAATCTGAAAATTCTTTATTCGTTGGTTTGTCTATATTGACAGACTGTAACTGGATGAAGGCAAGAGACCTTGTCTTGTACATAGTTGTGTCCTCAGCACTTGGCACAATGTCTAGATGGAGCAGGTGCTTAAATACTTGTTGAAAAAATAAAAACTGCAACTGCAGAGGTTTTTAAATATATAAACATAAAAATATTACTCATCAAAATTTAAGTAATATAGGTAAAGCTATGCTCAGAAGAACATTGAATAAGATTACATTTTTTCATTATAAAACATAAAATATTGTAAAAGTTGCAATTTTTTTAAGTTAAAAAATTCAAAACTGGCCGGGCACAGTGGGTTACGCCTGTAATACCAGCACTTTGGGAGGCCGAGGTGGGTAGATCACCTGAGGTCAGAGGTTCGAGACCCACTTGGCCAACATGGTGAAACCCTATCTCTACTAAAAACACAAAAATTAGCCAGGTGTGGTGGCACACCCCTGTAATCCCAACTACTCAGAAGGCTGAGGCATGAGAATCACTTGAACCTGGAGACAAAGGTTGCAGTGAGCCAAGATCGTGCCATCACACTCCAGCCTGGGCAACAGAGTAAGACTCTGTCTCCAAAAAAAAAAAATCAAAACCAAAACTAATTTGAAGCCCCCAAAGAATAAACTAAAAAATCTGAGGACTAACTAAGCAACAACCAAAAAAGGGGGATGGGGGGGAGACTTAAACAATAACAGAAACACATTTGTTTACAAAATGAAAATACCATGCCCCATGTATACAAGTGTGCACTGGTAGCAAATCATTGATATTTCAATAAAACCTAAAAAGAACCAAGAATATGTGCATTTAACATATGATAAAGGCAGCTTTATTTCAAGGCAACAAGTTGTTTTTTTTTTAGCGGGGCCAAAATTTTTAAGGAAAAATAAGGGAGGTTATTTCACTTCACATATGTCAAAATAAATCCCAGATGAACAGAAAAAGACAGATGTGAAATATGAAACCGTAAAAGAACTAGGAGAAAACTTAATTGGGTAGGAGAAGCCTTTAAATATAAAAGCAAAGTAGAAGCCATAAAAGAAAGTATTAACCTAGTTTTCTTAAAAGGTAAAAACCCTTCCCTGTTTTTGTTTTGTTTTGTTTAAAAAAAAAAAAAAAAAGAGAGAGAGGGAGCAAGAGAAAAGAAAACACTGTTAGGTAAATGAAGAGCTAGGAAAAATATTTGCAGGCCAGGCCCAGTGGCTCATACCTGTAATCCCAGCACTTAGGGAGGCCAAGGCAGGTGAATTGCTTGAGCCCACGAGTTTGAAACCATTCTGGGCAACATGGTAAAACCTCAACTCTACAAAAAATTGCCAGGCATGGTGGGGAACGCCTGTAGTCCCAGTTACACAGGAGGCTGAGGTGGGATAATCACTTCAGCCCAGGAAGTAGAGGCCGCAGTGAGCCATGACTGCACCACTGCCCTCCAGCCTGGGTGATAGAGCAAGACCGTGTCTCAAAAAACATTTAAAAAAAACCAAACATACGTGTGTGTGTGTGTGTGTGTATGTATACATGTGTATGTATGTGTGTGTGTATATGTATATTTGCAGTATATAGCAGAATTGCTATCCTAAACCCTAAAAATATAAAAGGTTTAAAAGGGTATCACAAATATAAAACACCAGCCAAAATGGGGAAAAGATAAACTAGAAGATGTCCAATATCCAGGTTTATTTACTATCATAATTAATTAAAGAAATCTATAATGATTCCTATAGAAAGGGAAGGAAAGATGGAGGGTAGATGGATAGACAGATAATGTTGGTAAAGATATACAAGAAATGTGTATTCTGTCATATTTTTAGTCAAATTTCATATTAAAGTTTGACGTTAGTCAAACTTTTAAGGACAAAATTTGGCAATATTTATGAAAAGACTTTAAGAAATGTTCATATGCTTTGATTCAGTGATTGTAAGACAGACTAGATCCTAAAGAAACAATGACAAATACATAGAAGTAGCTCTTAGGATATTTATCACACTACTTATAATAATAGAAAAAAATAATTAACTTAAGTTACACCGAACAGATAACTAGGTTATAGTACTTTTATAAGATGGAACTGTCCACGTGGGTAACCACTAGTCACATGTGGTTACTGAGCACTTGAAATGTGGCTAGTCTGGGTCGGACATGGTGGCTCACGCCTGTAATCCCAGCACTTTGGGAGGCCAAGGCAGGCAGGTCACTTGAGGCCAGGAGTTCAAGACCAGCCTGGCCAACATGGCGAAACGCGGTCTCTACTAAAAACATAAAAATTTAGGCCGGGTGCGGTGGCTCACGCCTGTAATCCTAGCATTTTGGGAGGCCTAGGCAGGTGGATCACCTGAGGTCAGGAGTTTGAGACCAGTCTGGCCAACATGGTGAAACCCCCCTCTCTACTAAAAATACAAAAATTAGCTGGGTGTAGTGGCACGCACCTGTAGTCCCAGCTACTGGGGAGAGGCTGAGGCAGGAGAATCGCTTGAACCCAGGTTGCTGTGAGCCGAGATTGTGCCACTGCACTCTAGCCTGTATAACAGAGTAAGATTCCGTCTCAAAAAAAACAAAACAAAAAAATTCGCTGGGCGTGGTGGTGCACGCCTGTAGTCCCAGCTACTCGGGAGGCTGAGGAACAAGAAACGCTTGAACCTGGGAGGCAGAGGTTGCGGTGAGCTGAGATCGCACCGTTGCACTCCAGCCTGGGAGACAGAGCGAGACTGTCTCAAAAAATATATAAAAAAAGAAATGTAGCTAGTCTGAATTGAGATGTACTTTAAGTGGAAAATATACACCAAATTATAAAGACAGTCTAAAAAAAGACAACTATCCCATCAACAATTTCTTATACTGATTACATGTTGAATTAATAGTTTTTGGGTTAAATAAAATGTATTTTCACCCGTTTCTCTTTTTTTCATAACGTGGCCACCAGAAAATTTTAAATTACTTAATGCAGCTCCCATTTGTGACTAACGTTGTATTTCTAGTGGACTTTGCCGGTCTGAGGTATATAAGCCACAGTAAGAGGTTTCAATTTTATTTGGTATATTGAAAAGCTACTGGGGGGTTTTGAGTCAGAGAGTAAGATACTCTAATTTACAAATTTACACATTTAAATGAAGCAGAAGAGTAGAAAAGTTGAAGCAATGGTAACAGATGACTTCTATTATCATCTTAAACAAGATGGTGAGGCAGATTACATTTCGGTAAGTTCTTAATAAAGAGCCAGGCTGAGAGTGTTTAGAATGAACTCTTAATAGTTTAGGATATTAAGAATACACACACAAAGACCAAGGGTATACCTGACAAAACGTTAACAATAGTTATCTATGATGGTGTTATAGGTGGCTTTTCTTAGTAACTTTCTATTCTTTCTCCAAGTTTGAGGGGGAAAACCCCATATACACATTGTCCTTATAATCAAATAAAAAATAAGGTTTTTAAAAGCAGAATACAGCCCTACCAAAACAAAGCATCCTGATATTTGTCCGCAAGCTACATATAGAAAAAATGAAACCATCTCTACTCCCATGCCTTCAAACAAAAAGGTTATTCAAAACTACATGTAAATTCACACTTACATACATGAATGAAACATGAAACACATAAAAACACACCTATCTTCAGGATAGTAAGGAGATACTATTCCCTAATTTGTCGCTGTGTTCCTGTTAGCATAATGAAACAGATCCTCGGGAAGCACACCTTGTGGGCATTCTTTAATCTAAAACATATTTAAATATGGAGTTAACAAATCCTGAAACACCACACAACTTTTCCAAAAATGTTCCAAAGGATACAAAATTTAATTCCACAGAATAACACCTTGGTCCTAATGCTTTCCCTTAAAGGGTGTGACATTTGACAGGTGTTTTCCTTAACTAAAGTCTGTGCAAAACTGGAAGGATAAGCTTAGGACAAGTTTCTTTTACATGAGTATGCTAAGGCACAAGAGAAATTTTCAAGTAATTTGCTAGAGATTAGAGGGGAGGAGAGGAACAGCAGAAAGGATAATTTATTTTACATACAATCCAGCGTTTTTTCTACTATACTATTTTTACATAGAAAAGGAGATACCAAACAGTGCCACACTTTTTACAATGTGACTTCAAAGTAAGAGAGTCATTATATATAGGTTAATAGGAATTTTGGGTTTTCATGCAAATGTTCGACTAGGTTGAACTAGTTCAATCACTACGGCTATGAATCTTCTATTTAAACATAATAGAGAATCCTAATGTTTTTCATTCATTTTATTTCTAAGTAATTCAATCTATTCTAGTCCTGATTACCTAATACCGTCGAATGCAATCCACATTAAGTATTTACTCTAGAGAAATTCTTGTACTTGTGTACCAAGAGCCGGAAACAAGAAATGTTCACAGAGCAAGACTGCTTATAGCAAAACAAAATAAAAAACAATAAATACACGGTCGAAGTGCCCATAAGTTATGGCAGATTAACATATCATAAAGCAATGAAATAAACTACAGCCACAATACTATTTTTATAAAGCTCAAAAGAAAAACAAATTAAATGCTACACAGTTTCGGCACACAAACATGTATGATAAAACTATTTTTCAAAAAGTCAAGGAAGTGACATACACAAAATCCACTGCACAGATAAGAAACTCATAGACAAATGCAAGTTTTAGTAATGTTCCAGTTTTGGGTTTGGGGGGAGTCGTCAAGGATTTATGATGTTTTATCTGTTTATACTTTACTGTGTTTTTTTTTTTGTAGTATTAAATATATTTTGGTTACTTCTTAAAAACTTTACTGACATATAGTTGACAATAAACTGCACATATTTGAAGTGTAAAACGTGTAAGTTCTGACATACGCATACACCCAAAAAGTTATCACTACAAGGTAATAAATCCATCGACCCCTGTATTTTCTCCTGTACATTTGTGATGTCTCCCTTTAAATACATTTTAAAACGTAAAAAAGTAAAAATAAAAAAGACAACCTGTTTTGGAAAGCTAAACGTGCATATTTTGCAAAACATTTCCCCTAGGGCTCTGGAGAAACTATACACAACTCAGAAAGTGCCTTAAAATTGGTGACATGGTTACTGAACAACTAACCTTAAAAGTTTATGGTATTTTACACTTTTAAAAAATCAAATTCCGATTTCGGTTTGAAAGAGGAATTTAATCCTGTTTCTCGGAGCTTCAAAATCATTAATTCTGCCTGGCTTTTTTTTGAGACGGAGTCTCCCTCTGTCGCCAGGCTGGAGTGCAGTAGCGCGATCTTGGCTCACTGCAACCTCCCCCTCCCGGGTTCAAGCGATGCTCCTGCCTCAGCCTCCCAGTAGCCGGGACTACAGGCGCCCGCCACCACACCCAGCTAATTTTTGTATTTTTAGTAGAGACGGGGTTTCACCATGTTGGCCAGGATGGTCTCGATCTCCTGACCTCGTGATTAGTCCGCGTCGGCCTCCCAAAGTGCTGGGATTACAGGCGTTGAGTCACCGCGCGTGGCCAATTCTGCCCAGTTTTTATGGCCCAACAACTTAATATAAATTATCTTTAGGTAACCCCAAGGTCCTAACTTCCTCACAGCTGGTTACAACTTCCGAGATGTGAAGGTAAATCATAGCGTCCCAACTGTGTGGGTTAGCACATGACTTAAAAATCAAGTTAAAAAGATTTCAAACACAATATTCTTTCATACTTTTTTAGGTAGCTAAAACTTGAATATAACTATTTCAAAAGAGCAGACAAAAAATTTAGAATCCTAAGCAAGCTAAACCCAAACAGGAAAAAAAGAGACCAATTCCCTTCCCGGTGCCAGTCAGGAGTTGGAGACACCGGGCTGCCTCCGGCTGGTTTCTGAAAACACCGCAGGTGGAAAAACATCCCGAAGAGGTCCTGAGACTCGGAGGAGGCGGGGAGCTGACGCGCCCCAGTGTGCCCGGGGCCCTTCCGACCCCCGCCAGCCAACCGCTTGCAACCCGCTCGGGGCGGCGCGCGTCGCGGCCTCCGCGGCTCTGAAGAACTAAGGCTCCCGACCCCAGCGCGACCACCCTGACAGGAAGCGGCCCCCGGCCGCCGGCGCCCGCGTGCTGTCTGAGGTGAACCCGCCGATCTCCGGCCTCCACCCCCGGAGCCGGGAGTCCTCGCCCTCTCGCCCGCGGCCCCCGCGGGCCCACCACCTGCTGCGCCGGCCAGCCGCCCTCCGCTTCCGGCTCCCGGGCGCCGGGAGGGGCCGGGGGCGGGCCTCGCCTCGTTGCAGCCGGGTGGGGGAAGGGAGCGGGCGGGGGAGGGGCAGCGCCGGGCAAGCCGGGTCCCGCGGGCCGCGCTCCTCACCTGGCGGCGGCTCTCTCCGCCTGACGCGCTGCCCGCCGCCGCCGATAGCCGCCGGTGAATGGGTACAGGTAAGGCCGCCGAACCCCTGCTTGCTCCGGCTCCGCCACCGCCGGCCCCTCCGTCCGCTGTTTATTAAACTTTTCTGTTTGGTTGTTCGGCCTATGACGCGACCGCGGAGGAGAGCCACTGGATTGGCCGGCTCCCGGGGCTGACGCGGCGGGCCCCGCCCCCACACTAATTATTACCGGCGCGGGCGGGGCCGCAGGCCGGAGGAGGCAGGGAGAGGCGGGGCCAAGGCTCGGAGCGCACGGCAATTGGCCGGAGGCAGAGAAGAGGCGGGGCGGAGCGAAAGGAGATGGTCCTCCGCCCTCTGCACCTCCACTGTCCCTTGCTCCACTGCCCTCTATGGGGGCGCTTCCCGCCGCAGTTTCTCTACCTCCAATAGCTACGGGAAGGCGATTAAGAGGTGCCGCGGAGACTTTAAGGGCTTGGTTATGTAGGTTCAGGTACCTTTGCTACCTCGCAGGGAATGGCGTGTCCCTGTCTCGGACTGAGGCACCAAAAAGAGTTGCACTCCATCTGCCACTTGTGCAGGAAGGAATTCTGAGCTTCTGTCTTCCCATGCAGGCCGGCGCCTCAGTCTGCAAGCGCAAAGTCCGAGCTCAGGGCGCATACTGGAAAGCAGTTCTCTGCCCTGCCCTGAACTGGGACTTGGAAATAGAAGCAAGACGAGAAGCGTGCATGCACACGTGTGCAATACATACATGCACAAGCACAAGCACCCCCAGTTCCAGCCTTTTCCAAAAGCACGGGGTCAGTTCCCACCTGCGTGGTGCACGCTGTGCCGCTGCGCTGAAACTAGGGGTGATAGGCAGAATGGCTCCCCCTGAAGTTTTTCAGCCTTTGTTCGGGCTCAGGAGCATCACGAGCAGGAAGTACGTGACACTTTAGTTCGAGGTCATTCAATCCTACCGTGAATGAGGGGTTCCGTTGGGGCATCCAGGTAGGCGAGCCCAGTCCTGAGGATCCTCTTTATTTTGAATGTTGGTATTTTGTTATTAATGGATTTTTTTGCATTAATTTTAATTTTAAAAAATAAAAATGTTATTCATCTTGATCACTTAGTTTTTTGGTGCTCCCTTAAATGTTGTGCCTGAAGTGAGTACCTGTTGAGCATTTAGCAACACAGAAGTCACCTTGGGGAGTACAGTTTAAGTGGAGGACAAAAGCCTGATTGGAATGGTAATAAAACCTACTTATTAGGCTATTTGTGGGGGTTAAATAAGATAATATGTGTGAAAGAGCTTCTTGAACTAGCAAGGTTATGCGCCAAGTCTTATGGATTTTGTCCTAAATGTATTTTTCTTCAGATTCTTGTCCAGTTTATCGTTGTATTAACTCCAGCACCTAACCCAATTGGATTTTCATATACAGTTGTTATGAATTTGCAGAAATTGGGTTTACATGACCTTTACTGCTTTCCTTTGTTCCAGATTCGTTCTGGGAGATTGAGAGATTATAGTATTGCATTGTGACTTGGAATGCAGACAGACCACTGTCACTTACTAGCTTTGCGGTCTTAAGAAAATTGTGTGAAATGGGAACAAAAACCTACCACAAAGGATTGTTATGAGGGTTAAAAGATACTGCGTTTCTATTCACCCAGTAAATGCTATATGCCGACTCTCTGCCAGCCTGTGCTGTAGGTGCTGGAGACAGCATTAAGTAAGAAAGATGAAGGCCCTCCTCTCATTGACTTACACAGGGGAAGAGAGGAAGCAGAAACAATAAACAGTATACATATGCAACCTACCGGCCAGTGTAGGTAAGCAACATATTCACAGCACCTGGTATGTAACAGATGCTCAATAAATGATTGTGTATTTGCATTATTATTTCCAGCCCCATCTTCTTTCCTGTGTTCCAGAGCAGGACATTCACTGTGTGCTTATCACAGCCATTCAATATATCCAAGGCTTATTTTCCCCCAAACATATTCTTCCTCCTGTAGTCCCAATTTTGGCTAATGGCGACACCATGTTTCCAGTTATTAAAGCTAGAAACTCAAGCTTTATTGAGATTTAACACACATATCATTACAACTCACCCATTTTCAAAGAATACAATTTGCTGGGTGTGGTGACACATGCCAGTGGTCCCAGCTACCCAGGAGGGTGAGGTGGGAGAATTGCTCAAGTCCAGGAGTTCTGGGCACTAGTGCACTGTACCCACAGGTGTCCACAGAGGGTGGGGGGCACCATCAAGTTGCCTAAGAAAGAGGACTCTGCCCAAGTCCAAAACAGAGCAGGTCAAAACTCCTGTGTTGATTAGTAATGGGATCATGGCCATTGTACTCCAGCCTAGGCAACATAGCAAGACTCTGTCTCCTATTAAAGAAAAAACAAAAAGAAAAATGAAAGAAATTATACAATTCAGTGGTTTTTAGTATATTCACAGTGGTGCAGTTATCACCACAAATCAGTTTCGGAACATTTTGTCACCCTATAAAGAAACCTTGGCAGGGTGCAGTGGCTCATGCCTGTAATACCAGTGTTTTGGGAGGCCGAGGCAGGTGGATCACTTGAGGTCAGGTGTTAGAGAACAGCCTGGTCAACACAGTGAAACCCTGTCTCTACTAAAAATACAAAAATTAGCCAGCCTTGGTGGTGCACACCTGTAGTCCTGGCTGCTTGGGAGGCTGAGGCAGGAGAATCACTTGAACCCGGCAGGCAGAAGTGGCAATGAGCTGAGATCACGCCACTGCACTCCAGCCTGGGTGACAGAGCAAGACTCCATCTCAAAAAAAACAAAAACAAAAACAAAAAACAACCTTGTACCTGTTAGCAGTCACATTCCCCTTTCCCCCAATCCATGCCCCACCTCCACCCCTAGGCAACCATTAAGCTACTGTGTGTCCCTTAAGTTTTGCAAGTGATCCTTTGGCCTCAGCCTCCTGAGTAGCTGGGTCTATGGGTGCAAACTACCATGCCTGGCTAGTTTTGCCTGTTTTGGACATTTCATAAATATGTAGTCATATAATATGTGGTCTTTTGAGACTGGCTACTTTCACTTAACATAAGGTTTTCAAAGTTCATCGTGTTGTAGTATGTATCAGCACTTCATTTCCTTTTATTCAATACAGTGAATATTTCACTGTATTGATATTTAATATAACACATTTATTCATTAATTTATAGACATTTGGGTTGTTGTCCACTTTTTGCCCATTATGGAATAGTGCTCCTATTCACATTTTTATCCAAGTTCTTACAGGGACTTTTTTTTTTTTAACAGATGAGGTCTCACTCTGTCACCCCGGTGAGGGTGTGGTAGCATGAACATAGCTCACTGACACCTCAGCTACTGGACTCAAACAGTCCTCCCACCTCAGCCTCCCAAGTAGCTGGGACTACAAGTATGCACCACCATGCCCAGCTAATTTTTTTTAATTTTGGAGAGATGGGGTTTCACTATGTTGCCCAGGCTGGTCTCAAACTCCTGGGCTTAAGCAGTCCTCCCAGCTTGGCCTCTCAAAGTGCTGAGATTACAGGTGTGCCACGCCCAGCCTGTTTTTATTTGTCTTGGGTATCTACCTAGGAGTAGGTAGACACTGCGTCATATGGTAACTCTGTTTAACCATTTGAGGAACTGCCAGACTGTTTTCCATAGAGACTACACCATTTTACATAACCACCAGCAATGAGTGAGAGTTTCAATTTCTCCATATCTTTGCCAACATTTGTCATAATCAATCTTCTTGATTATAACTACCCTAGTGAGTATGAAGTGGTGTATCACTGTGGTTTTGCTTTGCATTTCCCTAATGGCTAATGATATTGAGCATCTTTTCATGTGTTTATTGGCCATTTGAGTATCTTCTTTGAAGAAATGTCTATTCAGATCTTTGCCCATTTTTTAATTGGGTTGTTTGTCTTTTTATTGTTGGTCATGAGTTCTTACATGTTCTAGATACAAGTCCCTTTTCAGATATGTAATTTGCAAATATTTTCTCCCATTTTGCATATTGTCTTTTCACTTGCTTGATGATATCATTTGAAGTATAAAAGTTATTTAATTTTTGCTCTTTTTTTCTTTTCTTTTTTTTTTTTTTGTGATGGGGTCTCGCTCTGTCGCCAAGCTGGAGTGCAGTGGTGCAATCTTGGCTCACTGCAACCTCCGCCTCCCAGGTTCAAGTGATTCTCCTGCCTCAGCCGCCCAAGTAGCTGGGACTACAGGCGCCTGCCACCACACTCAGCTAATTTTTGTATTTTTAGTAGAGACAGGGCTTCACCATGTTGGCCAGGCTGGTCTCAATCTCTTGACCTCATGATCCACTCGTCTCGGCCTCCCAAAGTGCTGGAATTACAGGCGTGAGCCGCTGCGCCTGGCCTCATTTTTTTTTTTTCTTAAGCCCTCCTCTCCGCAATATCCAATTCGTCATGAATTTCACTGATTCTGCCTTAGAAATATCTTTGGAATGCACCCCCCCCCCACCACTGCCCTATACAACTCCCTTGTTATTTCTCACCTGAATTTAAGTAATAGCCTCCAATTCTATTCTCTTTTCTACATCCCCTCACATCCTACCCGATTTATCTTCCAACTGCTTCCAGAAGGATCTTCCTGAAACACAAAATGAGCAGGTCAGACCTCTTTTGGTTCCTTGTCTCTGCTGTAGCAGTTCTCACATTCCTCTGATAAGAATACCTTGAGCATTTAAAAAATTCACATTGCAGGTCATAATCTGGACACAATAAGAATCTCTAGGGGAGGAGTCTGGAAATCTAGTTTTAATAACCCCCCAGGTGATTCTTATTCTCAGAATGGTTTGGCCTAGGACAATGGTTCTAAAGGAGGGGGTGCGATTTTGTCCCCCAGAGGACATTTGGCAATGTCTGGAGACATTTTTGGTTGTCACAACTGGATGGAGCTGTCACTGTCATCTAGTAGCAGCAGGAATGCTGCTAAGCATCCTGTAATGCACAGGGCAGCCCCCCTCAACAAAGAATTACCAGCCTCGGCCAGGCGCGGTGGCTCATGCCTGTAATCCCAGCACTTTGGGAGGCCGAGGCGGGCGGGCGGATCGTGAGGTCAGGAGATTGAGACCATCCAGGCTAACACGGTGAAACCCATCTCTACTAAAAATACAAAAAGAAGAAGAAAAAAAAAAAATTAGCCGGGCGTGGTGGCGGGCGCCTGTAGTCCCGGCTACTCGGGAGGCTGAGGCAGGAGAATGGCATGAACCCGGGAGGTGGAGCTTGCAGTGAGCCGAGATCGCGCCACCGCACTCCAGCTTGGGCGAGAGAGCGAGACTCCGTCTCAAAACAAACAAAAAAAGAATTATCAGCCTCAAATGTCAATCATGTCATTTTGAGAAACCCTGGTCCAGGAGATAAAATACATACTTCTGCATTTGAGGCCAGGCAGTTAGTCCCCAACTCTATCAAGTATCTGTTGCTCCGTAAGAAACACCCCAAACCTAGTGGCTTAAAACAACAATTTATTATCTCTCTTGATTCTGTGGGTGGACTGGGCAATCCTGCTGCTAGTGTTGCCTGGACTCTCTCATGGAGAAGCTATAGGTGACAGATGAGCTGTGATGGCTTTTTAGCTGGGGCCTCTCTTTCCTCATAGTCTTTCAGAGCACAGCACTTTCAGGAATACAGGAGCATGAGCCTGGTCTTCCTTGGAAGTCGTATGATGACACTTCTGCTATATTGTATGAAAGAGTGATATAAGACTGACCTAGATTCAAGGGGTGGGGAGATAAATTCTATCTTTTGAAACAGGGAGCTTGCAAAGAATTGATGGTTTTAATCCACTTTACCAATTTATCTTTTCAAAACTATCTCCAAGGGCACACCCACTTCTAACATAACCCCAGGGAAGGATAGGACCAGAACAGAATTTGAAGCTCTGGTTAATGGGGAAGGAGCTACTTTTAGAAAAACTTCTCATGGACTTGACTTCTGTTAATAGTGTTTCCTCTAATAGCTTTTCAGCAGAGTCTAAATCAAAGTTCTCAAACTTTTGGTTTCACAGGCCCTCCTTAATGTTTGGCTCAGCACAAGACAGCTTGATTGAGTCTCCTATTTTCCTCTACATTTTTTTTTTACACGAAGTCTTGCTCTGTTGCCCAGGCTGGAGTGCAGTGGCGCGATCTCGGCTCACTGCAACCTCCGCCTCCAGGGTTCAAGCGATTCTCCTGCCTCAGCCTCCCGAGTAGCTGGGACTACATGCATGCACCGCCACGCCCGGCTAATTTTTTGTATTTTTAGTAGAGACAGGGTTTTAGCCAGGATGGTGTCAATCTCCAGACCTCGTGATCCGCCCACCTCAGCCTCCCAAAGTGCTGAGATGACAGGCATAAGCCATCGCACCGGGCCTCTACATTTTATCTGTTACAATATCACACATCATGTAGCCTCTAGAAAACTCCACTGTACACTCATGACAAAGAGAAATAATGACCTAACATTACAATGAAAATAATTTTGACCTTGCAGACCCTCTAAAAGGATCTCAAGGGCCTCCGGGGGTTCATGGATCACACTTTGAGGACTGCAGGTCTAAACTACCATCATGTTGACACAGTGTCTTAAAATTGTTGAAAGAGTACTACACTTGTAGTAGGCATTCAGGCAAGCAGCTCCCTCAACTCATGGACATGCTTCTTCCCACCTCCTTCTATTCATTACATTCAGGATGCTGGGCCTTTTTATGACCTCACCCTTGTACGGGTATTCTCTCTTATCCCTATCAAACTACCACTCATCCCTCAAAACCCAGTATAAATGCCTGCTCATTGGTCAAGGCTGTCTTGATTCCTCTAGCCATAATTAGGATGCCCCTCTTCTGTGTTTCGCACACTTTATTCTTCCTTCTGCAATAGTACTTCCCTTGTTAAATTGAAATTTGTCAGTCCAGCCTGGGCAACATAGGAAGATATCCTCTCTACTAAAAGTTAAAAAAAAAATTAGCCGGTCGTGGCAGCACATGCCTTACTCAGGAAGCTGAGTTAGGAAGATCACTTGACCTCAGGAGTTTAGGTTACAGCGAGCTATGATTGTGCCTCTATACTCCAGCCTGGGTAAAGCAAGACTCTGTCTCAAAAAAAAAAAAAAAAGAAAGAAAGAAAGAAACAAAGAAAAGAAAAGGAAAAGAAAGAATGAAATTTGTTTGCCGCTTCCCTAGTTAGACTAGAAACTTGTTTTCCTGAAGTTTGATTAAAAAAAAAATTGGTATATGATAAGCATGTAAATTGCTCCATTTCCAAGTCTCTAACCAATTGTTCTTTTGTTTTGTTTTATTTTGAGACAGAGCCTCTCTCTGTGACCCAGGCTTGAGTGCAGTGGTGCAGTTTCGGCTCACCACAACCTCGGCCTCCTGTGTTCAAGCAATTCTCGTGCCTCAGTCTCCCGAGTAGCTGGGACTATAGGCACGTGCTACCACGCCCAGCTAATTTTTATATTTTTAGTAGAGATGGGGTTTCGCCATGTTGGCCAGGCTGGTCTTGATCTCTTTACCTCATGACCCACCCATCTCGGCCTCCCAAAGTGCTGGGATTACAGGCCACTGCACCCGGCCATCTCTAATCAATTGTTCTAACAAATATATCAACTCTCCTTTTCCCCAAGGTTTTGTGTGAGGCCTTCTTTAGCATATGTCAACTTTTTATACATAATAGATTCTAGATCTGAGTTTTTCCACTATTCTTGCTATTTTTGCTTCAACAGCATGTTTTTATTCAAGATCCATGACATTTTAATCTCATTGCTATATAATATGCTTTAGTGTCTACTAGAGCTTGTCTTTTTACTATCCATTGCTCTTCTTCTGAATTTTATTTGAAAATCTGATCTGTTTATGCCTCTAAGTTAACTCTAGAATAATTTCATCAGTTGTTTAGGAAATATCCTGCCAAGATTTTAATTGGAATTGCATTTGCCAAAAACAATTTGGGGGAGCAGGGAGAAATATTTTCATCTTCACAGTATCTGGATGGCCCATTAAGAAATTTGCTGTTGGGCCAGGCACGGTGGCTCACGCCTGTAATCCCAGCACTTTGGGAGGCCAAGGCAGGCGGATCACGAGGTCAGGAGATCGAGACCAACCTGGCTAACACAGTGAAACCCCGTCTCTACTAAAAATACAAAAAAAACTAGCCAGGCATGGTGGCAGGTGCCTGTAGTTCCAGCTACTCGGGAGGCTGAGGCAGGAGAATGGCGTGAACCTGGGAGGCGGAGGTTGCAGTGAGCCTAGATCGCGCCACTGCACTCCAGCCTGGGCGACAGAGCCAGACTCTGTCTCAAAAAAAACAAAAAAAGAAAAAAAGAAATCTGCTGTCTTTTTTCCTCATTTATTCAGCTTTTAAAAAAACACTTCTCATATTTTTGTTTCCTTAACAGTGAAATATTAAAGAGAAATGCTTATGAGCATTATTTTTTTGTTAATAATTCACTTATGATTTGTTGAAACTGTGGATGAAATTTTCTTATATTTTCAAGCTAGTCATTGATAATATATTACAACGCTATTTAATTCTGTATATCTATTGTATACCTAACCACTAAACTGGTTAGAAAAAAAATATATATATATATATATAGTGTGTGTGTATATATATATATATATATATATTTTTTTTTTTTTTTTTTTTTTTGAGACACTGTTGCTTTGTCTCCCAGGCTAGAGTGCAGTGGCACAATCATAGCTCACTGCAGCCTCAATCTCCTGGGCTCAAGCAACCCTCCCACCTCAGCCTCCCAGGTAGCTGGGACTACAGGTGCACAACACGATGCCTAGCTAATTGTAAAATTTTTTGTAGAGACGGGCTACCACTGTTTTGCCCAGGCTGGTCTCAAACTCCTGGGCTCAAGCAAATCCTCTTGCTTCAAACTCCCAAAGTGCTGAAATGACAGATGTATATCACCACACCCCGTCCTTAAAAAATATTTTAAATAATTTTTCAGTTGATTGCTTTGTTTTTGTGTGTTTGTATGTTTGTTTGTTTGTTTTTTGAGACAGAGTCTTGCTCTGTTGCCCAGGCTGTAGTGCAGTGGCATGATCTCAGCTCACTGCAACTTCCACCTCTCTGGTTCAAGCAATTCCCCTGCCTCAACCTCCCGAGTAGCTGGGATTACAGGCGCACCCCACCATGCCCCGCTATTTTTTTTTTGTATTTTTAGTAGAGACGGGGTTTCACCATGTTGGCCAGACTGTTCTCAAACTCCTGACCTCAGGCCATCCGCCTGCCTTGGCCTCTCAAAGTGCTAGGATTACAGGCACCCAGCCTGCTTTGTTTTTTGTTATTATAACTAAAATAGTATTTTCTCTTTTTCTTTAAAATATTTATATTTTTTATTTATGTTTCATGTCTTACTGATGTAGCCAGAGTTTTAAAGCAAAATTAAATATTATTGATATGACAATATTGATTGATATATCATGTTGTTGATATGATAATATTGATATGACATTCCATTATAGACTAGTTTCTGACAAATGCTGATTTATTTGGAATAAATATCTTTTTAAAAAATTGTGTTCTGGGCTGGGTGTGGTGGCTTACACCTGTAATCCCAGCACCTTGGGAGGCCGAGGTGGGTGGATCACGAGGTCAAGAGATCTAGACCATCCTGGCCAACATGGTGAAACCTCCTCTCCACTAAAAATACAAAAATTAACTGGTCATGGTGGCGTGCGCCTATAGTCCCAGCTACTCAGGAGGCTGAGACAGGAGAATCGCTTGAACCTGGGAGGCGGAGGTTGCAGTGAGCGAAATCGCAAGCACTGCACTCCAGCCTCGGCAACAGAGCGAGACTCCATCTCAAAAAGAAAAAAACAAATGTGTTCTGGCCAGGCGCAGTGGCTCACGCCTGTAATCCCAGCACTTTGGGAGGCCAAGGCAGGCGGAATGCCTGAGCTCAGGAGTTCGCGACCAGCCTGGGCAACATGGTGAAACCCCGTCTCTACTAAAACACAAAAACAATTAGCTGGGTGTGGCGGCATGCGCCTATAGTCCCAGCTACTTGGGAGGCTGAAGCAGGAGAATTGCTTGAACCCGGGAGGCGGAGGTTGCAGTGAGCCGAGATCGCGCCAGTGCACTTAGCCTGGAAGACAGAGCAAGACTCCGTCTCAAAATAATAATAATAATAATAATAATAAT